>NC_047663.1:7400933-7702044 GCF_011762505.2 Arvicanthis niloticus
GGGTATTGTTCCTTCTGTTTCTATTCTGTGGAATAGTTTGAACAGAATTGGTATTCGGTCTTCCTGGAAGGTCTGATAGAATTCTGCACTAAAACCATCTGGCCCTGGACGTTTTTTTGGTAGTGAGATTTTTAATGACTGCTTCATTTTCTTTAGGGGTTATGTGACTGTTAGATGGTTTATCTGCTCCTTGTTTAACTTTGGTACCTGGTGTCTATCTAGAAAATTGTCCATTTCATCCAGATTTTCCAATTTTGTTGAGTATAGGCCTTTGTAGTAGGATCTGACAATTTTTTTAATTTCCTCTGTTTCTGTTGTTATGCCTCCCTTTTCCGTTCTGATTTTATTAATTTGAATACTGTCTCTGTGCCCTTTGGTTAGTCTGGCTAAGGGTTTGTCTATCTTGATGATTTTCTCAAAGAACCAGCTCCTGGTTTTGTTGCTATTTTGTATAGTTCTTTCTGTTTCAACTTGGTTAATTTCAGCCCTGAGTTTGATTATTTCCTGTCTACTCCTCTTGGGTATATTAACTTCTTTTCGTTCTAACGCTTTCAGGTTTGCTGTTAAGTTGTTAGTGTATGCTCTTTCCATTTTCTTTTTGTGAGCACTTAGAGCTATGATTTTTCCTCTTAGTACTGCTTTCATGGAGTCCCACAGGTTTTGATATGATGTGTCCTCATTTTCATTAAATACTAAAAAGTCCTTAATTTCTTTCTTTATTTCTTCCTTGACCAAGTTATCATTGAGTAGAGCATTGTTCAGTGTCCACGTGTATGTGGGCTTTCTGTTGTTTTTGTCTATATCAAAGACGAGTCTTAGTCCATGGTGGTCTGATAGGGTACAAGGGATTATTTCAGTCTTTTTGTATCTGTTGAGGCCTGTTTTGTGACCAATTATATGGTTTATTTTCGAGAAGGTACCATGAGGTGCTGAGAAGGTATATTCTTTTGTTTTAGGATGAAATGTTCTATAGATGTCAGTTAAGTCCAATTGGTTCATAATTTCTTAGTTTCGTTGTGTCTCAGTTTAGTTTCTGTTTTCATGATCTGTCCATAGCTGAGAGTGGGGCGTTGAAATCTCCCACTATTATTGTGTGCAGTACAATGTATGCTTTAAGTTTTAGTAAAGTTTCTTTTATGTATGTGGGTGCCTTTGCATTCAGGGCACAGATGTTCAGAATTTCGAGTTCCTCTTGGTACATTTTTTTCCTTTGATGAATATGAAGCGTCCTTCTTTGTCTTTTTTGATTACTTTTGGTTGAAAAACGATTTTATTTGATATTAGAATCGCTACTCCAGCTTGTTTCTTGGGACCATTTGCTTGGAAGATTATTTTCCAACCTTTTATTCTGAGGTAGTGTCTGTCTTTTTCACAAAGGTGAGTTTCCTGTATGCAGCAAAATGTTGAGTCCTGTTTATGTATCCAGTCTGATAGTCTATGTCTTTTCGTTGGAGAATTGAGTCCATTGATAATAAGAGATATTAAGGAAAAGTGAATGTTGTTTCCTGTTATTTTTGTTATTGGCAGTGGAGTTATGTTTGTATAGCTACCTTCTTTTAGGGTTGTTGGAAGATTACTTTCTTGCTTTTTCTAGGTTGTAGTTTCCCTCCTTGTGTTGGAGTTTTCCACCAATTATCCTTTGAAGTGCTGGATTTGTGGTAAGATATTTTTTGTGTAAATTTGGTTTTGTCATGGAATATTTTGGTTTCTCCATCAATAGTGATTGAGAGTTTTACTGGGTATACTAGTCTGGGCTAGAATTTGTGTTCTCTTAGGGTCTGAATGACATTAGTCTAGAATCTTCTGGCTTTTATAGTCTCTGGTGAGAAGTCTGGTGTAATTCTTATAGGTCTGCCTTTATATGTTACTTTACTTTTTTCCCTTACTGCTTTTAGCATTTTTCTTTGTTTTGTACATTTGATGTTTTGATTATTATGTGGCAGGAAGAATTTCTTTTCTGATCTAAACAATTTGGAGTTCTGTAGGCTTCTTGTATAGTTATGGACATCTCTTTCTTTAGGTTAGGGAAGTTTTCCTCTATAATTTTGTTGAAGATATTTACTGGTCCTTTAAGTTGAGAGTCTTCCCCCTCATCTATACCTATTATCCTTAGGTTTGGCCTTCTCATTGTGTCTTGGATTTCCTGTATGTTTTGGGTTAGGAGCTTTTTGTATTTTGTATTTTCTTTGACAGTTGTGTCAATGTTTTCCATGGTATCTTCTGCACATGAGATTCTATCTTCTATCTCTTGTATTCTGTTGGTGATACTTGTGTCTATGACTCCTGATCTTTTTTTTTTTTTTTTTTTTTTTTTTTTTTTTTTTTTTTTTTTTAGGTTTTCTATCTCCATGGTAGTCTTCCTTTGTGATTTTTTAATTGTTTTTACTTCCATTTTAAGATCTTGGATGGTTTAGTTTAATTCCTTCACCTGTTTGATTGTGTTTTCTTGCAATTCATTAAAGGATTTTTGTGTTTCCTCTTTAAGGGTTTCTATCTGTCTACCAGTGTTCTCCTTAAATTCTTTGAGAGTGTTATTTATATCCTTCTTAAAGTCCTCTATCATCGTCATGAGAAGTGATTTTAATTCTGAATCCTGCTTTTCTGGTGTGATGGGGTGTTCAGGGCTTGCTATGATGGGGGAACTGGGTTCTGATGATGTCATGTAACTTTGGATTCTGTTGCTTACGTTCTTGTGCTTGCGTTTCGCCATCTGGTTAACTCTAGTGCTGCCTGTACTCGCTGTCTCTGACTGAAGCCTGCCTTTCCAGTTATCTTGCTTGTGTCTGATCCCCTCGGGGTCCAGATGTCTCTGTGATCTTTTCCAGCTGCTCTGAGTACAGTGGTACCTCTAGGATGCCTCAGGATATGGTGCCTCCAAGGTGGCAGACCAGCTAGGTGTCTGCTGTTCTGGGTGCAGTGTCTCCTCTAGGATATCTCAGGATAAGGTGTCCACTGCTCCGAGTGCAGTGGTTCCTCTAGGATGTCTCAGGATATGTAGTCTGTTGCTCTGAGTTCAGTTGTTCCTCTGCCACTCTGGGTTCAGTGGACACTCTAGGTTGTCTCGGGAGGAGTCCGGTGTCCACACAGGAGTGGACCGGGCGCCGGTCTGCACCAGGCCTCAGATCTGGGAGAGGGGCAGAAAAGGATCACCACTCCACAGGGTCAGGGTTTGGGTTTCTGCTGGAATCTGAGCGCTCCTCAAACCCAGCTATGGGTGCAGAGCAGTATCTGGGTCTTCTTACCTACATCTCTGGGTTTAGTGGATCCTCTATGATGTCTTGGGAGGAGTCCAGTGTCCACACAGGAGTGGACTGGACGCGGGTCTGCAGCCAGATGTCATTCTTTAAATACTTTCTGCCCTTAGTTTTTATTTGATTTTATGTTTGACACAGGGTATCATTTAGCTCTGGCTAGCTTTCAATTCTCTATGTAGCCCAGGCTTGTTGCGGCCGGTGCTGCTCCACGTTGGGCGCCAAAAATGTTGAGAGCCAAAAATGATGAGAGCAGCTCTGACCCACACTTGGGGCCAAAATGTCTCGGACCGTTCTGTCAATGTTGGAACCCGCACTGCCAAAAGCCGTGGGGACTAACTTGTTAGCCCACACTGCCCCAAGCTGCTCCGGTCTGTGGGTCAGGGTTCAGCAAGAGAGAGAGTGAGGATGAACTCGAAGAATGGAGACCAGACAGAGTGTGATTCAATCCCGTTTATTCTTCAGTCTCTCTTTTTCTTTCCAAGTCCCAAGTCTTGAGTTCCTAGTCCCTAGTTCCTAGTCCCCAGTGCCTCCAAGTTGCAAGTTTCTTCTCCCAAGTGCTGTGCCTAATGTCTAATAATTCTTCTGAGTTCTCTAGTCCAAGTGTCTTCTTCCTCAATGCCTAATTCCTACTCCAAGTTGCACTCCAAGTTGTACTCTCTAACCTAATTCCTAGTTCCAAGTTGTACTGCCCAAGTTCTTTCTCCAAGTTGTACTGTTGTATCTGAAGTGTCTGATTCTCTGTTCCTCCAAATTGTTCTGAACTCTCCTGTCTGCCTCTCGCCTTTTATATGTCTCACTTCTATGCCATTCCTCTAAGTCATTCTTTTAATCATGCCCTTAGGTCTTGTCTCTAAATCTGATCTCTAAGTAACACCCTTAAGTGACACACCTTTAAGTCTCACACACCCAAGGGAAAATCATGGGTATCTAAAGCAATATGTTATCAGAGTGTGCTCAGCTGTTGTAGGCTAATGTAATCAAGTCTCTTTTCAGGGTATATGGCTCAAGATGGCTACAAGGATGATAGCTGCCTTCTGTCGGCACCCCACACAGGCTGGCCTTGAGCTCACAGAGACATGCCTGCATGTGCCACCATGGCTGACTGCCACCTTTATTTTCTGAGACAGGGTTCCTCACTAAGACTGAAGCCGGGTTGGATGGCCAAGGAGCTTCTAGAATCTCCTGTCCTTACTGTTGACCTCCGGTGCTGGGTTACAGGGACATGGCATCACAACTTCTGACTTTTTACATGGCTGCTGGGAATACAAATTCAGGTTCCGCACTGTGCTTACACTGCAGATATGTTGCTGGCTAAGCCATATCTCCACGGCCCCTTTTGTCATTGGATTATGATCACTGCTGGACTCCTTGAGCTGAATTCTTGCTCATGTAGTCTGGAAACTGACCTCTTGTCAGATCCGTAGTCTGAGTAGATTTTCTCCCACGCTGCAGGCTGTCTCTCCAGGCTGTTGGTGGAGACCTTTTAGTCTCAAGTATTACAGTCAGCAATTTTTGTTTTCTTACCTGTGGCATTAGGACACACTGTGTTGCTGAAGCCAATTCCCTGAAGCACTTCCTTGGCAGTTTTTCTTAGATTTATTTCTTTATGTGTCTTATATACATGAGTCCTCTATCTTCATTAAGAGGAGAAGTGGGCAACTGATGCCACTACAAATGGTTATGAGCCACCATGTGGGTGCTGGGAATTGAACTCAGGACCTCTGGAGGAGCAGCCAGTGCTCTTGACCACTGAGCCATCTCTCCAGATCTTTCTTTATCATTAAGCAGGTATTTGATAGCTGTTGCTTGTGCATGCTGTGTAAGCACCTCACCAATGGTGCTGTATCCTCAGTCCTTAGCAGGAGCTCTGGGATTCAGATTATATGCATCTGAAGGACAGCACAGGGTCTGTGGGCTGTGGGCTCTGCACCACGCAGAAACCAGATCGATTGGTGTCATTTTATTCAACCTCCAAGGCATCCATTCCAGAAACTGCTGAAACTACCAGAAGTGGAATCTGTGTGACCATGGAATGGGGCTTTTTCAGATGAACCTCCTGAGGGTCATGGGTATGGACATGAAGATAGTATCCTCTCCCGTGGACACAGTCTTCTGTCACTTCCTCTGTTCCAGCCATGATTGGTCATTGTCACCATTTTACATTCTGAAAACTGTAACTGGCATCTTCAGTCATTTTTTCTTTTCTTTCTTTCTCATGTTTTTCTTTTAAGGCTTTAACCAATAGGATAAGGATGCTGATCTCTCCAGGGAAAAGGGAAGCCTTCACTGGTTGATATTCAGTTCATGAACTCTGCCCTTGGAGTAGGAGATCAGGGGTCCCTGCGTTTGTGTTTTCCAGGCTGCTGCACTGCTCAGGATCCAGTCACAGGTCCAGAGGACGTGAGTGGTCAGGAGAAGGGCTCCTTGACAGTGAAGTGCCGATATGCCTCAGGCTGGAATGATTACAACAAGTACTGGTGCCAAGGAGATTATTGGAAAACATGTGAGATTCTTGTTGAAACCGATGGATCAGAGCGGTTGGAGAAGAAGAACCGTGTGTCTATCAGGGATGACCAGAGAGGCTGCATCTTCACAGTGACCATGAAGGATCTGAGAATGAGTGATGCTGGCATTTACTGGTGTGGAATTACAAAAGCTGGAAATGATCACATGTTTCAAGTTAGTGTGAAGATTGTCCCAGGTAAGGAAAAAACTGAAAATACTGGTTGGTGTGTGGTGGGATCAGTGACCCTTGTAAAAAGTCTTACAAGAAAAGATAAACAGAGTCTACTCTATTTTGTCCCATTTTCTACAGAGTTAGAGGGTGAGGCAGGGAAGCCTTGTCTCCTAGGTCCCCCACCCCCATTTGTGTCTGAGATATTCTCACTCCTACAGGTCTGAGAATTGAATGTAGAACCTCAAGTGTGCTAGGCAATCACTCTACCACTGAGCTAAACTCCCATGCTGAGACCCACTTCTCCATTAACATAAAGTAAAGGAAGCCATAGACCATGTATTTCTGGACAAGATAGAGTAATTAGGACCAGAGTTACGTCTTGCTTCAAAGATCTACAACAAAGAAAATAGAATAATTGGAGCTGGAAACAGGCTCAGTTATTAAGACCACTGGCTGCTCTTCCAGGGGACTGGATTTCAATCCCAGCATCTACATGGTAGCTTGCAACCATCTGTCATTCAGTTTTAGGGGTTCTGATGCCCTCTTTTGGCCTCCATGGGCACTGCAAGCAGATGCTGCATTTAGAAGATAGAAAGGAGCACCCACCCACCCCACACACATGACTATTTTGTAAAAAAGTAAATGACATAAAGTATGGAAAACCAGGTTTTTCTCCGTATAGCACATAAGGCAGTGATGAGTACACTCTGAAGGAAGAAAATCTTAACAGAGAGCTGTTTTTTTTTTTCACTGAATCTCATCTTTCTTTAGAAAAGAATTAAAGTGTTAGGCATGGTGGTGCACACCTTTAATCCCAGAAGTAGAGAGGCAAAGGTAGGCAGATCTCTGACTTGAGGCCGGCCTGTTCCATAGAGTGAGTTCCAAATGATCTGGGGCTACACAGAGAAACCCTGTCCCAAAAACAAACACACACACACACACAAACAAACAAACAAAATGAGTGAGTAAGTAAGTAAGTAAGTAAGTAAGTTTGGATGGTGACTGGGAATTGAGCTCCTTAATTTCTAGTGGAAAGAACTTAAGGCCATACCCAGAGCTGGACTATCCACAGGAGGACTGAATCATTTTCTCTTTGTATCTGCAACCCTAGAAATTTCAACTACAGTACTGAGGACCATACCCACATTTCTGAAGTTCACACCAACCATGGAGGACACTGGCATGGAGAACATTGGTACGGAACAAGTGACTCAGAGGACACCGAGATATCAAATATCTACCGAGATAGAGGGTGAGGTGGAGAAGCCTTGTCTCCTAGTTCCCCCATTTGTGTCTGAGATATTCTCACTCCTATAGATCTGAGAATTGAACATAGAATCTCTTGTGTGCTAGGCAATCACTCTACCACTTAGCTAAACTCCCATGCTGAGACCCCCTTCTTTATTAACATAAAATAAAGGAAGCCAGGGACCATGTATTTCTGGGCACCATAGAGTAATAAGGACCAGGGTTACGTCTTGCTTCGAAGATCTATTAAATATCCATTGAACCTGGGTTATGATGCTCTCTGTGGTTCTGATTTGCATCGATCTTCCTGATGATCAGTGAAATAGAACATTTGTCCACATAGTTATTGACCATTTGCATCTTAATGAGAACTGTCTGCTCATTCTCTCTGCTGTGTGTGTGTGTGTGCGTGTGTGTGTGTGTGTGTGTGTGTGTGAGAGAGAGAGAGAGAGAGAGAGAGAGAGAGAGAGAGAGAGATTCTTGTATAGGTGTAAGAATGTGTGTTTAAGTGCTGGGGAATTAGCATGCACGTGTAGGTGTGAGCATGCATGTGTAGGTGTAAGTATGGGTGCGTGCAGGCACGGCCGCCCATGGGTATGCACACATGTGGAGGCCTGAGGTTGAGAGGCCAGGTGTCATTCTTTAAATACTTTCTGCCCTTAGTTTTAATTTGATTTTATGTTTGACACAGGGTCTCATTTAGCTCTGGCTAGCTTGCAACTCTCTATGTAACCCAGGCTGGCCTTGAACTCAGAGAGACATGCCTGCAAGTGCCATCATGACAGACTGCCACCTTTATTTTCTGAGACAGGCTTCCTCACTGAAACTGAAACCAGGTTGGATGGCCAAGGAGCTTCTAGAATCTCCTGTCTCTACTGTTGACCTCCGGTGCTGGTCCACAGGGACACACCATCACGACTTCTGACATTTACATGGTTGCTGGGGATCCAAATTCAGGTTCTCATTGTGCTTACACTGCAGATATGTTGCTGGCTAAGCCACATCTCCACGGCCCCTTATTTGTCCATTTGTAATTGGATTATGATCACTGCTGGACTCCTTGAGCTGAATTCTTGCTCATGTAGTCTGGAAACTGACCTCTTGTCAGATCCGTAGTCTGAGTAGATTTTCTCCCACGCTGCAGGCTGTCTCTCCAGGCTGTTGGTGGAGACCTTTTAGTCTCAAATATTACATTCAGCAACTTTTGTGTTCTTACCTGTGGCATTAGGACACACTGTGTTGTTGAAGCCAATTCCCAGAAGCACTTCCTTAGCAGTTTTTCTTAGATTTATTTCTTTATGTGTTTTATATACATGAGTCCTCTATCTTCATTAAGAGGAGAAGTGGGCAACTGATGCCACTACAAATGGTTGTGAGCCACCATGTGGGTGCTGGGAATTGAACTCAGGACCTCTGGAGGAGCAGCCAGTGCTCTTGACCACTGAGCCATCTCTCCAGATCCTCCTTTATCATTAAGCAGGTATTTGATAGCTGTTGCTTGTGCATGCTGTGTAAGCACCTCACCAATGGTGCTGCATCCTCAGTCCTTAGCAGGAGCTCTGGGATTCAGATTATATGCATCTGAAGGACAGCACAGGGTCTGTGGGCTGTGGGCTCTGCACCACGCAGAAACCAGATCGATTGGTGTCATTTCATTCAACCTCCAAGGCATCCATTCCAGAAACTGCTGAAACTACCAGAAGTGGAATCTGTGTGACCATGGAATGGGGCTTTTTCAGATGAACCTCCTGAGGGTCATGGGTATGGACATGAAGATAGAATCCTGTCCCGTGGACACAGTCTTCTGTCACTTCCTCTGTTCCAGCCATGATTGGTGGTTGTCACCATTTTATATTCTGAAAACTGTAACTGGTATCTTCAGCCATTTTTTTCTTTTCTTTCTTTCTCATATTTTTCTTTTAAGGCTTCAACCAATAGGATAAGGATGCTGATCTCTCCAGGGAAAAGGGAAGCCTTCACTGGTTGATATTCAGTTCTTGAACTTGCCCTTGGAGTAGGAGATCAGGGGTCCCTGCGTTTGTGTTTTCCAGGCTGCTGCACTGCTCAGGATCCAGTCACAGGTCCAGAGGATGTGAGTGGTCAGGAGAAGGGCTCCTTGACAGTGAAGTGCCGATATGCCTCAGGCTGGAATGATTACAACAAGTACTGGTGCCAAGGAGATTATTGGAAAACATGTGAGATTCTTGTTGAAACCGATGGATCAGAGCGGTTGGAGAAGAAGAACCGTGTGTCCATCAGGGATGACCAGAGAGGCTGCATCTTCACAGTGACCATGAAGGATCTGAGGATGAGTGATGCTGGCATTTACTGGTGTGGAATTACAAAAGCTGGAAATGATCACATGTTTCAAGTTAGTGTGAAGATTGTCCCAAGTAAGAAAAAAACCTGAAAATACTGGTTGGTGTGTGGTGGGATCAGTGACCCTTGTAAAAGTCTTACAAGAAAAGATAAACAGACTCTACTCTATTTCGTCCCATTTTCCACCGAGATAGAGGGTGAGGCGGGAAGCCTTGTCTCCTAGGTCCCCCACCCCCATTTGTGTCTGAGATATTCTCACTCCTACGAGAATTGAATGTAGAACCTCAAGTGTGCTAGGCAATCACTCTACCACTGAGCTAAACTCTCATGCTGAGACCCACTTCTCCATTAGCATAAAGTAAAGGAAGCCATGGACCATGTATTTCTGGACAAGATAGAGTAATTAGGACCAGGGTTACATCTTGTTTCAAAGATCTACAACAAAGAGAATAGAATAATTGGAGCTGGAAACAGGCTCAGTTATTAAGACCACTGGCTGCTCTTCCAGGGGACTGGATTTCAATCCCAGCATCTACATGGTAGCTTGCAACCATCTGTCATTCAGTTTTAGGGGTTCTGATGCCCTCTTCTGGCCTTCATGGGCACTGCAAGCAGATGCTGCATTTACAAGATAGAAAGGAGCATCCATGCACACACACATGACTATTTTGTAAAAAAGTAAATGACATAAAGTATGGAAAACCAAGTTTTTCTCCGTATAGCACACAAGGCCATAATGAGTACACTCTGAAGGAAGAAAATCTTAACAGAGAGCTGTTTCTTTTCTCTGCATCTCATCTCTCTTTAGAAAAGAATTAAAGTGTTAGTCATGGTGGTGCACACCTTTAATCCCAGAAGTAGAGAGGCAAAGGTAGGCAGATCTCTGAGCTTGAGTCTGGCCTGTTCCATAGAGTGAGTCCCAAATTATCTGTGGCTACACAGAGAAACCCTGCCTAAAAAATAAACCAATAAGAAATAAATAAATAAATAAATAAATAAATAAATAAAGTGGGTATGCAAGAATGTAAGTAAGTAAATAAGTTTTGGTTTGTGACTTGGAATTGAGTTACTTAAATCCTAGTGGAAAGAACTTAAGGCCATACCCAGATATGCACTATCCACAGGAGGACTGAATCATTTTCTCTTTGTATCTGCAACCCTAGAAATTTCAACTACAATACTGAGGACCGTACCCACATTTCTGATGTCCACACCAACCATGGAGGACACTGGCATGGAGAACATTGGTACGGAACAAGTGACTCATAGGATACCGAGATATCGAATATCTACCAAGACAGAGGGTGAGGCGGGGAACCCTTGTCTCCTAGTTCCCCCATTTGTGTCTGAGATATTCTCACTCCTACAGATCTGAGAATTGAATGTAGAACCTCATGTGTGCTAGGCAATCACTCTACCACTGAGCTAAACTCCCATGCTGAGACCCCCTTCTTTATTAACATAAAATAAAGGAAGCCATGAACCATGTATTTCTGGGCAAGATAGTAATAAGGACCAGGGTTACATCTTGCTTCAAAGATCTACAACAAAGAAAATAGAATAATTGGTGTTGGAGACAGGCTTAGTGATTAAGACTACTGGATGCTCTTCCAGAGGACAGGATTTCAGTCCCAGCATCTACATGGTAGCTTGCAACCATCTGTCATTCAGTTTCAGGGGTTCTGATTCCCTCTTCACACCTCTATGGGCAGGGCAAGCAGATGCTGCATTTAGAGAAATAAAAAAAGAAAGGATAGATAAAAAGAAAGAAAGAAAAAAAGAAAAAAGAAAGGGTAGAAAGGAGTACCCATACACACACACATGAATATTTTTTAAAAAATAAGTGAAATAAAGTATGGAAAATTAAGTTTTTCTGCGTATAGCACACAAGGCCGTAATGAGTACACTCTGAAAGAAGAAAATCTTAACAGAGAGCTGTTTCTTTTCTCTGCATCTCATCTCTCTTTAGAAAAGAATTAAAGTGTTAGGCATGGTGGTGCACACCTTTAATCCCAGAGTAGGGAGGCAGAGGTAGGCAGATCTCTGACTTGAGGCCGGCCTGTTCCATAGAGTGAGTTCCAAATGATCTGGGGCTACACAGAGAAACCCTGTCTCAAAAAAAAAAGAATGAATGAATGAATAAATAAATAAATAAAGTAAGTAAGTAAGTAAGTTTTGGTTTAATGACGGAATTGAGCTCCTTAACTCCTAGCGGAAAGAACTTAAGGCCATACCCAGAGCTGGACTATCCACAGGAGGACTGAATCATTTTCTCTTTGTATCTGCAACCCCAGAAATTTCAACTACAGTACTGAGGACCGTACCCACATTTCTGACGTCCACACCAACCATGGAGGACACTGGCATGGAGAACATTGGTACGGAACAAGTGACTCAGAGGACACCGAGATATCGAGTATCTACTGAGATAGAGGGTGAGGCGGGGAACCCTTGTCTCCTAGTTCCCCCATTTGTGTCTGAGATATTCTCACTCCTACAAATCTGAGAATTGAATGTAGAACCTCATGTGTGCCAGCCAATCACTCTACCACTGAGCTAAACTCCCATGCTGAGACCCCCTTCTCCATTAACATAAAATAAAGGAAGCCAGGGACCATGTATTTCTGGGCAAGATAGAGTAATAAGGACCAGGGTTACATCTTGCTTTAAAGATCTACACCAAGAAAATAGAATAATTGAACCTGGAAACAGTCTCAGTGATTATGACCACTGGCTGCTTTTCCAGGGGACTGCATTTCAATCCCAGCATCTACATGGTAGCCTGCAACATCTGTCATTCAGTTTCAGGGGTTCTGCCACCCACTTCCTGCTTCCATGGGCACTGCAAGCAGATGCTGTATTTACAGGATAGAAAGGAGCACCCATGCACACACACGAATATAATTTTTTAAAAATAAATGACATAAAGTTTGGAAAACCAAGTTTTTATATGTGTTGCCCACAAGGCTGTAATGAGTACACTCTGAAAGAAGAAAATCTTAACAGAGAGCTGTTTCTTTTCTCTGTATATCATCTTTCTTTAGAAAAGAATTAAAGTGTTAGTCATGGTGGTACACACCTTTAATCTTAGCAGTAGAGAGGCAAAGGTAGGCAGATCTCTGAGCTTGAGGCCGGCCTGTTCCATAGAGTGAGTCCCAAATGATCTGGGGCCACACAGAGAAACCATGTCTCAGAAGTAAACAAACAAACAACTAAATAAATATAGTGAGTAAGTTTTGGATGGTGACTGCGAATTGAGCTCCTTAACTCCTAGTGGAAAGAACTTAAGGCCATACCCAGAGCTGCACTATCCACAGGAGGACTGAATCATTTCCTCTTTGTATCTGCAACCCCAGAAATTTCAACTACAGTACTGAAGACCGTACCCACATTTCTGATGTCCACACCAACCATGGAGGACACTGGCATGGAGAACATTGGTACGGAACAAGTGACTCAGAGGACACCGAGATATCGAATATCTACTGAGATAGAGGGTGAGGTGGGAAACCTTTTTCTCCTAGCTCCCCCATTTGTGTCTGAGGTATTCTCACTCCTACAGATCTGAGAATTGAATGTAGAACCTCATGTGTGCTAGGCAATCACTCTACCACTGAGCTAAACTCCCATGCTGAGACCCCCTTCTTTATTAACATAAAATAAAGGAAGCCATTGACCATGTATTTCTGGGCAAGATAGAGTAATTAGGACCATGTTTATGTCTTGCTTCAAAGATCTACAACAAAGAAAATAGAATAATTGGTGTTGGAGACAGGCTTAGTGATTAAGACCACTGGCTGCTCTTCCAGGGGACTGCATTTTGATCCCAGCATCTACATGGTAGCTTGCAACCATCTGTCATTCAGTTTCAGGGGTTCTGATGCCTTCTTCCTGCCTCCATGGGCAGGGCAAGCAGATGCTGCATTTAGAAGATAGAAAGGAGTACCCATGCACACACACATGAATATTTTTAAAAATATTAGTGAAATAAAGTATGGAAAAATTAAGTTTTTCTGTCTATTGTACACAAGGTCGTAATGAGTACACTCTGAAAGAAGAAAATCTTAACAGAGAGCTGTTTCTTTTCTCTGCATCTCATCTCTCTTTAGAAAAGAATTAAAGTGTTAGGCATGGTGGTGCACACCTTTAATCCCAGCAGTAGGGAGGCAGAGTTAGGCAGATCTCTGAGCTTGAGTCCAGCCTGTTCCATAAAGTTAGTCCCAAATGATTGTGGGCTACACAGAGAAACCCTGTCTCAAATAAATAAATAAATAAATAAATAAATAAATAAATAAATAAATAAATAGAGTAAGTAAGTAAGTATGTAAGTAACTTTTGGATGGTGACTGAGAATTGAGCTCCTTAATTCCTATTTGAAAGAACTTAAGGCCATACCCAGAGCTGGACTATCCACAGGAGGACCGAGTCATGTTCTCTTTGTATCTGCAACTGCAGAAATTTCAACTACAGTACTGAGGACCATACCCACATTTCTGACGTCCACACCAACCATGGAGGACACTGGCATGGAGAACATTGGTATGGAACAAGTGACTCAGAGGACACTGGGATATCAAATATCTACTGAGATAGAGGGTGAGGTGGGGAAGCCTTGTCTCCTAGCCCCCATTTGTGTCTGAGATATTCTCACTCCTACAGATCTGAGACTTGAACATAGAATCTCTTGTGTGCTAGGCAATCACTCTACCACTGAGCTAAACTCCCATGCTGAGACCCCCTTCTTTATTAACATAAAATAAAGGAAGCCATTGACCATGTATTTCTGGGCACGATAGAGTAATAATGACCAGGGTTATGTCTTGCTTCAAAGATCTACAACAAAGAGAATAGAATAATTTTAGATGGAAACAGGCTCAGTGATTAAGACCACTGGCTGCTCTTCCAGGGGACTGCATTTCAATCCCAGCATCTACATGGTAGCTTGCAACCATCTGTCATTCAGTTTCAGGGGCTCTGCCACCCACTTCCCGCATCCATGGGAACTGCAAGCAGATGCTGCATTTACAAGATAGAAAGGAGCACCTATGCACACACACACATGAATATATTTTTTAAAAATAAATGACATAAAGTATGGAAAACTAAGTTTTTCTGCGTGTTGCTCACAAGGCTGTAATGAGTACACTCTGAAAGAAGAAAATCTTAACAGGGAGCTGTTTCTTTTCTCTGCATCTCATCTCTCTTTAGAAAAGAATTAAAGTGTTCGGCATGGTGGTGCACACCTTTAATCCCAGCAGTAGAGAGGCAAAGGTAGGCAGATCTCTGAGCTTGAGCCCGGCCTGTTCCATAGAGTGAGTTCCAAATGATCTGGGGCTACACAGAGAACCCCTGTCTCAGAAATAAATAAATAAGCAAATGAAGTAAGTAGTAAGTAGTAAGTAAGTGAGTAAGTAAGTTTTGGATGGTGACTGGGAATTGAGCTCCTTAATTCCTATTTGAAAGAACTTAAGGCCATACCCAGAGCTGGACTATCCACAGGAGGACTGAACCATTTTCTCTTTGTATCTGCAACTCCAGAAATTTCAACTACAGTACTGAAGACCATACCCACATTTCTGACGTCCACACCAACCATGGAGGACACTGGCATGGAGAACATTGGTACGGAACAAGTGACTCAGAGGACACCGAGATATCGAATATCTACCGAGATAGAGGGTGAGGTGGGGAAGCCTTGTCTCCTAGCCCCCATTTGTGTCTGAGATATTCTCACTCCTACAGATCTGAGACTTGAACATAGAATCTCTTGTGTGCTAGGCAATCACTCTACCACTGAGCTAAACTCCCAAGCTGAGACCTCCTTCTTTATTAACATAAAATAAAGGAAGCCATGGACCATGTATTTCTGGGCACAATAGAGTAATTAGGACCAGGGTTATGTCTTGCTTCAAAGATCGACAACAAAGAAAATAGAATAATTGGTGTTGGAGACAGGCTTAGTGATTAAGACCACTGGATGCTCTTCCAGAGGACAGGATTTCGGTCCCAGCATCTACATGGTAGCTTGCAACCATCTGTCATTCAGTTTCAGAGGTTCTTCCACCCTCTTCCTGCCTCCATGGGTACTGCAAGCAGATGCTCCATTTACAAGATAGAAAGGAGCACCCATGCACACACACACACACACATGAATATTTTTTTAAAATATAAATGAAATAAAGTATGGAAAATTAAGTTTTTCTGCGTATAGCACATAAGGCAGTGATGAGTACACTCTGAAGGAAGAAAATCATAAAGAGAGCTGTTTCTTTTCTCTGCATCTCATCTCTCTTTAGAAAAGAATTAAAGTGTTAGTCATGGTGGTGCACACCTTTAATCCCAGCAGTAGAGAGGCAAAGGTAGGCAGATCTCTGACTTGAGTCCAGCCTGTTCCATAGAGTGAGTCCAAATGATATGGGGGTACACTCAGAAACCCTATCCCCAAAAGTAAACTAATAAATAAATAAATAAATAAATAAATAAATAAATAAATAAAGTGAGTATGAGTAAGTAAGTAAGTAAGTAAGTTAGTTTTGGATGGTGACTTGGAATTGAGCTTCTTAATTCCTAGTGGAAAGAACTTAAGGCCATACCCATAGCTGCACTATCTACAGGAGGACTGAACCATTTTCTCTTTGTATCTGCAACCCCAGAAATTTCAACTACAGTACTGACGACCGCACCCACATTTCTGACGTCCACACTAACCATGGAGGATATTAGCATGGAGAACACTGACAAGGAACATGAAATTCAGAGCAGCCCCTTCATCTGGTAAGCAGAACTGTCCCCTGGAAGCTCTGTCTCACTTGGCTGACCCTGTGGCCTCTCCCCTGGGAGTATCTCCAGATAAAACACAAAATGCTCAGGAATCCTGAGATTCAGCAAAATCAGTCATCTCTTGCCTAAGTATATACCAACATTTCTTAACATGATTATATTTATGCTTTTCAAAAAAGTCATTTATCTGAATACCAAATTGTCCTGTCCATGCTGTAATTTTACTTGATAACCTCAGTAACTATCTTGTAGAAACACTTGGGCTAATGTATTCTCATGTGAAAGCCTGAGCTGGACTCCCCAGTCCTTTCACCTTTTAGTATTACCAAGGCTCCTGTTCTAAGTCTCAGCTGCAGGAAGGTAACATCCTCACCTGAGTGACAGGAGAGATAGCTTTTGTGTCTTCCCTGTATGTCTCCCAGAGGGCAGGACAGAGGGCCATGGTTGGGTCCCCACTGAGTTAGAAGAGATCCCTCTCCCATCGGCTACTGTTTCCAGCCTATAAATAAATCTCCAAGTTCCTGTCCAACTCTGAGAACTTGTCTTAGTTAGGGTTTCACTGCTGTGAAAGACACCATGACCAAGACAAGTCTTATAAGGATAACATTTAATTGGGGGCCGGTTTGCAGGTACAGAGGCTCACTCCAGTATCATTAAGGCAGGAACATGGCAGATTCTATCCAGGCAGGCAGGCATGGTACAGGAGGAGCTGGGAGTTGTACATGTTCATCAGAAGGCTGCTACCAGAACACTGACTTCCAGGCAGTTAGGATGAGGGTCTTAAAGCCCACACCTACAGTGACACACCTCCTCCAACAAGGCCACACCCACTCTAACAGGGCTACACTTAATAATAATGCCTCTCCCTGGGCAGAGCATAAATAAACCACCACAGGAGTCTCCATAGTGCAGAGGAGGAGTGGGAAACTGGGGACTGTGGTGTGTCCTTAGGACTCTTGTCACTCTTGAATGTGTCCAGAGGAATTCCCAGCACTGTAGAGCTACCTTGGCCTAATTTCATCACAGACTGTTGGGGTCAAATCTCCAGGTCAAGGACACAGATAAACCACAAGCAAAGTTAAGACACAGGTTATCTCACTAGTTCTCTCTGAGAGTTGTCCCTCAGGTCTTATCTAGTTCCCTTGTCCTTCCTGCTCCATAAGTCTTATGTTAGACAAACATGACTCAAAGCATCCCATTTCATAGGCTTTCTCATGAATTCTCTTTTAAAAATGTCTCTCTCTGCTAGTGCTTTGAACGTGTTATTGTGTTATTGCTTGTTTTGCAAGTGGATAGAATGTTAGTTATCAAGTGACAGAGGGTATGAGGTTCCAGAAATGTAAAGAGTCCAAGAGAGTGTGAAACAGAGAGAGCTCAGTCCTTGGAAACATTTCAGGACATTGGATGGCGTGTCTGACAAGTGGCAGCTCTTGTATCTTCCAGGAATGTGTTTGGGCTAACCTGTGACTCACAGAGTATCTGAAATTGTAGATGCTTTCCATGATCTGAGGATGGCCTCCTGTTGGGCAAAGAGAAACCAAGAATGTTCCAAGGAGGGAGATGGAGACCTGGGCAGGAAATAGAGGATGGCAGGAAGTAGGGAATGGGGCACAATACTCTCAGGGACTCATTGTCCCACAGGGTGTAATAAAGGGACACAGAGAACTGCGACACCAGTGTCAACCCACTGACAGAGTGGGAGCAGCCACCAACCATGTCTAGATGTAGTGTGCCCAAGTCCCTAACACACAGGTGCGGATGAGGTCGGGCAGGAGCATCCTGGTGAAGAGGGCAGCAGAAGCCAAGGTCAAAGGTCAGGGAGCAGTGAAGACTTCAGCCTGGTGGAGGGATAAAGGGTAAAGCTTACCAGACAGAGAGAGAGAGGGGAGAAAGGAGAGGGGAGAGGGGAGAGGGGAGAGGGGAGAGGGGAGAGGGGAGAGGGGAGAGGGGAGAGGGGAGAGGGGAGAGGGGAGAGGGAAGAGGGGAGAGGGGAGAGAGGGGAGAGAGGGGAGAGGGGAGAGAGGGGAGAGAGGGGAGAGGGGAGAGAGGGGAGAGGGGAGAGGGGAGAGGGGAGAGGGGAGAGGGGAGAGGGGAGAGGGGAGAGGGGAGAGGGGAGAGGGGAGAGAGGGGAGAGGGGAGAGAGGGGAGAGGGGAGAGGGGAGAGGGGAGAGGGGAGAGGGGAGAGGGGAGAGGGGGAGAGGGGAGAGGGGAGAGGGGAGAGGGGAGAGGGGAGAAGAGGGGAGAGGGAAGAGTGGGGAGAGAGGGGAGAGAAGGCAGAGAGGGGACAGAGGGGAGAGGGGAGAGAGGAGAGAGGAGGGGAGAGAGGGGAGAGGGGATAGAGGGGAGAGGGGAGAGGGGAGAGGGGAGAGGGGAGAGGGGAGAGGGGAGAGAGGAGAGAGAAAGAGAGAGAGGAGAGAAAGAGAGAGGAGAGAGGAGAGAGGAGGGAGAGAGGAGAGAGGGGAGAGGGGAGAGGAGAGAGGGGAGAGGGGAGAGGGGAGAGGGGAGAGGGGAGAGGGGGGAGGGGGGGAGGGGGAGGGGGGGGGGGGGGGGGGGAGAGGGGAGGGGAGAGAGGAGAGAGGAGAGAGGAGAGAGGAGAGAGGAGAGAGGAGAGAGGAGAGAGGAGAGAGGAGAGAGGAGGGAGAGAGGAGGGAGGGGGGGAGGGGAGAGGGGGGGAGGGGGGAGGGGGGAGGGGGGAGAGGGGAGGGGGGAGAGGGGAGAGGGGAGAGGGGAGAGGGGAGAGGGGAGAGGGGAGAGGGGAGAGGGGAGAGGGGAGAGGGGAGAGGAGAGAGGAGAGAGGAGAGAGGAGAGAGGAGAGAGGAGAGAGGAGAGAGGAGAGAGGAGGAGAGAGGAGAGAGGAGAGAGGAGAGACAGAGAGACAGAGACAGAGAGAGAATCCTGCAGGTGGCAAGACCATCCATGTGATTGCAGGGAGGCAGACCTGTACCATCTCAGGCTTGCCCTTATCTGGTTCTTGAAGGATAGGATACAGACACCAGGAAGGCTGAGCCCTCTCTGCCAGATGACTGCTTACTTACTTCCTGCCTTCTTTGTTTCCTGCAGGTCCCTGCTGACCAGCATCTCTTTGCCATTTCTGGTCTTTGTGGTGTTCCCCCTGCTCCTGAGCATGCTCAGTGCTGTCCTCTGGGTGAACAGGCCACAGAGACCCTCTGGGGGAGATGAAGTTGGCCTGGTGGAGATCCATAGTTCTGATGCCCAGGACAGAGAGGAACACTTCCCAGGAGATGGAAAATGATCTCGACCTCTCTTCTCCGTGTCTGTCTCTGTCTCTCTGTCTCCCTCTGTCTCTCTCTGTCTCTCTCTGTCTCTCTCTGTCTCTCTCTGTCTCTCTGTCTCTCTCTGTCTCTCTCTGTCTCTCTCTCTCTCTCTCTCTTTCTCGTGTGTGTGTGTGTGTGTGTGTGTGTGTGTGTGTGTGTGTGTGTGTGTGTACACATTGTAGGGGCAGATGTGTATGTGGTGGACATCTTCAGGTATCCTTCCATTATTGTTTGAGACAGGGTTTCTCACTGACCTGGACCTTTTCCAAGTAGGTCAGATAGCTGGCTGGGGACTCCAGGATTTACCTGCCTCCACCACCATTCTGCCACTACAAGCACAGGCAATTGCCTTCCCTTTAAAACAAACAGTCAAACAAACACTGCAGGTGGTAGGGATTGAACTCATGTCCTTGTACTTGCAAGGAAAGCAAGTGCTTTACGAACAGAGCACTGTCTCCAGTCTGCAAAAGGCTTATTCTATTAAGAAATAGCTGGTCAGCTGTACCATGGCTTTGAGGTGCTGTGGGCCCAGACTCAGACTAATCCCATTCTTATAGAAGGAACAGCTGATTTCTGGAACCCATTCATGTCCCCTTCTCTCAGAACATGCCACAATGCCTACCTGGGCCTCTTTTCCACTGGTGGCTTCTAGGGAAGTAGAAAATACAAGAATAGTTCACGTTTCTTCCTAGGGCCTCAGTTCCTTAGAGGACATATGCCAATACAAGTGTGTGGACCAGTAGCCAATTTACTGACCAAATATCTGGAATTGTGGCCTCTTCAAGTGGCATAAAATTTGCCACTGTCACACTGGCTATCTGTCCCTTATGGACCAGACACACACTGCTTTCTTTTTGTCAACACAACCCAGTGACTAAGCCCATTGCAAACATGGATGGAGCAGGTGACCTAGGCTCCGTGCCACCTGCACAGGTCCCCAAGTAGTAGCTTCTTCTTGGTCCCTGAAGTCTGGATTGTCTGCCCAGTGAGTCCAAATGGGGAGCTAAGCTGCAGATAGGCAGCAGCCTCTCAGGAGTCAGGAACCCACATCACCCCATGACCCCTTCAGTGATAGACACTGCAGCAGGCCATTCAACTGTCTCCCTTTTGTTCAGAAGCATCTATTGCATGTCCAAGTATCAGACACCTTCCACATATAAGCTCCTAAATAAGAAAGACCCAGTAAAGTCCTCAGAGGAAGCCCAGGGGCTCAAGTTAAGCTCTCAGCAGGAAAACAGTTGTTCTCAGCCTGCCAGCCTCAGCCCTGCTGTCTTCTCCACCATGACACAGTCTTCTCTTCCTCCAGTGGGGCTCTGACACCCAAAACCAAACTCACACCTAACACGGGTGACTCCCACTTTGTGTGAGAAGAGTCCCCAGGTTAGCATCTTCTCCTTGGTGACACGTGTTGGGCTCTAGTGAGCCTGGCTCTGTTGAGAGGAGTTTTCATTTTCTTCCAAGGTTTAGCTGCTGCTCAGTTGACCATGTTCCTACCCACGCTCTGACAAGCAATCCCAGTTAAACTCAGTGGGACACACACACACACACACACACACACACACACACACACACACAACATATAATCTGGAGAGGGGCTCATTAGAGCCTGTAGGCCAGCCAGTGATGGAACATGCCTTTAACCCCAACATTCAGGAGGCATAGGCAGGTGGATTTCCTGAGTTCAAGGCCAGCTTGGTTCATAGAGTGAGATCCAGGACTACACAGAGAAACTCAGCAAGTTCCAGAACAATCAATGATACACAAAGAAACCCTGTCTTGGGGGTAAAAAAGCAAAAGAAGGAAATAAAAAGAAGGAAAAAAAGAAGGAAGTAGGAACAGGAAGGGAGACAATGTAATAGCAGTGAAAATGACTAAAATTCATTGTGTTTTCCTGTGAAACTCTTTAACAAATCTTTAAAATAATAAAATAAAAATTTAAAGAGGGAAATGTTTTATATCTGTGTGTTGCCACGTTTTTCTTTCCTCTGTGGGTTCTGTCAGCGCGCACACACACACACACACACACACACACACACACACACACACGGTATTTATGATCCCTCTGTGAGCAGCCCTGGGGTTAGTCCTGCCCTTTCTGCATTAAGTAGACTTGTCTCCTGCACAGATTCTCTTCTCTTATTTCTCAACTTACTGCCTTGTTGGCAGCTTTCATCATGACGTGGCTTTGCTATTCTTAGCGGGCCAGTGGGCACTGTCTTCTTCCTCCTCTCGTGCTGTGATTGTCCCTGGCTGGAAATCTGCATTAGCAGTGGAGATTCCCAGAACTCTCTGTCATTTGCTTGTTCTATTGCTTAAGTATGAAGACAGATCTTTTCCCATGTCTTCTGGGATGAACATCCCTGAGCTAAAATGTGAGGCAGACACATTCCTATCTCTGTCAGACCCCCCTGCTCTCACACCAAACAGATTGTGAAAAAAAGAACACAGTTCATGGATCTGTCTCCTTTGCCTCCAACATCAAGGGTAAGTAGAAGCAAGTTGCCCTATGCTACAGAGAGAAGGGAGCCACAGTCTGTGAGCCCAAGTCCAGCATGGCTCCTCTGTCCCACAGCTGTACAAGCTTGGTTCTGTCCTCTACACAGCTGTTCGATGGGTCTGCTCTGTCATCCAACGCTCCAACACAATTTAGCACAGACACCGTAATCTGCACACATGCCCATCTCACGGGCTCTTCCACCTTCAAAGAGCAGAATCTCCAGACTCAGCAAAGAGAGTCCCTGTCCTACCTGCTGACTCTCCTCAGAGTCTTGTTCTGAGGAACAGAAAATTACTTGTGTGTGTGTGTATGTGTGTGTGTATGTATGTGTGTGTATGTAATGGTGTGCACACACACTTACAGATGTGTGTGTGTGGTGGTGTGCACACACATAGATGTGTGTATGTGTAATGATGTGCATACACACTTACAGATGTGTGTGTGTGTGTACGTGCCATAGCACAGGTGTGAAAGTCAGAGAATGATTTTATGAAATCAGTCCTCTTCGTCAACCATTACTTGGGTTCCAGGGGTAGAAGGGAAGGTGATAGGCTTCTGTCTACTCAAGGAGTTTTCCTGCTGCCAACTTATCCTACTACATTCTTCCTCTACCTTTTGTTAAGCTCTTCAGCTTCTTCCCAATTTTGAGCCTTAAGATAAGGTGAATCAGCTCAGAAAGATGACAACTGAATAGTTGGTGCCAAGTGCAGACTGGAGTGATGGAAAGAAGTCGAGATTCTGGAGAGGAGAGGGGAGAAGGAAGCTGAGATTCTGGAGTGTGAAGGGAAGAAGGAAGCCAAGGCTCTGGAAGATGAAGGGAAGAAACAGAAGCAGAGATTCTGCAGCTGACTTAGACCTGAGTGTAGCTGGACCCCTGAGACTACATCCATGATTCTCCCAGGAAACCATGGGTGAGCCTATGTTTTGTAATTAGAATGTTTTATTTTGTATATATAGGAGCTTTGCCTGCCTTTTTGTCTGTGCACTAAGTGTGAGCCTGGTGCTCACAGAGGCCAGAAGAAGCCATAGAAATGGAGGTACAGATGGTTTTGAGGTCCTCTGTAAATGCTGGGAATCAAACCGGGTCCTATGGAAGAGCATCATGGTTCTTAACCACTGTACCATCTCTCCAGTTCCAAGCATGTTTGTCCAGAAAGATCTATCATCATCATAATCAACATCATCATTGTCATCATCATCATCTTAATTTTAAAGTTATGTGTATCTGTATGTGGGTGTGTGCATGAGAGTGCAGGTGCCCATGGTACCCAACAAAGGGTGCCAATTCAAGGTTGCAAGCCACTTGTGATGGGTACGAAGGACTGAACTCAGGTCCTCTGCAAGAACAGATCCCATTCTTTTTATCTTAAATAAAAACATTTTTTATTTACTTATTTCATGTTTATGGGTGTTTTGCCTGCCTACATGTCTGTGTAGTGTGCATGCCTAGTGCCCCACAGAGTCAAGAGGAAGGCATCAGCTTCCCTGGCACTGGAGCTAAGACAGCTGTGAGACCCTATGTGGGTGCAGGGAATTGAACCCAGGTCCTCTGGAAGAACAATCACTTAACAACAGAGACAGCTCTCCAGCCCCTGGAATGGTTTTTGATGGAGCAGATACTCTCCATAATATATCCGTTTTGGTCACACGAGTTGATAATAAAAGGGGCATGATGAACAGTTTTACCGTTCTCTCCAGCCCCACTTGGAATTATGTAAAGTTTCTACTAATTCAACAAATATTTATCAAGACCCTACTGAGTACCAAGCCCTGGTGTAAACATAGGGTAGAATTTCTGCCCTGATGGAGCTTATGTTCTGTCACAAGGACATAAAATACTAGCAAATTGCAACAAGCTCAATGGAAGACCCAAGTCCGGGGAAGAGTGATGTATGGCGATCCTAGAAGTCATCTGTTAGGACGCCGCTTTTCATTTGGGAACTCAGGGGGAAAGTGCTGTAGAAAAGCAGCAGAGCAATCTCCTTAACAACCACTAAATGAGCCAGGCGGTGGAGGTGCACACCTTTAACACAGCACTCAGAGGCAGAGGCAGGTGGATCTCTGTGAGTCTGAGGTCAGCCCGGTCTACAGAGCAAGTTCCATGACAGCCAGATTTACATAGTGAGACTTTTGTTGTCTGTCTGCCTTTCTGCCTTGCTGCTGAGGTGGCAACTAAACACCTCAGGGAAGACTAAACACAGTCTAGGATAGGGAACCAAGGCTGTGTTTCTCTGGCTGAGAAACAGCAGGGGCTTGCACAGATGCTGTGGTTCTCAAACTCCTGTGCATCCAGAAGCCACTAGAAACCATGAGGAGTTAAGAAGAGGGGCTCCCATCCTCCTGTGTACCCAGGTGCTACTGGGGACCAAAAGGAGTAGGGAATGGGCCCCCTGCTGAGCCTGAGACTGGGGTTGGGGGTCAGGGGGTTGGGATCCTGCTTAGCTCTGAGTGACTGCCAGGAGTATGGAGGGGCTTCTCCAAGAGACTTTGGCATGGCTCTGTATGATGGAGGCTCCGCCCTCGGCAGTCTTTGAAGAAGGAGATGGTCTTTGCTTATCCAAACTGTTTTATTCATGGCCGATGTGAATGCATAGGTCTTACTCAGGGTGAACCAGAGATTAAATACCTTTTGCAGGAAGGGATGCCTGGGAAGAGAAGCTCATTGGCAAAACACTCTGGGCCTGTCTAGATACCTCATTAGCATGAAGAACTCTGGGTTTTTATGCTACTTGACTGGTTCTTATGGTCCTCTTAGTGGGGTGCTGTTTTCATACATGTGCTATGCTCCAAGACACGAAAGTGGCCAGAAATTAGTTTAAACTCCTACCGTTCTTTGTTATGAGACTTATCAGGGCTCCACACTTGCGACAACCTTTCCAGTTCTGTCTTGTGGCACCAGCCACTGCCCTACACTCTGTCTAGAAAAACTAAAACCTCAGTTAAATTTTAAAAAGACCATGTAATGAAAAGTTGGTTCTTGCATTTTTGAGGCTAAACATGGTGAACCATAAGAGGATCATGGGGGAGGGGACCAAGATACAGGCTGAAGCTGGATCGTGAGGTAAAAAGTCTGGGTCAGTCACAAAGAGGGAAAAGCCAACCCATGTGTTCAGTCAAGGGGTGAGATAAGCTAGTCTGTTTGTCTGTCTGTCTGTGTGTCTGGTTCATCTGCCTGTCCGTCTGTCTGTTGTAGTCTGTTTTGTGTTGCTGTGATAAAACACTGACCAAAACCAACAGCTAGGAGGAAAGGTATTATCTGGCTGGTGCTTCCATGGGATGGTCCATTTTGAAGGCACTGTGCAGGAGCTCTGCAGGAACCTGGAGGCAGGAACTGAAGCAGAGGCCATGGAGGGCGCTGCTCACTGGCTTGTCCAGCCTGCCTTCTTAGACAACGCAGGACCACAAGATCAGGGATGGCATCACATCCATTAACCATCCAGAAAATATTCTTACAAACTTGCCTACAGTGTCCATCTGATGGAAGAAAATGCTCAATAAAGGTTCTTTCTCCTTTTTCCAGTCTGGGCCCAAGCACTGAGCAGATCCCGGGCTGCAGCTCTGCCCCTAGTCTTACAGAAACCAGAAGAAGCAGACCTTCCAGGAGCTCTAACCCAGGCAGTATTTTAGGTAAGGAGAAAGGTTGGGTATTGGGTTACACTTCTGATTGTATGGGCATCTTGTTATTGAGCATTACCAAACTTATAAAGCCTTTGATTAACATTAAAAAAAAATTGTATAAAAGCAAAAAGGAGAAGGGGGATAAGATAGGGGTTTTCTAGTGAGGGGAAATGCGGATAGGAGATGGCATCTGAAATGTAAATAAAATATCCAATAAAAAATTTAAAAATAAAGGTTCTTTCTCCCAAGGTTCTTTAGTTTGCATCAAGTTGACAAACTTAGGAGTGCACTATGACCTATGTATCTGTGAACCGCTCAGTACACTGATAACCTGTCTGTTTATTGTTTTTCTTTTTCTCTTTTTCTTTTTTTGTGGGGTTTTGTTGTTGCTTTTTATATTTCTATTTTTATTTTTTCAAGACAGGGTTTCTTTGTATATCCTTGGCCATCCTGGAATTTGCTTCATAGACCAGGCTAGCCTCAAACTCACAGGACTCCACCAGCCTCTGTCTCCGAAGTGCTGGGATTCAAAATGTGCTCTAGTACCACCAGATTTTCTTCTTTTTTTCCAGAGACTGAGTATCAGCTGTGTTTTCTCAGTGCTGTGATAAATAATGAGACAAAGGCACCTTGAGGAAGGAGATTTATTATGGCTCATGGTTTGAAGGAATTTAGCCCATGAGGGTGGAAAGGCAGGGTGATGTTGTGTGAAGTGGCTACTCACATTGCATCCATAAGTTGAAAGCAGAAAGGGATGAATACTGGTGTTCTGTTCCTTCATCCCTTCCCTTTGTTTATCCAGTCTGCCATAGAGCACAGAGAAGGCATCTGCTCCTGACACTGCCTCCTCTCCTTAAGAGTGCCCTATCTCCATCTTGATCCTTAGAGAGGCCCTGATCACAACAGAAGACTCTGAGGACACACAAGGAGGTGCCACAGGTGCAGAGAAGCCCTACTGGGCACCTACCAGATGAGTCTGTACCCGTGGAGTTGCAATGATCAGCACTTGATGTGTCTACAAACTTCTGGGATCTGAAGGTTGTTCCTCTTCAGTCTTCTTGCTCTCACTGCAAGATAAAGCTTGGCAAGACACATGAACCAACCGTTGTCTTCCCAGTTTCCTCTTTCCCCAAAGCATCTGCATGTGTTTCCGTGGCTCTCTTTGTTTCTATGGCTGACATGTGTGGGTGTGTATCGACACCACGCCTGAGGAAAGCTCTTGCCCTCAGCTTCCTGTATCTCCCTGACTCTTACAGTAATGACCATCTTAGGTGTGCAGGTGAAGTCAGCTCTTGGGAGTTCACAGAACAGGAAGACAGCGGTAGCCTGGAACCCAACTTTATGGCATATGGACCTCACCAGACTTTTGCTGGACACAAAAATAAGCTGCTAATCTTTCCAGTCTCTGAGACATGCTGTCATATATATAGTTTCAGTTATTACAGGTGTCATAAACAAGGCACTAAGACCACACTAAATGTGACTCCTGCTTTAAGAGAATCTTGGGTTAGTGGACACACACGCTCTGCTTCCAGCTTTGTTCCGCCGCTCACTCTGGGAGGAGGGGCAGAGTTGCACCAAGCTCCT
This sequence comes from Arvicanthis niloticus, assembly GCF_011762505.2. NCBI lineage: Eukaryota > Metazoa > Chordata > Mammalia > Rodentia > Muridae > Arvicanthis > Arvicanthis niloticus. Next base: position 7,428,189 of record NC_047663.1, read on the forward strand.
CCCCAGAGCATCAGGATAAACACCTGCTTTCCCAGTTCCAAGTCCTGATGTCCTGTGTCTCCTTCCAGGCAGCTGTAGACTCAGCAAGGAGATGGGACAGCTCTGGCGCTTGGTTAATGCCTCACCATACTCCAACCTGAGCAGCAGCCGGCAGCCAGAAGCTCAGCGTCATTTTACACTCTGAGCCTGGTCTTGACCCTCATGGCTTCCTTCTTTGTCTTCTCTCCTCCCAGACATATTGTCCTTGTTAACACTCTCATTCTTAAAACTGAAGAATGCAGAAGAGCTAGCATGGTGATCCTGAACTTGGGAGGAAAAGGCAGGAAGATCTCCCCAAGTTTGAGGCTAGACAGATTCATTGCAGTTTAGGTCAGCCAAGGATACATAAGTAGTCTCAAGAAGACTCGAAAGAAGATGATAGAGAGGAAGAAGGAAAGAGGAAGAGGGGAAGATGCAAAACAATGTTTCTTTCTGTTGTTTTCCTTCTTTGTTTTGCCAAATCTCTAAGACGCCGTCCTTCCTGTCAGGATCAGCTTTTTTACACAAATGTGTGTATTTGCTTCTTCCTAGAAGTTGACTTCCTTGTTTCTGTTGTTTATTCAAAAGATTCGGTCTGCGATCTGAACTTTCCATTCAGGATTGTTTATAGATACTTCATGTGAAAATACTGAAGTCGTGGTGAACAAATGGGTTCTAGAGAACAGATAACTCTGTGTGTGCCAATGTGTGTGAGTGTGTGTGAGTGTTTATGTGTGTGAGTGTGTCTATGTGAGTGTATTTAAGTGTGTATGTGAGTGTACTAGTATGTGTGGGCATATGAATGTGAGTGTAAATATATGTGAGCAAGTGCATTATGAGTGTGTGAGTGCATGTGTGTGAGTGTGTGCTTGTATGTGTGTATGAATGTGTATGCGTGTAAATAATTGTGAGCAAGTGTATATGCATATGTGCATGTGTGAGTGGATATATGTGCGTGTGTGAGTGTGTATGTGAGTGTGTGATTACATGAGTGTGTGTCAGAGTATGTGAGCATATGAGTGTGTAAATACGCATAAATGTGTGTGAGTAAGTGTGTGAATATGAGTGTGTGAGTATTTGAGAGTTTAAGTGTGTATATGAGTGAGTGTATTTGTGAGTATGTGTATGTGTGACTATGTTAGAGTATGTATACATGAGTGTGAGTATATGTGAGTGTGTGTGAGTGTGTGTATGTGAGTGTATGTGAGTATGTGTGAGTGTGAGGGCATATATGAGTGTGTGTGTTCATATGGGGGCGGAGTACATACACACATGGAGATGTACATGCATATGGATTTGGGCACAGGAGCACTTGAGGATGGATGTGGGGAGCTGACAGAAGGCGGCTATCATCCTTGCAGCCATCTTGAGCCATATACCCTGACAAGAGACTTGTTTACAACAGCCTACAACAGCTGAGCACACTCTGATAACATCTTGTTTTAGATACCCAGGATCTTCCCTTGGGTGTGTGAGACTTAAAGGTTTGAGACTTAAAGGTGTGACTTAAAGGCATGACTTAAAGGTGTGATTTAGAGACAAGACTTAAAGGTGTGACTTAAGGGCATGATTTAAAGGTGTGACTTAGAAGTGAGACATATAAAAGGCCAGAGGCAGACAGAAGAAAGTACTTGAGACTTGGAGCTAGAACTTGGAAGAAGTAACATGGAAGTGGGAGAGAGACTAGCAACACAGGACTAGGATTAGGATCTGAGACTTGGTACTAGGAACTGGAAACTTGGGACTTAGAGGCACTAGGGACTAGGAACTAGGGACTTGGAGAGAAGAAGAGAGACTGAAGAATAAACAGGATTGAATCACACTCTATCTGATCTCCATTCTTCTGTCCGTCCTCATTCTCTCTCTTGCTGAACCCTGACCTGCAGACCGGAGCAGCTTGGGGCAGTGCAGGCTCTAACAATTTAGCCCCCACGGCTTTTGCCAGTGAGGTTTCTAAAATTTGGCAGAACAGTCTGCAACATTTTGGCCCCCAAGCGTGGGGCAGAGCAGTATGTGACATGATGCATTCTGGGACCATAGGCACCTGTGGCTCCTCTCCTCTCCTCTTCTTCCTACATCTCTGCCTTCCAAGAGAGGCATGTGGAACAGCCCTCGGTCCAGTCCTGCACTCTATCAAGAGAGAGGCTTCCAGAGCCAGGGCTAGCCTCTGGGGCCCACACTCCCAGAGCTCACTTGAAGCAGGCTGGTCTATTACTGGCTTATAGATACACAATAAAGGCATGTCTGTCCAAGACACATGTATCATTGTAATTATAACCTCTTCAGCATCCAGGAGAGTCATTGGTATGTGTGTTACATACCATATACACATGAACATTCTTGATATGTGCTAAACATGCCACACACATGAATGCACCACACACAGGATATATATATATATATATATATATATATATATATATATATATATATATTACACAAGAGTGTGGTAGATAGTGCACACACTGCATGTGATACATATATGCAAAATACTTCATACGTATGTATACTGTACCTGTATGTAAAGGACACATGCTGTACAGGCTACAGACATAATATAAATATACTGCACACCTCAGATGTAAATATAAACTGCACACTTTACACAGCTGTACATACCACATGCATTGTAGGAGGAGCTAAGGTGGGAGGAGTAAGGAGAGGAAGAGGAGAAGGAAGAGGAGGAGCTAGGAGATGGTAGGGAGAACGAGAGAAGGGGACATGGAGGTGGATGTTCACTTGTCTCTAGCAGTCAAAGGTAGCTGGTATATCTAGGTTGGGTATTGAGTTACACCTCTGATTGTATGGGCATCTCGTTATTGATCATTACCAAATATATAAGCCTTTGGATAATCTAAGCATTAGAGTCTCATTTGTACTGAGCCCGTGTGGTTGGCAGGATGGTCTGGGTAATGCCCAGCCTTGTGGAGACAGCATGGAAGATTGGCAGAGCCATCTCCCATGTTGTCATCTCATGGGTGGCAGGGCTGGTGTCTCTGGCTGGCCATTTCTAGCTGAGGAGTGCACGTGGCCTCTGGCCACAGAACATGGCGGCTGAGCTAGGAAGAACTGCCACAGCTTAGATAGTCGGCTTGACCAGTGGCCGTTTTAAAATAATTACAACAATGCATACCTCTTCAATGGTTATGCATCTGGGACACAGTCAGGGTACATTAATAGGGGTGATTTTGGCATTCGTGGCTGTAACAGTACAATATAGATTTTATGTCTTGGTTCCTCTACTGAGGAAATACCAGAGGTCAGAGGTCATCTGTAGGACACACCTGAGTCTGAACCCCACATTCTCTGATCTCCATTAGCCACCACTCAGCCAGGAGATGAAGTGCTCTTGTGCCCCTTGGTTCAGATCAGTACTGAGAATCCCCGCTATCTGCCTATTCCCTTCCTCAGGCAGAGATGCCCTAGTACTGGGGTTACCTCATCTGCAGAAGCATGGAGAAGTTGGGGTTACTTCTGGCTGATGCTCCTTCATCCTTGGACCCTGACACATTCTTCCCAGGTCGTGACCTTTTGACCTGGTTCAAATGTGAAGTGAACTTCAAGTCCAAACAATGCATTTGGTCTTTTGTTCAGCCTTGTGCTCCCTAGAACTAGATCTCACCTGCTTGTGCAAGGGGAGCCTTCAGCCCAGTGCCCATCCACCATGGTGAACTTACCAGCACCAAAGCCTCTGAGAGTATCACCACTTAGCAGAAGCCTGTAGGCACAGGCATGCTGATTCTGAATCTCCTGCCATCTTATGCTATTAGGACAAAGAGAGAGCTGATTGGATACTGTGGTGGTCTGAGTAAGAATAATCCGCCATCCCCCACCCACCACCCCTGCTCATATATTGGAATGCTTTGTCACCAGAGAGTGGAAATATTTGACAGGATTTGAAGGATTAGGGGGTGTGGCCTTTTTGGAGGAAGTGCATTATTGGGGTGGGCTTAGAGTTTTCAAAAAGCTCATACCAGGCCCTCTTGCATTGTTTGTTCTCCCCCCTCCCTCTCTCTCTCTTTCTCTCTCATATCTCCTCTTTGTCTCACCTCTCTCTGCCTGAAAATCAGGATGTCACTCTCAGCTATGTCTCCAGAACCATGCCTGACAATCTTGCCCCCATGCTCCCCGCCATAGTAATAATGGACTAAGCCTCTGAAACTGTAAGCCAGCCCTGGTTAAATGCTTTCTTATTTATTAGCTCTTGTGGTCATGGTGTCTCTTCACAGCAATAGAACAGTGACTAAGACACATACCAAGCAGTGACTGTGACTTAGAGTCTTGCAGTGAATTCACAAAGGGGTTTCTTTGTTCTTCTTTATCTGATATTTTGTAGAGCATTGTGGGCCTGTGTACAGGAGGCTTTCCACAAAGACCTCTGGCCAAGACATGTGCCAAAGTGGAGAGAGAGTACGATCAGGGAGAGGAAATTACCTCTGCTGCCTCTGCTGCTGCTGCTACCCCTGTCTCCTCTGTAGCCACCCCAGTTTCTCCAAGTACCCAGTACTCTGCACTAAGTTGGGACAGGTTGATCCTACTCGCCAGCAAGGAGTGTGAGGAATATCGTGAAGGGATTTTGGGAGAGCAGGTCTCTTGCCAAGTGGTAGTGTTACAGCTCTTGTGACAGAAACTCCTAGATGATGGAGTAACTCTCACATACCTTTACTTCTTCCAGATATGATTCTTGTATAGAGTTGTGGGATGGGTCAGGGTCTGGCAGCAGGTACCTCCTATTGGCTTGGTCTGGGAGCTTGGGGAGATCTTATTTACATGTGGGAGGGGCCACAGACTTCTCTGTGGGGGCTGTGGGGGTCCTTAGCTCTGTGAAAGGAGACAGGGGGCCAGGAGCATGGCCAAACTCCTACCTTCTCTACAAGGGTCTCCAAGGTTCAAAGCCAGCTAGATCAGGTACCCAGCTGCCTCTCACAGCCCACCACCAAACAGAGCATAAAGAAACAGTGGGCACAGAAAAAAATGCAGGCAGATTTCCTGAAGATAAATAAGTGAGAGGCAAGAAAATGCTACAGTGGGAGAACATCTGCATTCTATGTTAATAGGAGAACATCTGTATTCTGTGTTAATAGAAGAACACCTGAATTCTGTGTTAGTAGGGAGAACATCTGTATCCTGTGTTAGTAAGAAGAACATCTGCATTCTGTGTATAGGAGAACATCTGCATTCTACGTTAGTAGAGAGAAAATCTGCATTCTATGTTAATAGGAGAAAACCTGATTTCTGTGTTAGTAGAGAGAACATCTGTATCCTGTGTTAGTAGGAAGAACATTTGTATCCTGTGTTAGTAGGAAGAACATCTGTATCCTGTGTTGATAGGACAATACCTGCATTCTGTGTTAATGGGACTGGAAGTGAGTAGAATAAAACTAGATACCCAGAGGAGAGGCCCAACCCAGGGAACAGTAAGTATAAAGTCCCCACACATGTCACCACAGCCTGAAGGTATTGCTGCAGATCAGAGGGGTGCAGGTGCCTCTGTAGTCAGGTGGGTCACCAGGCTCCAGGACTCTCTCTCTCTCTTCCCTTCTTCCCCAACAAGAAAGGGATTTGGACAGCAGTATTGGGAAGCTGAGTGATGAAAGGAGAGATCTAACATATTCTTTCATTCTTCCCCTCAACGCCTACCCCAAATCATGTCCATGCCTAGACATGGGGCCAGGAGACACAAGGAGACAAAGCTGCCATGGTGGTGCCCATCTACTCCCAGCCCTCATGTGATGGGGATTCCTGTGTGTTCAAGGTTACCTCGAGCTAAGTAGTGCATTCCAGTCCAGCTTGGGTTGCATTGCGAGATACTCTCTCAAATAATCAGGGCCGAGGATGCATCTTAGTCACAGAGTGCTTGCCTGGCATGTCCGAAGCCCTGGGTACAATCCCGAGCACAGGATGAATGGGCTGTGTGGACACACCCGAAATTTCTGGATTTAGGGGGTGGAGGCAGGAGGATTAATTCAAGATCATACTTAGCTAAACAGAGGCCAGCCTCAGCTAGAGATGCTGCCACAGACAAACAGCAAACCAAACAGAATAAGATAGAAGAAGAAAAAGCTGTGACCTACATGTCTGTAACCTTTGTGGGGACTCAGCACCCAGATAAACACTGATTAAGAGATTGGTCAAAGCATGAGACTGACCAGCAGTGCGAACCCAGAAATGGTACTAAAAACATCATGGACTAAGAGCGCCCTATAATCTGAATTTTGGAAGGAGGTGTTTCCTCTGTGGTCACAGAGCTAGAGCAGGACGAGGTTAGTTTTCAAATCCACTCAGGAAGTGGCTTGTTACAGAGGGTGGGCGACCTGACCTAAAAAGGAAATGCTCCCGGGGCTCTGGCAGGAGAGTGGAGGCCATTAGGTAAGGATGAGGGGACATATGCCACCCTCAATCCATAGCTATGTGTGTCCCCACTTGTTGGGTGTGGTAAGAACAAAGCCTCTGAGGCCTGAACATCCACAGAGCCCTTCCTGCACCTGCTCATCTGGAGCCTCACGTGGAGCCTCACAGATGCTGTCAGGTTTCTGTGAACAACACCGTCATGTCTACCACACCAGAGACAGAGTCAGGACCCACAGAGAGGGTTACCTGTGACAGGCATTGCCATAGCTATATAATCTTCATTAATTTTATAATCTTTCTATAACTTCAGTCCTTACTTCTGGTCTGACAAAGCCTGTTTTCTTTCTCACTGTTTCCTCAAAACAAGAGGGTTTTCTAAGACCTGACCCAAGGGAGGCCTTACTCCTCACCCAGCTGTGAGGTGCAGAATTGAGGTTTGTGTTTTCCAGGCTGTGTCCCTCTGCGTGGCCCCAGCACTGTGACAGGAACTGTGGGAGAATCGCTCAGCGTGTCATGTCAGTATGAGGAGAAATTCAAGACTAACAATAAATACTGGTGCAGAGTGTTATTTGTTGTACGATGCAAAGATGGTGTCATGACCAGAGGCTCAAAAGAAGCCAGGAATGGCCGAGTGTCCATCAGGGACCATCCAGACAACCTCACCTTCACAGTGACCTTGGAGAGACTCACCGAGAAGGATGCAGGCACCTACATGTGTGCGGTGGATAGACCATTTGTTGATGGCCCCTTTAAGAGCGATGACTCCTTAGGGAACGATAAGTACTTCAAGGTAGAGTTGTCCATCGTCCCAGGTAAGCCTCCTTCATGCCAGGGCAGCCTGAGTCCAGGCCTGTCGTTCCTTCATAGAAGAAGGACGCCATGAACTTTAGCATGGTGAGCTTGGTGAGTGAGTGACTCGGGAAAGGGAGTGTGAGTGTAAACATGTGTGGTACATGTGACAGTGTATGTGTACCAGTACACGTGTGTGCATGCACCAACAGGCACAATGGGGAACCTGTGTTCTTAGAAACTATTTTATTATTTCACTTATTTGTTTGTTTATTCGTGTATTTGGTTGGTTATAGGAGCTTGCCCGTGGTGTGTGTGAGTGAACGGAGAACTTCTGAGTGTTGGTCACTATTTCCATCTTGTGTGTCAAACTCAAATCATCAGGCTTGGCAAGCAGGGGCCTTTACCCACAGAGCCACGTCATCATCAGCCCCTGTTGGGGATTCCTGTGTGCACCATGGGGCAGTTTCAGGACTGAAACTTTCTAGAGACTGGCTCTGAATTGCTGGCTCTTTGTGACTTCCTGTCCTGATAGGACATGAGTCCTCTCTCCCAGTGTCATATAGTCCTGTCCCCAATCTCCATATGCGAATGGTACCTGAGCACATCAGCTCCCCTCTCTCAAAGGTGGCTCTGACCTGGGACTGAGGTTCTTGGGGTGCCAGCTTCATCACTGGTTCTGGGACTTCTGAGAGACCAGAGACACAAAGAGGAGCCTAGACAGTGTGTGGGGCTTCTCAGTGCCCTGAGGAACCCACTCACCCCTCCAGGCTCCCCTTGTCTCCCTTTCCCAGAAACCACTTACTGCTGGAAGAAACTCAGACTATCTCTCCAAAGTTCCCCTTCTATGAGCAGAGGGTAGCTGAGATGAAAACAGGCTTTCAGCTACTTTGGTCACAAGTGTTCTCCATGTGTGTAGTTTTTTCTCCCCTAATGGAGCCTCTTTTGTTCTTAGAACACAAATCAGTGCATCCCTTTATGCTGGGGTAGTGACAGGAACTAAAGGAAGTGGCCAAACCTCTCTGTTAATCCCAGTTGTTGTTGTTGTTGTTGTTGTTGTTGTTGTTGTTGTTGTTGTTCTTCTTCTTCTTCTTCTTCTTCTTCTTCTTCTTCTTCTTCTTCTTCTTCTTCTTCTTCTTCTTCTTCTCTTCCTTCTCCTCCTCCTTCTTCTTCTCTTCCCTCTTCATTCTCCATCATCATCATCATCATCATCATCATCATCATCATCATCATCTGAGAGAAGTTATTGTGTAGCCCAGGTTAACCACAAACTCACTGTAGACTTAGGATTCATCATGAATTCCTGCTCTTCCTGTCTCTGCCTTTCCAGCAATGGAATTACAAGCATATATCAGCACAGCCAGCTTCTGGTTCCTGGTTCTCCATTTCCCTGCAACCTCCTCTGTGGGTTTGTACTGAAGATGGGGAACTACAACCCACTGAGGTCCCCACTCTGCACTAGAGCCCACTGTCCGCAGGGCCCTGCATGCATTTGCCTTTCTAGAACTTCCATCTGCTTATTCCTCAGAGAAGACTGCCCAGTGGCCTGTGTGGCTGACACAGGAATGAGTGGGCCAGGCAGACATGGAGTCCCACTACCCTGTTTGTCCCCAGAAGGATGGCAGACAAGGAGGCAATAGATGTGGCTGAGGTTAGGTGGGACCTGGCATCACTGAGGTCTTGTCACTGATTCTTAAACTCTCCTCTATAAGAATACTGCCTTCATGTTTGCAAGTGCGACCCCCACACTGTGCACCATGATGTGGGCTGGGCAGGAAATCCCTGACAGCACCCTGGTGTGGCCGAGGATCTCACAGGCTGTGAAACAGGTGTTCAGCATGGCACTGGGAACCTGTGTGAAGCAGAGTGACAAAGGTTCCAGTGGGGAGACGGTATATGCATGTGAATGCAGTTTTCCATGAAGGTCAGAGGTGGCTTTTACCCATAAGCCACCTCTCTAACTCCTTATATTTATTTAATTACGTAGCTTAAGCCTGTATTTTTATTACTTTTTAATTTAGCATCTGTGTGGGATCAGAGCCTCAGAAATCCTGAGAACTGCATGCAATTTGTGTGCTACCTCATGTGGGTGCTGGGATTAGAACTTGTGTGTTCTGGAAGAACCGCATGTGCCCTTAACCACTGAGCCATCCCTCCACCCCCTTATTTTTATTATAAATGGCGTCCTTAGACTGGAGATGTGACTCAATGGTAGCATGCTTGTCTGCCGTGAGTAAAGCCCTGGGTTTGATTCCAACACCAAATAAAAAAGGAAAAGACTATTATCAAAAGGTTTGTGTGTGTGTGTGTGAGAGAGAGAGAGAGAGAGAGGGGTGGGTGGGTGGGTGGGTGGGTGGGTTCTTTGTGTGTGTGTGCTCACATGTGCGTATTTGTGTGATGAGTTATATGTGTGGGAATGAAGTAGGTTGTGTGTGTGTATGTAGTGGGTTATGTGTGTGTATGTGTATAAGTGGTGTATGTGTGTGTATATATGTGTAGTCTGTGTTTACATGTGCGTGGTCTGTATATATGTGTGTATGCTGGCTTATGTGTGTGTATGTATATGTGGTGTATGTGTGTGTGTGTGGTATATGTGGGGTGTGTGTGTGTATCTACATGCATACATGCTTGTGAGTGTTTTCTCGTGTGTATGGCTGGTGGGAGCATGCCTGGGTGTGCATATGTGTGTGTACACATGTATGTGTGCATAGGTGCTATGTATATGTGTGTATGTGTGTGTGTGTGTGTGTTTGTAAACTTCCTCCCATAAAAATTTTATACCAGTGATATGGTGTACCTATATCTATTTACGCTTGCAATTGGTCCTCTGGATTTAAACCAACTGCAGATTCCCACAACTTTGGAGGCTGACACTGGAGGGGGAGAGCTTGAAGCCACCTTGGGCTGCACAGCGAAACTCTGCCTTATAGAAATAAAACCTGGGCTTGTGGGTGCAGCTCAGTGGGTCGAGTGCTTGCCTAGCATTCATGAAACCTTGGGTTCAGGCTTCAGACCCTCATAAAACTGAGCACACTGGTGAATGCATGTAAACCCAGCACTTTGATGTTGGAAAAAGGAAAACGTGAGGCTCAAGGCTAGCTTGGGCTACACAAGACCTTGCCTCAAGCCCACACTCTCCCTCTTTCTCTGAGCCAATTCCTGTGGCCCTAGTAAACACTGTGGCAGGTGCCCCTGGCCAGGGAAATCTCTTCTCTGAGGTCCATAGTAGTGATGCCCCAGGCTCAGCCTTCAGCAATACCCTCTGCCTCCCAGGGCTTAGCCTAGGCTACTGCCATGGGCTTAGCCTGGGCTGCCTTGTGCTCCCTTGTTACTGCAGTCACCCAACTTTTGATTGATCTCCTCTCCCATGATCCCTTGCAACTCAGTTACCTTCCAGGCATGGGTTTGCTGTATTCCATCTTTTATATCTGTCTCTGCGGTCCTGCATGTCTGCATCTCTCCTTGGGAATCCCATCTGTCTTTCAAGTTCATGTCTAGCATTGCATCCATTCACTAGAGGAAGTTCCCGGTTCACCCGGCTGTTCCTCACATGCGGTGACTAGGTCTTCTCAAAGATAAACATCATCTTCTTCCGGGATGAAAAACTGAGAAGCTTTGTCAAGGAAGTTACTGAGAGAAGTGAACTAGAGAGACCTAAAGGAAACTCAAGCTGAACTTCAAGTCCTCTAAGGTTGCTGGCACCTGTCGCCACCAAGGACAGGAGAGAAGACAAGGCCATGTGGCAGTTCTCTGCTCTGCTCTTCCTCTTCCTCCCAGGTAAGTAGCAGGGGCTTTTAGACACTTCCATGTCATCTGTGAGGGTGACACAGACAGTCGGCCCTGCGTTAGGGAAATCTGCTGATTCATTCACTAGCTGCTCACTCCCAAAACAAAAGGCAAGTTTTGCGGCACCTGATGGAGTCTGTGGATATTGCAGAAAAAGAAAAACCAAAAAACAGTTAAAAACAAAATAAGAAAAACAAAAAGAAACCTTCCAAAAATTGTTTCTCAACCCTAGCTGCTCCACAAAAGCCGATGAGTGAGTGGATGAACTCATTCTTCTAAAAATGTATTTTTAGTTTTATGTTTGGCACATGCAACCTAGGATGGCCCTGAACTTGGGATCCTCTGGTCTCCACCTACTGAGTGTGGGATGTCTAGTGTGCAGCTCCATCTCCAGTTACATTGTGAGTTTTAATTGACACAGTAATTAATACTTACAGGACCTGGCTGTGGATGTGATTGCCTTTCATGCCAGCACTCAGAAAGCAGAGGTAGCTGAATCTCTGTGAGTTCAAGGCTAGCCTGGACCACATAGGTAGACCCTATTTCAAAAAGTAAAAACCCTGATGGAGTACACTATGGCATTTGCACATGTATGTTCAGGATGTAATGATCAGATCAGGGTAGCTGGTCTTCTATCGAAGCCATTGGTCATTTCTTTGAAATCTCAGCTTTGAGGTGTTTTGAAATTTTCAGTTGTCAACCATATTTTTCATGTCTCATACAACACTAGAAGATGTCATTCTTCTCAAATGACAGACACCCCTGTGTCATAACAACTCTCTTTCTATGCCCATAAACACTCTCCTGTCTTCCCTAATACCCTTCCCAGGCTGAGAGCCACTATTCTCTTCTCTATTTCTGTAAGATTAACTTTAGTTCTTTTGGGAAAAAATGTGTCTCTGTGGTGTATGTATGTGTAAATGTTTGTGTGTATGTGTCTGTGTGTGTGCACAAGTGCATGTGCTCTCAGGTGCACACATGGCTGCACACATGCATGTGGAAGCCACAGATTGACACTGGGTACCTTTCTCTATCCCTCTCTACTTTGTTCAGTCATGGTCACCCTGTGCCTGGAGCTGACAGACTCAGTCTGTCTGTCCAGTGATCTCCAGGATCCTCCTGTCTTTCAGGTTACAGACACCACACACTTTACCTGGCTTTACCCATGCCAGATCCATCGTCTGACAGATTTTCTCCCACACTGCAGGCTGTCTCTCCATGCTTATGGTAGAGACTTTTTCGTTTAAAATAATTACATTCAGTAACTTTTGTTTTCTTACCTGTGCCATCAGGGATATATTTCATTGTTGTTGTTGTTGTGGTGGTGGTGGTGGTGGTTTTGGTTGAAGCCATTGCTCTAAAGCAATTCTTTATAATTTTTCTTTTAATTTTTAAATTAAGAGTTAATAGCTGTCTACAGACACACACCAGAAGAGGGCATCAGATCCTACTACAGATAGTTGTAAGCCACCATGTGGGTGCTGTGAAGTGAATTCAAGACCTCTGGTGGAGCAGCCAGAGCTCTTAACCACTGAGCCATCTCTCCAGAGCTTCCTTCATCATTAAGTGGGTATTTGATAGTTGTTGCTTGTGCATGCTGTGTAAACTCCTCTCCAACTGTGCTGCATCCTCAGTCCTGACCAGGAGCTCTGGGACTCAGATTACATGCATCTGAAGGACAGCACAGGGTCTGTGTCCTGTGGGCTCTGCACCACAAGGAAATCAGATTGGTTGGTGTCATTTTGTTCAGCTTCCAAGGCATCCATCCCTGTGACTGCTGGAATTACTAAAAGCAGCTTTTGTGTGTCCATGGTGGCTTCTTCCTATGAACCTCGTGAGGGTCATGAGTACCAAAATGAAGATAGGATTATGTCCAGTGGACATGGTCTTCTGTCACTTCCTCCGTCCTAGCCATGATGATCATTGTCAGCATTTTATCTTCTGAGAGCAGTAACTGAGATTTTCAGCCTTTCTTCTTCTTCTTTTTTGTTTTCTTTTCTTTCTTTCTTTTTTCTTTTGAGGCTTCAACAAATAGGATAACGATGCTGATAAGTCTTGGGGAGAGGGAAGCCTTCACTGGTTGTTATTCAGTTCATGAACTCAACTTGGCACAGAAGAGTTCCGCCCTTGGGGTAGGAGATCAGGGGTCCCTGCGTTTGTGTTTTCCAGGCTGCTGCACTGCTCAGGATTCAGTCACAGGTCCAGAGCAGGTGAGTGGTCAGGAGCAGGGCTCCTTGACAGTGCAGTGCCGATATGCCTCAGCCTGGAAGGGTTACAACAAGTACTGGTGCCGAGGAGGTAATCAGATAACATGTGAGCTTCTTGTTGAAACCAATGGATCAGAACAGTTGGAGAAGAAGAACCATGTGTCCATCAGGGATGACCAGACAGACTTCATCTTCACAGTGACCATGGAGGACCTGAGGATGAGTGATGCTGGCATTTACTGGTGTGGAATTATGCAATCTGGATATGATCCCATGTTTAAAGTTAGTATGAATATTGACCCAGGTAAGAAAAAATCCCAGAAATTCCTGGTTGGGTTGAGGAGAAATCAACGACATTTGTAAAATGTCTTACTAGAAAAGATAAATAGTCCACTCTATTTGTCTTGTTTTCTAAGGAGAGAGAGGGTGAGGTGGGAAAGCCTTATCTCCTTGTTTGTGTGTCTTAGATATTCTCAGTCCTACAGATCAGAGAATTGAACTCAGAATCTCACCTGTGCTAGCTCAGCACTCTACCACTGAGCTAAATTCTCATCCTGAGACCTTGACCCCTTTAACATAAAATAAAGGAAGCTGCAGAACCTTTAATTCCGAGTTAGACTGAGTAATAAGGATCAGGCTTATGTCTCGCTTTAAACAATTGCAGCAAAGAAAATAGACAAAATTGGAGCTGGAGACATGGCTGAGTGAGTCAGGGCACTGGCTGCTCTTCCCAAGGACTGGATTTCCTTCCCAGCATCTACCTGGTAGCTTGCAACCATCTGTAACTCCAGCTCCAGGTAATCTGATGCCCTCCTCCAGCTTTAGTGGGCACTGCAAGTACATGGTGCACATAGATACAAGAGAACATCCATTACATATACATAAATGGTTTTTAAATAATAGAAGAGATAAAATATGCAAACCCAAAGAGTTTCTGCATATTGCCCACCAGGCAGTGATGCATACACTCTGAAGGAAGTGAGTTTTAACAGGGAGCTGTTTCTTTTCTCTGCACATCATCATTCTTTAGAAAAGAATTAAAGTGTTAGGCATGGTGGTGCACACCTTTAATCCCAGCACTAGGGAGGCAGAGATAGGCAGATGTCTGAGCTTGAGGCCAGCCTGTTGCATAGAGTGAGTCCCAAATGAGCTGAGGTCACACAATAAAAACCTGTCTTGAAAAAGAAAAGAAGGCAGGAAGGCAGGAAGGCAGGAAGGCAGGAAGGCAGGAAGGCAGGAAGGCAGGAAGGCAGGAAGGCAGGAAGGCAGGAAGGCAGGAAGGCAGGAAGGCAGGAACAAAGAAAGAAGTAAATTTCAGATTGGTTAGAGAGACCTAAAGGAAACTCAAGCTGGGCTTCAAGTCCTCTCAGGATGCTGGCATCTGTCGCCACCAAGGACAAGAGAGGAGACAAGACCATGTGGCTGTTCCCTGCTCTGCTCTTCCTGTTCCTCCAAGGTAAGTAACAGGGGCTTTAGACACTTCCATGTCAGTGGTGAGGGCGACACAAACTGTCCACCCTGCATTCGGGAAATTGGCTGATTCATTCACCAGCTGCTTATTCCCAAAATAAAAGGCAAGTTTTTTGGCAACTGATGGATTCTGTGAGTATTGAAGAAAAACAAAAAACAAAAACAATTAAAAACAAAAAGAAAAAAAGAAGAAAATTTCAGAGTGTGTTTCTCAACCCAGCTGCCCAACAAAAGCCAAGGAGTGAGTAGATGAACTAATTCTTTTTAAAATGTGCATTTAGTTTTATGTTTGGCACATGCAGCCTACGATGACCCTGAACTTGAGATCCTCTGGACTCCATACTCTGAGGGTTTAAATTTCTAGTGTGCAGCTCCATCTCCAGTTACATTGTGAGTTTTAATTGACATAGTAATTAATACTTACAGGGGCTGGATATGGTGGTGATTGCCTTTAATGTCAGCACTCAGAAAGCAGAGGTAGTTGGACCTCTGTGAGTTCAAGGCCAGCCTGGTCATATTTTGAGATCCTGCTTTAAAAAGGAACAACCCTTGTGTACACTATGGCATCTGCACACGTATGTACAGGATGTAATGATCAGAGCAGGGTGTCTTGGCTTCCATCGAAGCCATTTATCATTTATTTGAAATCTCGTCTATGAGGTATTTTGAAATATTCAGATGTTAACCATTTTTTCATCTTTCTCGTACAACACTAGAAGTTGTCATTCTCCTCAAATGATAGACACCCCTGTGTCCTAACAACTCTCCCTCTATGCTGTAAATACTCTCCTGTCTTCACTAATACCCTTCCCAGGCTGAGAACCAGTATTCTGTTCTCTACTCCTTTTAGGTTAACTTTTGTTCTTTTAAGAAACAAATGTGTCTCTGTAGTGTATGTATGTGTAAATGTTTGTGTGTATGTGTCTCTGTGTGTGCACAAGTGCATGTGCTCTCAGGTGCACACATGGCTGCACACATGCATGTGGAAGCTACAGATTGACACTGGGTACCTTTCTCTATCACTCTCTACTTTGTTCAGTCATGGTCTCCCCTGTGCCTGGAGCTGACAGACAGATGCAGTCTGTCTGTCCAGTGATCTCCAGGATCCTCCTGTCTTTCAGGTTACAGACACCACAAACCTCACCTGGCTTTACACCTGTCAGATCAATAGTCTGACAGATTTTCTCCCACACTGCAGGCTGTCTCTCCATGCTTATGGTAGAGACCATTTCGTTTAAAATAAGTACATTCAGTGACTTTTGTGTTCTTACTTGTGGCATTAGGGACATATTTTGTTGTTGAACACAATACCCTGAGCACTTCCTTTTTAAGTTTTCTTTCTTTTTTAAGCAATTATTTATTTAATGTGTACATGCACATATATACTGTAGCTGTCTTCAGACACACCAGAAGAATGTGTCAGATCTCACTACATATGGATGTGAGCCACAGTGTAGTTGCTGGGACTTGAACTGAGGACCTCTGAAAGAGCACTCAGTGCTATTATTCACCGAGCCACCTCTCTGGTACCTATAGTTTTTCTTAAAAATATATTTATTTATTTTATATGTGTGAGTTCTCTGTCTTCATAAACAGCAGAAGAGGGGCATCCCAATTCACTACAAATAGTTGTGAACCACCACGTGGGTGCTGGGAAGTGAATTCAAGACCTTTGGTGGAGCAGCCAGTGCTCTTAACCACTGAGCCATCTCTCCAGAGCCTCCTTCATCATTTAGTGGGTATTTGATAGTTGTTGCTTGTGCATGCTGTGTAAACTCCTCTCCAACTGTGCTGCATCCTCAGTCCTGACCAGGAGCTCTGGGACTCAGATTACATGGATCTGAAGGACAGTACAGGGTCTGTGTGCTGTGGGCTCTGCACCACACAAAAATCCAATTGGTTGGTGTCATTTTGTTCAGCTTCCAAGGCATCCATCCCTGTGACTTCTAGAATTAGCAAAAGCAGTTTTTAGTGACCATGGTTGCTTCTTCAGATGAACCTCCTGAAGGTCATGGGTGCCAAAATGAAGATAGGATCATGTCCAGTGGACATGGTCTTCTGTCACTTCCTCTGTCCTAGCCAGGATGGTCATTGTCACCATTTTATTTACTGAGAGAAGTAACTGAGATTTTCAGCCTTTTCTTTTTTTGTTTTCTTTTCTTTCTTCTTTTTTCTTTTGAGGCTTCTTCAACCAATAGGATAATGATGCTGATAAGTCTTGGGGAGAGGGAAGCCTTCACTGGTTGTTATTCAGTTCATGAACTCTACCTGGTACAGTAGAGTTCTGCCCTTGGAGTAGGAGATCAGAGGTCCGTGCTTTTTTTTTTTTCCAGGCTGCTGCAGTGATCAGCATTCAGTCACAGGTCCAGAGCAGGTGAGTGGTCAGGAGCAGGGCTCCTTGACAGTGCAGTGTCGATATGCCTCAGCCTGGAAGGATCACAACAAGTACTGGTGCCGAGGAGGTAATCAGATAACATGTGAGCTTCTTGTTGAAACCGATCGATCAGAACGGTTTGTGAAGAGGAACCATGTGTCCATCAGGGATGACCAGACAGACTTTATCTTCACAGTGACCATGGAGGACCTGAGGATGAGTGATGCTGGCATTTACTGGTGTGGAATTACACAATCTGGATATGATCCCGTGTTTAAAATTAGTGTGAACATTGACCCAGGTAAGAAAAAATCCCAGAAAATCCTGGTTGGGCTGAGGAAAAAATCAACGACATTTGTAAAATGTCTTACTAGAAAAGATAAACAGTCCACTCTATTTGTCTTGTTTTCTAAGGAGAGAGAGGGTGAGGTGGGAAAGCCTTATCTCCTTGTTTGTGTGTCTTAGATATTCTCAGATCAGAGAATTGAACTCAGAATTTCACCTGTGGTAGCTCAGCACTCTACCACAGAGCTAAAGTCTCATCTTGAGACCTTGCCCCTTTAACATAAAATAAAGGAAGCTGCAGAACCTTTAATTCTGAGCAAACCTGAGCAATAAGGATCAGGCTTATATCTCACTTTAAACAACTACAACAAAGAAAATAGACAAAATTGGAGCTGGAGATATGGCTGAGTGAGTCAGGGCACTAGCTGCTCTTCCCAAGGACTGGATTTTTTCCCAGCATCTACCTGGTAGCTTGCCATCATCTGTACTTTTAGTTCCATGTAATCTGATGCCCTCTGCTGGCCTCCATGGGCACTTCAAGTACATGGCACATGTAGATACAAGAGAACACCCATCACATATACATAAATGGTCTTTAATAAATAGAAGAAATAAAATATGCAAAACGTACTTTTCTGCATTTTGCCCGCCAGGCAGTGATGCATACACTCTGAAGGAAGTGGGTTTTAACAGGGAGCTGTTTCTTTTCTCTGTACATCATCTTTCTTTAGAAAAGAATTGAAGTGTTAGGCATGGTGGTGCATAGCTTTAATCCCAGCACTAGGGAGGCAGAGATAGGCAGATGTCTGAGTTGGAGGCCAGCCTGGTCTACAGAATGAGTCCCAAATCATCTGGGGCTACATACAGAAACCCTGTCTCCAAAGATAAATAAATAAATAAATAAATAAATAAATAAATAATAAAGTAAGTAAGTAAGTTCTTTCCGGTGATGACTATGAGTTGAGTTCCTTAATTTCTAGTGGAAAGAACTTAAGGTTATAACCAGAGATGGACTATCCACAGGAGGACTGAACCATGTTCTATTTTCATCATCAGCCCCAGAAAGTTCAACTATGATCACCATAGCCACAGTTCTGACATCCACACCACCAACCATGGTGAACACTGGCATGGAGAACACTGACAACGGAGCAGTGACTCAGAGCAGTCCCCACACCAGGTAAGCAGAGATGCACCATGGCAGCTCCTTCCCACTGGGCTAACCCTGTGCCCTCCCCAAGAGGGCCTCCAATAAACTACAAATGCCCAGGAATCCTGGGATTTAGGAAAACCAATCATTTCTTGCCTAAGTATATTCCAATCATTACTTAACATGGCTATATTTGTTTATCTTGATACCAAATTGCCCTGTCGATCCTGTAATTTTATTTGCTAAACTCAATAACTATTTGTAGAACCACTTGGACTGGTGAATTCTCATGCCAAAGCCTGAGGTGGGCTCCCCAGTCCTTTCACCTTTGAGTATTACCAAGGTTCCTGTTCTAAGTCTCAGATGCAGGAAGGTAACATCTTCACCTGAGTAACAGGAGAGACTGAGGAAAGGTTTTGTGTTTCCCCTGTGTGTTCCCCAGAGGCCAGGACAGAGGGCCACCGTTGGGTCACCACAGAATTTGAGGAGATCCCTCTCCCATCAGCTGTTTCCAGCCCATAAAGAAACCTCCAAGTACCTGTCCAGCTCTGCCAAGTGCCAGTGTGAAAAGTTGTCTCAGTGAGGGTTTTACTGCTGTGAACAGACACCATGACCAATACAAGTCTTATAAGGGTAACATTTAATTGGGGGCTGGTTTAGAGGTTCAGAGGTCCAGTCCATTATCATCAAGGCAGGAACATGGAAGCAACCAAGCAGGCATGGAACTGGAGGAGCTGGGAGCTCTACATCTTCATCTGAAGGCTACTAGCAGAATACTGACTTCCAGGAAGCTAGGATGAGGGTCTTAAATCCCACACCCACAGTGACACACCTACTGCAACAAGGCCACACCTACTCCAACAGGGCTACACTTAATAATAGTGACATTCCCTGGGTTGAGCATATATAATCCATCACAGGAGTCTCTACAGTGCAGAGGAGGAGTGGAAAACTGGAGAGTGTGTGGTGCCCCTACGATGCTTGTCACTCTTGAATGTGTCCAGAGGAATTCCCAGCACTGTAGAGCTACCTTGGCCTAATTTCATCACAGCCTGTTGTTGTCAAGTCTCCAGGTCAAGCACACAGATAAACCACAAGCTAAGCTAAGACACAGGCTACCTTACTAGTTCTCCCTGAGAGCTATTGTCCCTCAGGTCTCATCTAGTCCCCTGTCCTTTCTACTGTGTTCTTTCTGCTCCATAATCTTATGTTAGACAAACATGCCTCAAAGCATCCCAAGTAGGAGGCTCTTTCAAGAATTCTTTTTAAAAAGGTCTCTCTCTCTGCTAGTACTTTGAACATGTTATGGCTTGATTTGCAAGTGGATAGAATGTTAGTTATCAAGTGACAGAAGGTATGAGGCTCCAGAAATGTAGAGTCCCAGAGAGTGTGAAAGAGAGAGAGAGAGAGAGAGAGAGAGAGAGAGAGAGAGAGAGAGAGAGAGAGAGAGAGAGAGAGAGAGAGAGTTCAGTCCCTGGTAACATTTCAGGACATTGGATGGCGTGTCTGCCAAGCTGCAGCTCTTGTATCTTCCAGGAATGTGTTTGGGTTAACCTGTGACTCACTCACAGAGTATCTGAAGTTGTAGATGCTTTCCATGATCTAAGGATGCCTCCTGTTGGGCAAAGGAGAAACCAAGAATGGAGATGGAGACCTGGGCAGGAAATGGAGGATGGCAGGAAGTGGGGAATGGGGCATAATACTCTCAGGGACTCATGGTCCCACAGGGTGTAATAAAGGGACACAGAGAACTGCGACACCAGTGTCAACCCACTGACAGAGTGGGAGCAGCCACCAACCATGTCTAGATGTAGTGTGCCCAAGGCCTAACACACAGGTGCGGATGAGGTCGGGCAGGAGCATCCTGGTGAAGAGGGCAGCAGAAGCCAAGGTCAAAGGTCAGGGAGCATTGAAGCCTTCAGCCTGGCAGGAAGGAAGACTAAATGAGGAGGATTTCAGGGAGAACAGGAAAACAGAGAGGATGATGGTCAAAGGGGACATGGGCAGTGCTTTCCTGGGCGGGAGCTTATCCTGCAGGCAGCATGACCAGGCATGCACTTGCAGGGAGGCAGACCTGTACCATCTCAGGCTTGTCCTTATCTGGTCCTTGAAGGCTAGGATACAGACACCAGGAAGGCTGAGCCCTCTCTGCCAGGTGACTGCTTACTTACTTCCTGCCTCCTTTGTTTCCTGCAGGTCCCTGCTGAGCAGTTCCTCCTTCCAGCTGCTGGTCTTTGTGAAGTTACCCCTGTTCCTGTGCATGCTCAGTGCTGTCCTCTGGGTGAACAGGCCTCAGAGATGCTTTGAGAGAGGTGAAGTTGGCCTGGTGAAGACCCATAGTTCTGTTGCCTGGAACAGAGGGAAAAACTTCCCAGGAGATGGAAAATGATGTCTACCTCTCTCTGTGTGTCTCTCTGTCTCTTTCTCCCTGTCTCTGTCTCTGTCTCTCTCTCTCTGATTTGTGTGTGTGTGTGTTTGTGTGTGTGTGTGTGTATGTGTGTGTACACATTGTAGGGGCAGATGTGTATGTGGAGGGCATCTTCAGGTGTCCTTCCATTATTGTTTGAGACAGGATTTCTCACTGACCTGGACCTTTGCCAAGTAGGTCAGATAGCTGGCCAGAGACTCCCAAGATCTACCTGCCTCCACCCCCTATTCTGCCATTACAAGCATGCACAATGGCCCTCACTTTAAAACAAACAGTCCAACAATCACTGCAGGTGGTAGGGATTGAACTCATGTCCTTGTACTTGCAAGGAAGGCAAGTGCTTTACGAACTGAGCCCTCTCCCCAGTCTGCAAAAGACTCTTTCTATTAAGAAACAACTGGTCAGCAGTTCCATGGCTCTGAGGTGCTGTGGGCCCAGACTCAGACTAACCCAACTCCTATAGCAGGGACAAGTATGTTCTGGAACGCATTCATGTCCCCATCTCCTAGAATATTCCACAGTGCCTACCTGGGCCTATCTTCCATTGATGGTTTCCAGGGAAGTAGAAAATACAAGAAAAAGTCATATTTCTTCCTAGGTCCCCAGTTCCTTAGGGGACACATGCCAATATAAGTGTCGGGCCACCAGCCAGGTGACTGACCAAATATCTGGGAAATGTGACTACACCAAGTGGCATAAAACTTTATCATTGTCACACTGGCTATCTGTCTCTTATGAACCAGACACACACTGCTTTCTTTTTGTCAACACAACCCAGTGACTAAGCCCATTGCAAACATGGATGGAGCAGGTGACCTAGGCTCTGCGCCACCTGCACAGGTCCCCAAGTAGTAGCTTCTTCTTGGTCCCTGAAGTCTGGATTCTCTGCCCAGTGAGACCAAATGGGGAGCTAAGCTGCAGATAGGCAGCTGGCCTCTCAGGAGTCAGGAACCCACATCACCCCATGACCCCTTCAGTGATAGACACTGCAGCAGGCCATTCAACTGTCTCCCTTTCATTCAGAAGCACCTATTGAATGTCCAAGTATCAGACACCTTCCACATATAAGCTCCTAAATAAGAAAGACCCAGTTAAAGTCCACAGAGGAAGCCCAGGGGCTCAAGTTTAGCGCTCAGCGGGAAAACAGTTGTTCTCAGCCCACCAGCCTCAGCCCTGCTGTGTTCTCCACCAGGACACAGTCTTCTCCTCCTCCAATGGGGCTCTGACACCCACAGCCAAACTCACACCTAACACGGGTGACTCCCACTTTGTGTGAGAAGAGTCCCCAGGTTAGCATCTTCTCCTTGGTGACACGTGTGGGGCTCTAGTGAGCCTGGCTCTGTTGAGAGGACAGTTTTCATTTTATTTCAGGGTATACCTGCCAGTCAGTTGCCCAGGTTCCCACCCAAGCTCAGACAAGCAATCCCAGCTAAATTCAGTGGGACATAACACACACACACACACACACACACACACACACACACACACACACACACGATGAGTAATCAGGAGAGGAGCTCATTTGAGCCTTTAGGCCAGGCAGTGATGGAGCACGCCTTTAATCCCAACACTCAGGAAGCAGAGGCAGGTGGATTTCTGAGTTCCAGCCTAGCTTGGTGTACAGAGTGAGTTCCAGGACTACACAGAGAAACCCAGCAAGTTCCAGATAACCAGGGCTACATGAAGGAACCCTGTCTTGGGGGAAAAAAAGAAAAATAAAGGAAGAAAATAAAAAGAAGGAAGGAAGGAAGGAAGTGGGGACAGGAAGGGAGACAATGGAGGGTAAGAGCAGTGAAAATGATCAAAATTCATTATACATTCCTAAGAAACTGTATAAGAATTTTTAAAATAATAAAATAAAAATTTAAAGAGGGAAGCATTTTCCCTCTGTGTATCCTAATATTCTTCTTTCCTGTGTTGGTTCTGTCAGCACGTACACACACACACACACACACACACACACACACACACACACGTGTGGTATTTACTCTCCTTCTGTGAGCAGCCCTGAGGATAGTCCCACTCTTTCTGCTTTATGTGGACTCATTGCCTGCACAGATTCTCTTATTCCTCAACTTACTGCCTTGTTGGCAGCTTTCATCATGACGTGGCTTTGCTATTCTTAGTGGGCCAGTGGGCACTGTCCTCTTCCTCTTCTCGTGCTGTGATTGTCCCTGGCTGGAAATCTGCATTAGCCATGGAGATTCCCAGAACTCTGTGTCATTTGTTTGTTCTATTACTTATGTATGAAGACATATTTTTCCACATCTTCTGGGATGAACGTCCCTGAAGTAAAATGTGAGGCAGACACACTCCTATCTCTGTCAGACACCCCTGCTCTCACACCAAACAGATCGTGAAAAAAAGAACACAGTTCATGGATCTGTCTCCTTTGCCTCCAACATCAGGGCAACTAGCAGCAAGTTGCCCCATGCTACAGAGAGAAGGGAGCCAAAGTCTGTGAGCCCAAGTCCAGCATGGCTCTTCTGTCCCACAGCTGTACAAGCTTGGTTCTGTCCTCTACACAGCTGTTCGATGGGTCTGCTCTGTCATCCAAAGCCCCAACACAATTTAGCACAGACACCGTAATCTGCACACATGCCCATCTCACGGGCTCTTCCACCTACAAAGAGCAGTATCTCCAGACTCAGCAAAGACAGTCCGTGTCCTACCTGCTGACTCTCCTCAGAGTCTTGTCCTGAGGAACAGAGAATTACGTGTGTATGTGTGTGTGTGTGTGTGTGTATGTGTGTATGTGTGTGTATACTAGTGTGTATACACACTTACAGATATGTTGTGTAATAGTGTGCATACACTTACAGATGTGTGTGTAATGGTGTGCACACACACTTACAGATGTCTGTGTGTATGTAATGGTGTGCACACACACTTACAGATGTGTGTGCACACATGCCATGATAGAGGTGCACTAGTCAGAAAATAATTTTATTAAATCGATTCTCTCCTTCAACCATTACTTGGATCCAGGGGTGGAAGGGAAAGTGCTAGGCTTCTGTCTACTCAAGGAGTCATCCTGCCACCAACGCATCCTTCTAGATCCTCTCTCTACCTTCTGTTAAGCTCTTCAGCTTCTTCCCAATTTCGAACCTTAAGATAAAGTGGGTCCCTTTTAGGCTCTCCGATCGGCACCATGGCGGTTGGCAAGAACAAGCGCCTGACGAAAGGTGGCAAGAAGGGAGCTAAGAAGAAAGCGGTTGATCCATTTTCTAAGGAAGACTGGTATGATGTGAAAGCTCCAGCAATGTTCAATATTAGAAACATCGGAAAAACACTAGTCACAAGGACTCAAGGAACCAAAATTGCATCTGATGACCTCAAGGGTCGTGTGTTTGAAGTGAGCCTTGCCGATCTACAGAATGATGAAGTTGCATTTAGAAAATTCAAGCTAATTACTGAGGATGTTCAGGGCAAAAACTGTCTGACCAACTTCCATGGCATGGATCTTCCCTGGGACAAAATGTGCTCCATGGTCAAAAAGTGGCAGACCATGATTGAAGCTCATGTTGATGTCAAGACGACCGATGGGTATTTGCTCCGACTTTTCTGTGTTGGTTTGACTAAAAAACGCAACAACCAGATAAGGAAGATGTCCTATGTGCAGCACCAGCAGGTCCGCCAGATCTGCAAGAAGATGATGGAGATCATGACCCGGGAAGTGCAGACTAATGACTTGAAGGAGGTTGTTAACCAACGGATTCCAGACAGCATTGGGAAAGACATAGAAAAGGCTTGCCAGTCCATTTATCCTCTTCATGATGTCTTTGTTAGAAAAGTAAAAATGTTGAAGAAACCCAAGTTTGAATTGGGAAAGCTCATGGAGCTCCATGGTGAAGACGGTAGTTCTGGCAAAGCAACTGGAGACGAGACAGGTGCTAAGGTTGAATGAGCTGATGGATATGAAACACCAGTCCAAGAATCTGTTTAAAATCCAGATTTTTAATAGTGACAAATAAAAAGTCCTATTTGTGAAAAAAAAAAAAAAAGATAAAGCGTGTCATGTCAGACAGAAGACAACTGAATAGTTGATGCCAAGTGTAGACTGGAAAGATGGAAGGAAGCTGAGATTCTGGAGTGGGAAGGGAAGAAGGAAGCCAAGGCTCTAGAAGGTGAAGGGAAGAACAGAAGTAGAGATTCTGTAGCTGACTTGGAATTGAGTGTCACTGGACCCCTGAGACTGCATCCACGAGGCTCCCAGGAGACCATGGGATGAACCTATGTTTTGTAATTAGAATGTTTTATTTTGTATATATGGGAGCTTTGCCTGCCTTTTTGTCTGTGCACTAAGTGTGTGCCTGGTGCTCATAGAAACTAGAAGAAGCCATAGAAATGGAGGCACAGATGTTTCTTAGCTCCTCTGTAAATGCTGGAAATCAAACCGGGTCCTATGGAAGAGCATCATGGTCCTTATCTGCTGCACCATCTCTCCAGTTCTGGGCATCGTTTCCCAGAAAGATCTATCATCATCATAATCATCATCATCTTCATAATCATCATCTTAATTTTAAAGTTATGTGTATCTGTATGTGGGTGTGTGCATGAGAGTGCAGGTGTCCATGGTATCCAACAAACGGTGCCAATTCAAGGTTGCAAGCCACTTGTGGTGGATGCTAAGAACTGAACTCAGGTCCTCTGCAAGAACAGATCCCATTCTAATATATATGTATATAATATACATGTATATATATAATATCTGTATATATGTATACATATATAATATACATATATATTATATATATAATTTTCATTTACTTATTTCATTTTCATGGGTGTTTTGCCTGCCTACATGTCTGTGTAGTGTGCATGCCTAGTGCCCCACAGAGGCAAGAGGAAGGCATCAGCTTCCCTGGTACTGGAGCTAAGACAGCTGTGAGACCCTATGTGGGTGCAGGGAATTGGACCCAGGTCCTCTGGAAGAACAATCACTGAACAATGGAGACAGCTCTCCAGTCCCTGGAATGGTATTTGATGGAGCAGATACTCCCCATGATATATCCATTTTGGTCACACAAGTTGATAATAAAAGGGGTATGATGAACAGATTTACCGTTCTCTCCAGCCCCTGTCTGCCCTGATGGAGCTTATGTTCTGTCAGAAGGACATAAAATACTAGCAAATTGCAACAAGCTCAATGGAAGACCCAAATCCAGGGAAGAGTGATGTATGGCGGTCCTAGAAGTCATCTGTTAGGACGCCGCTTTTCATTTGGGAACTCAGGGAGAAAGCGCTGTAGAAAAGCAGCAGAGCAATCTCCTTAACAACCATGAAATGAGCCAGGTGGTGGAGGTGCACACCTTTAACACAGCACTCAGAGGCAGAGGCAGGCAGATCTCTGTGAGTCTGAGGTCAGCCTGGTCTACAGAGCCAGTTCCTGGATAGCCAGAGCTACCTAGTAAGACTTGTGTTGTTTGGTCTGCATTTCTGCCTCGCTCCTGTGGTGTGGGAACACTGTCTGATGTGTCCTACAGGAGAGGTGAAATGCCAGGGCATTAGGCTGAGTTTCTTCCTCGCCATTGGGGTACAGGGCCGCCAACACACTGCTCAGGGAAGATGCAGTGTAGGATAGGGAAGCCAGCCCGTGTTTCTTTGGGTGAGAAAGAGCAGGGGTTGGGACAGATACTGTGATTCTCAAACTCCTGTGCACTTAGACACCTCTGGGAATGGTGAGAAATTGAGAACAGGGACGGCCATTCTCCTGTGTACCCAGACGCAACTGGGAACCACAAAGAGATGGGAGTGGTTGTTTGTGGGACCCACACTGAGCTTGGGACATGGGGGGTAGGATTTAGCTTAGCTCTGAGTGACGGCCAGGAGTATGGAGGGGCTTCTCCAAGAGACATTGGCTTGGCTCTGTATGATGAAGGCCTCTGCCCTCGGCAGTCTTTGAAGAAGGAGATGGTCTTTGCTTATCCAAACTGTTTTATTCATGGCAGATGTGAATGCATAGGTCTTACTCAGGGTGAACCAGAGATTAAATACCTTTTGCAGGAAGGGATGCCTGGGAAGGGAAGCTCATTGGCAAAACACTCTGGGCCTGTCTAGATACCTCATTATCAGGAGACCTGTAGGTTTTTTATGCTACCTGAGTGGTTCTTATGGTCCTTTTAGTGGGGTGTCGTGGTCACATGCTCCAGGACAGAAAACTGGTCCCAAGCTATTGCAAACTCCTGCCATTCTCAATGATGAGATTTATCTGTGTTCTGAACTTGCTACAACCTTACCAGTCCTTCTGTCCGGTGGCACCAGCCACTGCCCAACACTCTTTCTTGGAAGACTAAAACCACAATTAAATTTTAAGAAGACTATATAATGATAAGTTGGTGCTTGCATTTTAGAGGCTAAACTTAGTGAGCAGTGGAGAGGATCATGGGAGAGGGAGACCAAGAAGACTGGAACCCTCATTCTGTGGAAGATGGACCTCACCAGACTTTTGCTGGACACAAAACCAAGTTGCAAAATTTTTCAGTCTCTGAGGCATGCTGTCATACGTATAGTTTCAGTTACTATAGGTGTCATAACAAGGCACTAAGACCACATCAAATGTGAGTCCTGCTTTTAGAGGATCTTGGGTTAGTGTCACACACACACTCTGCTTCCAGATTTGATCTGCTGCTCACTCTGGGAGGAGGGGCACAGTTGCACCAAACTCCTTCCCAGAGCATCAGGATAAAAAGCCTTTTCCTAGTTCCAAGTCCTGATGTCCTATGTCTCCTTCCAGGTAGACTCAGCAAGGAGATGGGACAGCTCTGGCACTTGGTTAATGCCTCACCATACTCCAACTTGAGCAGCAGCCGGCAGCCAGTAGATCAGGGTCATTTTATATTTTGAGCCTGGTCTTGACCCTCATGGCCTCCTTCTTTGTCTTCTCTCCTCCCAGACATTCTGTCCTCGTTAACACTCTCATTCTTAAAACTGAAGAATGCAGAAGCGCCTAGCATGGTGATCCTGAACTTGGGAGGAAAAGGCAGAATGATCTCCCCAAGTTAGAGGCCAGACAGTTTAGACATAGGGTTCAGGTCAGCCAAGGATACATAGGTAGTCTCAAGAAGGCTGGGAAGAAGATGATAGAGAGGAAGAAGGAAGAGGGGGAAGATGCAAAACAATTTTTCTTTCTACCGTTTCTTTCTTTATTTTGCCAAATCTCTAAGGCTCCATCCTTCCTGTGAAGATCAGCTCGTTTACACAAATGTGCGTATTTGCTTCTTTATAAAAGTTGACTTCCTTGTTTCTGTTGTTTATACAAAAGATTCCACCTGGGATGTGTACTTTCCACTCAGTATTGTTCATGGGAAAATACTGTAGCTGTGGTGAACGCCCGGGTTCTAGAGAACAGATAACTCTGTGTGTGCCAATGTGTGTAAGTGTGTGGGTGAGTGTTTATATGTGTGTGAGTGCATGTATATGAGTGTGAGTGTATTTAAGTGCATATGTGTGCGAGTGTATG
Organism: Arvicanthis niloticus; assembly: GCF_011762505.2. Classification (NCBI taxonomy): domain Eukaryota; kingdom Metazoa; phylum Chordata; class Mammalia; order Rodentia; family Muridae; genus Arvicanthis; species Arvicanthis niloticus. The sequence goes on from NC_047663.1 coordinate 7,456,509, forward strand.
AGTATGTGTGGGTGTGTGAATGTGAGTGTAAATATGTGTGAGCAAGGGCATGTATGAGTGTGTGTCAGTATATGTGTGTGAGTATGTGAGTTTGTATGTGAGTGTGTGTCAATGTGTATGTGTGTAAATAAATGTGAGTGTTTGTGAGCAAGTGTGTGTGCATATGTGCAAGTGTATGTGAGTGTGTGCATGTGTGCATGAGTGTGTGATCACATGATTGTGTGTCAGAATATGTGAGCATGTAAGTACGTAAATATGTGTGAAGGTGTATGAGCAATTGTGTGTATATGAGTGTGTGAGTATGTGGGAGTTTGAGCGTGTGTATGAGTGTGTGTATGTGTGAGTATGTGTATGTGTGAGTATGTGTGTGTGTATATGTGAGTGAGTCTATATATGTGAGTGTATGTGAGTATGTGTGAGTGTGACTGCACATGCGAGTGTGTGTGTTCATTTGAGGGTCGAGTACATACACACATGGAGATGTACATGCACACATGGAGATGTACGTGCACGTGGGTGGGGGCACAGGAGCACTTGAGGATGGAGAGCCTGGGTGCTGTCCCTCAGGCACCATCCACTCGAGTCTCCCATGGCTGACTTGTCTAGGTTGCCTGCCTAGTGGACCCCAGGAATGCACCTGTCCCTGCCTCCTCAGACATGGGAATACAGGCATGTGCACCAGGCCTTGGCTCTTTTTAGCTGTGTACTCTGAGGATTGTGTTGTAATAAATATTTTAAAAACAGCTACTGGTCAAGCTGACTGTCTAGATGCAGAGTCTCTGGCTAGATCAGCCGCCATGTTTTGAGGCCATGAGTCCACGTGTGCACCGCAGCTAGGAACAGCCATCCAGAAACACCAGCCCTGCCACCCATGAGATGTCAGCATGGGAGATGGCTCTGCCAATCTTCCACGCTGTCTCTGCAAGGCTGGGCATTGCACAAACCATCCCGCCAACCACGTGGGCCCAGTAAGAAAATGAGACTCTAATGCTTAGATTATCCAAAGGTTTATATATTTAGTAATGATCAATAACAAGATGCCCTTACAATCAAAGGTGTAAACCAATAACCAACCTAGATATACCAACTACCTTTGACTGCTTCAGACAAGCGAACATCAAGAGAGATGTTCCCCTCTCTCGTTCTCCTCTCTCTTGTAGCTTCTCCTCTTCCTTTTCATCTTCCTCCCCTTCCTCCTCCCCTTCCTTTATTTACTCCTCCCACCTTAGCTCCTCCTACAATATTGAACTCAGATTCTCATACTTATAAAAACTTTACCTACTGATCTGTCTTCCCTGCCCCAGAAATCAATTATTGTAAAACAAATAAATCAGCTAAATATGGTAGCACCTGTTTCTAACCCTCCTAAATCAGGAGGTTGAGACAGGAGGATGGCTACAAGTTCAAGGCCAACCTGACCTACATAGAGTGTTTTAGTCTAGCTGAGTGACATAGGAAAAAACCTGTCTGAGAGAGCCAAAAAATAAAAATACTAGTCATATGTAGTGGCATTTACGTATAACCCTTGCACCTGAGAGGCTGGGATAGGAGGATCAATGGAGGAAACCAGCCTGGGAAACGGATTATATCAAATTTGTAACTGATTTAATTATAAACAAAAATCAAGTACCTGTGGCAAATAAAAATCCAAGTTATGTCTTTGTAAAAATGTCAGGTATTGTAAAGGAATAAGAGAAATATCTATGATATTGGAGGCTATGACTGAATTAACTTGGACAGTGCCCAGTCAACCACACATAGAATCTGTCCCCCTAAACACTGTCCTCCTGCTCCTGTGGGCCAAAGCTCCAGGGTCTGTCTGACAGACATATTTTCTCCAGGAGCCAGTTTGATGGTCATGATGCTTGCCACTGAAACCCAATGGTCCCAGCACTTTTCCATAAATACCCCTGAGTTCAGGCTAACCTTCCTGCTGTGACCAGGGTCTCCAAGGTCACTCTCAGGTTCACTGAATCACCAGAGCTGTGGTTTACTGCAGAAAACTAGGTTATTTCCACACACACACTCCCCACCCCCATGATGGTGTGAGTTTATGTGACACATGTCCCTCCTGCCCCTTCCACTAAGGCTGTAAAAGCCATCATGTGGTTTCCTGCCTCCTACAGTGGACAAGAGACATCTTCAGCCTGGGCAAGGGGTTGTGGGTATGTGGACTAATTTTTTCCCAGGAGTAAGAAATAAACTTCTGTGGTTGTGGCAGTCTGGAGTTGGGGTTTTGCTTTGGTAGCAACTGTCATAAAAAGATGATGAATCTGAGCCTGTGTCTGCAGGCCATCAGGGATGGGGTGGGGAGGAATGGATGCATTCTGAGACCATCGGCACCTGTGCCTCCTCTCCTCTCCTTCCCACTCCTCTGCCTTCCAAGAGAGGCATGTGGAACAGCCCTCGGTCCAGTCCTGCACTCTATCAAGAGACAGGCTCCCAGAGCCAGGGCCAGCCTCTGGGACCCACACTCCCAGAGCTCACTTGAAGCATGTTGGTCTATCACTGGCTTATAGCTACACAGAAAAGGCATGGCTGCTCCAGGCAAATGTATCATTGCAATTATAACCTCTTCAGCATCAAGGGGAGTCATTGGCATGTGTGTACCATACCATATACACATGAACATTCCTCACATGTGCTAAACATGCCACACACACACACACACACACACACACACATATATCACAGCATACATGTAACACATGCAAGCAGTAGATAGTGCACACACCACACGTGATACATATATACAATATACATTTATATATACTGTACCTCATACAGCTATTCACAGGACACATGCTGTTCAGGCTACAGACATAATGCAGATATACTGCACACATCAGATGTAAATACGAACTCCACACTTTACACAGCTGTGCATACCACATGCACACCTCTTCAACGGTCATGCTTCCGGGACACACTCAGGGTACATTAATTGGGGTGATTGTGACAGTCGTGGCTGTAACAGTACAATACAGATTTTGTGTCTTGATTACACACACACACACACACACACACACACACACACACACACACAGAGTTAGATACAGACCACACCCAAAGACACACATATAAAAACATACACACAATCACATATAGGGCCCTTAGTCACCCTGCCCCAGGTCTCCTGTGTTTCCATGGACACTTTTCTCTCTCTCCCATCACTCACTTACCCCTGAGTCTCAAGTCCTGGGTCTGGCAAAGGCAGTGTTCCTGCTCAGCCTCTTCTAACATGGAGGTCTCTTTAGGACCTGACCCCAGGGAGACTCTTCAAGCCTGCTCCCACTATGAGGCTAGAACTGGGACTCCTGGTCACCAGGATCCTTTCTTTTGCTCTGTCCTGGCACTGAGCAAAGCCCCATGGGGGAATTCCTGAGCACATAGAGCCTCTATAAAGAAGAATACAAAACATGACAAGTTCTGCTGTGGTCCCCAGAGGGCTTACCTCTGGGAGGATTAGCACAACCTGAGGTGCAAAGAGGAGCCTGCCCAAGCATCCCTCAGGAATATCCCATGATCCTCCTTTCACAGTAAACTCCAGCGGGTTTCACATTGGACAACACAGGCATATGTGTTATGAGAATCGTAACAGTGGACTTAAGAAGGGACCACAAGGATCTCTGTATGATCCTGCCTTCCTAATTGTCCTGTCTCTGTCCCATCACAAGTCCAAGATCCCAGCAGCAGCAGAACTCCTCAAATATGGGCCTGTCCTTCACAGCCCTGGGCAAATTCATGAAACACAGGAGCTGAGAGAGAATTCTAGGTCAGCAGGTGACAATGACCAGTGTGTGCTGTGCTGTGTGTGTCTGGATGTGAAGGCATGTGCAACAGAACAGGGACAACTCTGTCCTTCAGGCTGTCTGTGTGTCCTACCCTGACATTTGTGCCAACATCAGACATTTCTAGCCGAAGAATGATGAGAATCCAGGCCTGAACTCTTTATGCCTCTATGTCCTGATGAAGGAAGGCCATGCCTTCTCTGAAGCAGCCACACCCCACTTGGACCTCTTCCTATCCTCTGTGAGAGAAGAGGACCCCAGAGCATCTGCTTCTTTCTGTGAATGATTACCCAGGCCTGGGCCTCAGTCATCTCCTTCTTGCCATGAAGGGTTTGGGGTTTTTTGTTTGTTTGGTTTTGTTTCAACTTTTTGTGTTTTGGTGGGGAGAAGCCTCATGGGGGCACACATGTGCCATGGGACACACACATGCCATGGAGCACATGCAGAAGCCTCACATGTCTGTCCTCATCTCTCACCTTAATTGAAACTGGGCCTCTGTTGTTCTCTACTGTAGATATCAGGTTAACTGGCCCAGGAGCCTCTCCAATTCCCCCATCACTGCCCCTGCCTCATCATAGAGCACAGAGATTACAGATGCATGCTACAGCATCCAGCTCTACATGGATTCTTGGTATCTGAACTTTTCAGTGTAAGCACCTTACCTATTGAGCCATCTCCCTTCCCCCCACTGGAGCTCCCTGAGGTGCCAGACTCCCTGCAGAGGTCTTGGGGCTTTTACTTGGCCACAAAAGGTCACAGGAAGTAGCCCAGGTCCTATAGGATTTTCTGTTACAACCACGTGTTTATAAATGTCTTTCTGACTCTATATAACTTCTTATGCAAGTTCCTTGTCTGCCCAGGGCTTCTCTAACCAGCACGGCTCCTTGCAGAGAGACTGAACATCAGCATGAGGTAAGGTACACTTGGGAGCTCAGTACTTTTGAGCTCTTATCCTCACTGAAGTCTTCAGCCCAAAAGGAATGTGGCATGTGTTGTATTGGGTACATTGATTTCGCACCTGGAGGATGTTCTGTGACTCTACCTGGAATGTGATGCCCCATGACCATGTTCCTCATAGCTGATGAGAGTTTATGGAAGGATCTCTCTGATGAGTTAGTTGTGGGTTATCTTCTGTGTGGTGAGTCAAGTCTTCTGCTGAGGAAATTCCAGAGGTCAGAGGTCATCTTAGGACACACCTGAGTCTGAACCCCACATTATCTGATTTCCATTAGCCACCACTTGGCCAGGAGATGAAGTATTTACTCTTGTGTTACGTGATTCAGATCAGTATTGAGGATTCTCCTTATGTCTGCCTATTCTCTTCCTCAGGCAGAGATGCCCTAGTACTGTGGTTACCTCATCTGCAGAAGCATGGAGAAGTTGGGGTTACTTCTGGCCGATGCTCCTTCCTCCTTGGGCCCTGACACATTCTTCCCAGGTTTGTGACATTTTGACCTGGTTCAAATGTGAAAAGAACTGCAAGTCTGAGCAATGCATTTGTTCTTTTGTTCAGCCTTGTGCTTCCTAGAACTAGATCTTACCTGCTTGTGCAAGGGGAGCCTTCAGCCCAGTGCCCATCTGCCTCAGCTGCCAAGGTGCCATGGGGAATTTGACAGCACCAAAGCCTCTGAGAGTCTCACCACTTAGCATAAGTCTGTAGGTACAGGCATGCTGATGCTGAATATCCTGCCTTCTTATACTATTAGGGCACAGAGAGAGCTCACTGGATACTGTCATCATTTGAATAAGGATAATCCCTCATTCCCCATGCACCATCCCTGCTCATATATTAGAATGTTTTGTCACCAGGGAGTGAAACTCTTTGACAGGAATGGAAGCATTAGGGGGTGTGGCCTCTTTGGAGGAAGTGCATTACTGGGGGTGGACTTGGAGATTTCAAAGAGCTCACACCAGGACCTGCATTGCTTGTTCTCTCTCTCTTTCTCTCTCCCTTTCCCTCTGCCTGTCTCTGTCTCTGTCTCTGTCTCTGTCTCTGTCTCTGTCTCTCTGTCTCTCTCTCTCTCTCTCTCTCTCTCTCTCTCTCTCTCTCTCTCTCATCCCTCCTCTCTTTCTCACATCTCTCTGACTGAAAATCAAGATTCAATCTCAGCTATGTTTCCAGGACCATACCTGACACACTTGTCACCATGCTCCCCGCTGTGGTAATAATGGACTAAGCCTCTGAAACTGTAAGCCAGCCCTGGTTTACTAGCTGTTGTGGTCCTGGTGTCTCTTCACAGCAATAGAACAGTGATGAAGACACATATCAAGCAGTGATCATGCCTTAGAGTCCTGCAGTGAATACATGAACCGGTTTCTTTGCCCTTCTTGATCTGATATTCTGTAGAGCATAAAGAAACAGTGGACACAGACAAAATGCAGGCAAATACCCTGATGATCAATGATTCAGAAGGAAGAGAATGATACAGAGACAGAACATCTGCATTCTGGGATAATAGGGAGAACATCTGTATTCTGTGTTAATAGGAAAACATCTGCATTCTGTGTTAATAGAAGAACATCTGTATTCTGTGTTAATAGGAGAACATCTGCGTTCTGTGTTAATGGGACAACATCTGCATTCTGTGTTAATGGGACTGGAAATGAGTGGAATAAGAGTAGATACCCAGAGGAGAGGCTTAACCCAGGGAACAGTAAATGTAAAGTCCCCACACATGTCACCACAGCCTGCAGGTTCTGCTGCAGATCAGAGGGGTGCAGGTGCCTCTGTGGTCAGGGGGTCACCAGGCTTCAGGACCCTCTCTCTTCCCTTCTTCCCCAACAAGAATGGGATGTGGATGACAAGTATTGGGACACTGAGTCATGAGAAAGGAGAGATCTGAGGTATTCTTTCATTCTTGCCCACAACACCTACCCAAAATCATGTCCATGCCTAGACATGGGGCCAGGAGACACAAGGAGACAGAGCTGTCATGCATAGTGGCGCCCATCTACTCCTGGCTCTAAAGGGATGGGGGATTTCTGTGTGTTCAAGGTTAGCTTGAGCTAAATAGTGTATCGCAGCCCAGCTTGGGTTGCAGTATGAGAACTTTCTACAGGGCCAAGGATGCATGATAGTCGGCACCATGCTTGCCTGGCATGTGCGAAGCCCTGGGTTCAATCCTGAGCACAGCATGAATGGGCTGTGGGGACACACACCTAAAATTTCTGAACTCAGGTAATGAAGGCAGGAGGATCAGTTCAGGGTTATCCTTAGCTAAATAGAAGCCAGACAAACAGCGAACCAAACAGAATAAGATAGAAGAGAAAGCTGTGACCTACAGGTCTGTAGGAGACTCAGCCCTCAGATAAGCTCTGATTAAGGGATTGGGTCACAGCATGAGACTGACCAACAGTGTGGACCTGGAAATGTTGCTCAAGACCCCATGAACTAAGAGCATCCTATAATCTGAATTTTGGAAGGAGGTGGTGTTTGTTTGTTTGTTTGTTTGTTTTTGTTTTTTTTTTGTGTGGCCACAGCTAGAGCAAGAGAAGGCAGCCTTCAAATCCACTCAGGAAGTGGCTTGTCACAGAGGGTGGGTGACCTGACAGAAAACAGAAGTGCTCCCCAGGGCTCTGGCATGAGGGTGGAGGCCCTTGGGTAAGGGTTAGGGGACAAATCTCACCCTCAATCCACAACCGTGGGTGTCCCCACTTGCTGGGTGTGGTAGGAACCAAAGCCTCTGAGGCCTGAACATCCACAGAGACTTTCCTGCACCTGCTCATCTGGAACCTCACGTAGGAGCCAGGGACCAGGAAGCAGGGAACAGAAAGGAGAACTAGAAAAGAGGACATTCTACCATCTAGAAGGAAACAGCTTCTTCTCCTCTGTTGGCCCTGATGTGGGTGTAGGTGACAGCTGAGCTGGAGAAATGACCCCCAGAGGAATCAGGTTGTGGCTGCCTTCAGCTCTGCTCCTCTCTCAGGTCCCAGGTGAGCACAGGGCAGGTGTGGCTGGTGTGCAGCTCAGAAACGGGAACTCCTGCTGTAATCCTGACAGGGCCATGTGAGGAGAGAGAGAGAGAGAGAGAGAGAGAGAGAGAGAGAGAGAGAGAGAGAGAGAGAGAGAGGCCAGCATTGGCAGAGGGGCCTAGAGAAATGGCAGGAGGGTGGGGGTAGGGTGAGATGGTAACCAGGAGCAACCAGCATCTGCCTCACAGATGCTGTCAGGTTTCTGTGAACAACACCGTCATGTCTACCACACCGGAGACAGAGTCAGGACCCACAGAGAAGGTTACCTGTGACAGGCATTGCCATAACTATATAATCTCTATTCATCTTATAACCTCAGTCTTGACTCCTGCTCTGACAACCCTGTCTTCTTTCTCACTGTTTCCTCAGGACCAGAGGGTTTTGTAAGACCTGATCCAAGGGGGGCATCACTTCCATTCAGTTGTAATGGTGCAGAATTGAGGTTTGTGTTTTCCAGGCTGTGTCCCTCTGCATGGTCCCAGCACTGTGACAGGAACAGTGGGGAAAACGCTGAGTGTGTCGTGTCAGTATGAGGAGAAATTCAAGACTAACAATAAATACTGGTGCAGAGTGTTATCTGTGCTACGATGTAAAGATATTGTGAAGACAAGAGGCACAGAAGAAGCCAGGAATGGCCGAGTGTCCATCAGGGACCATCCAGACAACCTCACCTTCACAGTGACCTTGGAGAGCCTCAGCGAGGAGGATGCAGGCACCTACATGTGTGGGGTGGATATGCCATTTTTCGATGGCTTCTTTGAGATTGATGACTCCTTAGGGATCAATAAGTACTTCAAGGTTGAGTTGTCCATCGTACCAGGTAAGCCTCCTTCATGCCAGGGCAGCCTGGGTCCAGGCCTGTCATTCCCTCATGGAAGAAGGAAGCCATGAACTTTAGCATGGTGAGCTTGGTGAGTGAGTGACTCAGGACAGGGAGTGTGAGTGCACACATTCCTCTGTGAGAGCATGTGCAGTACTTGTGACAGTGTGTGTGTAGCAGTACATGTGTGTGCATGCACACACGGCCACAGTAGGGAACCTGTGTTCTTAGAAACTATTTTATTCTTTCAGTTATTTCCTTCTTCGCGTATTTGGTAGTTTATAGAGGCTTGCCCGTGGTGTGTGTGAGTGAATGGAGAACTTCTGGGTGTTAGTTCTCTGTTTCCATCTTGTGTGTCAAACTCAAGTCATCAGGCTTGGCAAATAGGGGACTTTACCAACTGAGCCATGTCATCATCAGCCCCTGTTGGGGATTCTCTGTGTGCACCATGGGGCAGTTTCAGGACTGAAACTTTCTAGAGACAGACTCTGAATCGCTGGCTCTTTGTGACTTTCTGTCCTGATAAGAAAGGGGTCCTCTCTCCCAGGTGTCCTGTGGTCCTGTCCCCAATATCCATATGCAAATGGTACCCTAGCACATCAGCTCCCCTCTCTCAAAGGCAGGTTGGACCTGAGACTGAGTGCATGTTATCCTTACAGGGGGGTTCTTGGGGTGCCAGTTTCATCACTGGTTCTGGAACTTCTGAGAGACCAGAGACACAAGAAGGAGCCTAGACAGTGTGTGGGGCTTCTCAGTGCCTTGAGGAACCTACTCAACCCTCCAGGCTCCCCTGTGTCCCCCTTTCCCAGAAACCACTTACTGCTGGAAGAAACTCAGACTATCTCTCCAAAGTTCCCCTTCTATGAGCAGAGGGTCAAGCATGATGGAAGACAGGCTTTCAGCTACTTTGGTCACCAATGTTCTCCATGTCTGCAGGTCCTTCTCCCCTAATGGAGCCTCTTGTTCTTAGAACTCAAATCAGTGCATCCCTTTATGGGCTGGGGTACTTACAGGGGCTGAAGGAAGTGGCCAAACCTCGATGTTAATCCCAGTTTTTCTTTTCCTTCTCCTTCTCCTTCTCCTTCTCCTTCTCCTTCTCCTTCTCCTTCTCCTTCTCCTCCTTCTCCTTCTCCTTCTCCTTCTCTTCCTCCTCCTCCTCCTCCTCCTACTCCTCCTTCTCCTTCTTCTCCTTCTCTATCTCGTCCTTTCTCTTCCTCTTCCTCTTCCTTTTCCTCTGCTTCTTCTGTTTCTTCCTCTTCTTACTCCTTCTTTTTCCTTCTCCTCGCTCTCTTCCTCCTTCTTTCTTCTCCATCTCCTCCTCCATCATCATCATCATCATCATCATCATCATCATCATCATCATCATCATCATCATCTGAGAAAGGTTCTGTTGTAGCCCAGGTTAACCACAAGCTCACTGTGTACTTAGGATTTATCTTGAATGCCTGATCTTCTTCTCTGCCTTTCCAGCAATGGGGTTACAAGCATGTATCACCACAGCCAGTTTCCGGTTCCTAGTTCCCCATTTTTATTTTTCCTCTATATGTTGCCCTGCAACATCTTCTGTGGGTTTGTACTGAAGACTGGGAACTAAATCCCACTGAAGTCACCACTCTACAGTAGAGCCCACTCTCCGCAGGGCCCTGCATGCATCTGCCTTTCTAGAACTTTCCATCTGCTCACTCCTCAGAGAAGACTGCCCAGTGGCCTGTCTGGCTGACACAGGAGTGAGTGGGCCAGGCAGACATGGAGTCCCACTACCCTGTTTGTCCCCAGAAGGATGGCGGACAAGGAGGCAATAGATGTGGCTGAGGTTAGGTGGGACCTGGCACCCACTGAGGTCTTGTCACTGATACTTAAACTCTCCTCTATAAGAAGACTGCCTTCATGTTTGCAAGTGTGACCCACACACTGTGCACCATGAGGTGGGCTGGGCAAGAAATCCCTGACAGCACCCTGGTGTGACAGTGGAGCTGATAGGCTGTCAAACAGCTGTCCAGCATGGCCCTGGGGACCTGTGTGAAGCAGAGTGACAGAGGGTTCACTGGGTAGGAGTGGAGGTCATGGGAACTGTCTTGTGTTTCCATCCTTTGTTCCAGTCACAGGTTCGAGCCAGGGGAAAGGTACAGATATCCTGGAGTCCCCCACATCCTCACCTGTGCACACTCAGTCCAATGTGACCACAGAGGACACAATTCCTGCTCCCAGCCCAAAGAATAGGTGAGTAACCCACATCCCTGAGGCCTTGGATGGGGGGAGGGGTTATACTGGGAGATCAGAGGTAGAAGGGTTTGTATCTCCCTCCTGTATGCCCCTCCTGCATTTCCCAATCTCAGGCTGACCTGGGAGGTTCTTGTCAGTGCCAGCTGCATACCTAAAGATAGGGACACAGCAGTGACACTCAGATACAGACCTGCTGACCTGGAGTTAGCTTCCTGCCATGCGGATGCTTCCTAAAAACATCCAGAGCCTGGAGAAATGGTTCTGCAGGTAAAGTGCATCTGAGTGTGAGCCCCGCCACCTACAGGAAAAGTCAGGCATGGCAGCACCTACTTGGAATACCAGAGCTCCTGAGGTAGAGACAGGAGGATGCCTATGACTAACTGGCTAGCCAGCTTACTTGGCAAGCTGCAGGCTAGTGAGAGCTCCTGTCAGAAACAAGATAGATGGGCTGGGTGTGGTGGCTCACAGCTTCAATCCCAGCACATGGGAGGCAGAGGCAGGGCAAGCTCTGTGAGTTTAGGACCAGGTTGGACTACATAGTGAATTCCATTCTATCCAGAGCTACATAGTGAGACCTGTCTCAGAACAAATATAAAGTGGTGACTCTTGAGGCATGACCAAGGTCATTCCTCATATCTCTCCATATTCATGTACACACAAGTGCACCTGCATACATGCACATGAACACACACACACACACACACACACACACACAGAGTTAACTTTGTAAAATAAATAAGCAGCTGTTGGTGGTGGTACAAGCCACACAGAAATTGGGAGTAAAGACAGATGGATCTCAATGAGTTTAAGGCCATCTTGGTCCATATAATGAGTTTCAGAACAGTTATGGCTATATAATCAATCAATCAATCAATCAATCAATAAATGTTACCCTGGAGAATGTGGGAGAAGTCTAGTTAGAAGAAAATTGGGTGTCCTGGGGAGGCAGTGCCTGCCTAGTTTGAGGCCCATGGGCTTGGTCTGGAGAGAGCAGGTCAGGTCCACAGTTCAAGGCTACTTCTTGTGCTATGCATTAATCACACTGGTCATTCAGGCAGTCCTTGTCCTTGTCCCTGCCTAGATCTCTGTGGACACAGACCTGGGTAAGAGACAGGCACATAGTGCAGGGTATTATTGTCACCTTCTGGGAAGGGAGCTAACTGTGACTGTGTCCCTTACAGGTCTCTTCTGAGCAGCCTCTACTTCTGTGTCCTGGTGTTTCTGGAGCTGCCCCTGTTCCTGATCATGCTTGGTGCTGTCCTCTGGGTGAACAGGCCTCAGAGGTGCTCTGGGGGAAGCAGCACTCAGCGCTGTTATGAGAATCAGTAAAGTCTGTTGATATCAAGGCCTTGTCCCTGGACACATCTCCTCTGGTGGCTGGGGACAACCAGTAAATCCATGGTTTTGAGAATGTTCTGAGACCGTTAGAAAATTTTTTTACTGTATCAAACACATAAAACAATGCATCCAATAAATATATATATGTATTTAAATAGAATTTTACACTGGAGAGATGGGTCAGTGGGTAAGAGCACCGGCTGCTCTTCCAGAGTTCCTGAGTTCAATTCTCAGTAACCACATGGTGGTTCACAACTATGTATAATGAATTCTGATGCATTCTTCTGGCATGCAGGTGTACATGCAGATGGACCACTCATATACATTAAATAAATAAATCTATTATTAAAAATTAAGTAGAATTTTAATTGGATAACTTTACTTATTCTTTGGTAAGTTCACACTTGTGTACAACATGGCTCTATAATTTCCACCTCTGACCCCACCCTCCCACACCCACAGGCATGTGTTCTCAGCACCCATACATGTGGTCTCCCCTCTCTTTCCCATTCCCTGTTCTCTCTGTAACTCACTGAAAACAGTTAATGCTGCCTGACAGAATGCTAGCTGATCCTGCTGACTTAGTGTTGTGCACATCACCACAGCTGCAGTGAGGTAACCACAGCTGCAGTGATGTTACCACAGCTGCAGTGCTGTAACCACAGCTGCCATGAGCTTGTGATCCTGGTCAAGGCCACACAGAGAACGCAGCATTTCAGGGCACTCTCCTCCTGTACCTCTGGCTGCCTCTGGAACTCTCTCCTCTCCCTCCCCGCCTTGGGGTGGGAGGGGGTGTTATGTAGAGCTGAGCGCTCGATGGTCACTTACACCTCAGCAGAAGGAACCGAGGGCGAAGGCAGCGCTAACTGAAGGTATAGACGTAGACATGTAGAAGACAGTGTGACAGCCTGTCCAATAAATATGTACACCTTCCATGAGAAATACTGATGGCACTGTGTCCTCCACAGTCAGTAATAGAATGAGGTCTGTAGTGATGATCTCCCTATTTGATGTCACATCCCTGCTTCGCAGCCACCTTGGTGACAACCTGAACCTAGCATTTTATATCTGCTTGGCTTTAGACTTTGCCAGTTACATGCTCATGGGCGCACCAAGGGTGTATTGTTTAGCTTCTCTGTGTCCGATTGTTACATAAACAAAGTTATACTTTTATTTTATTTAAATTGAGTCTCTCTACACATGCCTGGCCCAGAATTCAGTATCTAGACCAGATTGTGCCTGAACTCAGAAATTGACCTGCACCACCATACCAGGACTGTGTTAGACTTTTCCCCCAGTGTTCCGAAGTAAACCCAAAGCCTGACATGTAGAACAAGCAGTTTTCCACACAGATACACCCCCACCTTCCCCTCCTATGTATCTCCCTGTCTGTCTGTCTGTCTGTCTGTCTGTCTGTCTCTCACTTTTCTCCTTTCCTTCCTTCTTCCTATTACTTTCATGAACAGTGTCTCACAATATAGCTCAGGCTAGTTTCCAACCCCCGATCCTCCTGCCTCTGTCTCCCCAGTTCTGGGATTATAGACATGTTCTACCATGCCAGTGACATGCTTCATTTCTAAGTCTATGGCTTTATCATTTAACACTGTGTCTCTGAGATTCATGCAACTGATATGTTGATGCTCTGACAGGCATCCTGCCTCTGCTGCCCTCTGATTGGCTATGCAAGCACCCTAGGACATTGTTCTCCCTTCTGTGGCTGAACACTTTTGAGCCTCTTTTCCCTTTTCTTCTCCTTCTTCCTCTTTCTCCTCCTCTTCCTCCTCCTCCTGCTCCTCTTCGTCTTCCTCATCTCCCACCCTCCCCCACCCTGCTGTGTTATAAAATAAATCACATGCTGGGATGACAAACACACATCACCAAGACCTGCTTTTCATGTGAGTTCTGCAGATGCTTGAATAGCAAGCCCTTTATTGGCTGAACTACATCCACTGTCTGATATTTATATCACATAGGTAGATATAATGATAGATACAGATAGAGACAGACATATAGAGATGTATAGAAGGAGATATATCCTGAGATTAATGGCTTTTAATTGTAATGTAGCAAATGACTATTTTTTTTTGTGTCTTACGCCTTTGGCTCTCACTTAAGAAATTATTATGCCAAGACAAGCACATGCCTGCAATCCCTTCACACAGGAGGGAGAGGCAGGGGACTCTGGAGTTTCATCCTCAGCTACAGAGTAAATTCCAGGTCATCTTAGACTACATACGACTCTGCCTCAAAAATCAAGTAGGAGCTGGAGAGATGACTCAGCACTTACAAGCACTGGCTGCTCATCCAGGTTTGCACCACACAGCAGCTCCTTGTGATCACTAACTCCATTCTAGGAGATGCAATTTCCTCTTCTGCCCTGTCTGGGCACTGCCAGGTGCAATAACGTGCACACAGACACAAACACTCATGCACATGAAAATACACAGGAATATTTTCAAAGAATAAACAACCTAAGAAGATGAAGAGGCAGAAGAGACTAGCAATAACATCAGGAATATGAGAAGGTGACACCCTAAAATTTTAATTGGTTTTCTGTATTAAAAACATGTTTATTTTCAACGCATTGCATTTTATTTTTTGTGATTATTGAGTCTATTTGTGACATGTGTGTGCACATGCACCCCACAGTCAGCGCAGATCTTACTGGATTCAGCTCTCTCCTTCCAACTTCACGTGCCTTCCGAGCACTGGATTCAGGTCACCAGGCTTGTGGAGCATCACCGACCACTGAGCCAGCGTGGCTCACACTGTACACTGTGGTCTCCTGGCTAGAGCTGTGGTCTCAGGTCTTGGTGCACGGCCCTCTTCTTAGGTATCAGTAAGTGTCCATCAGCACTGGCCAGGGCCTCCGCTGTTCACATCTTGGGATGAGCCAATCAAGTTCCTAGAAGGAAAGTCAAGCATGAGTTAGAGACATGATGGTTCAAAGGAGACCAGCGGCTGATCTGTCAGAGATGCTGAGTTCAGTCCTCAGCACCCACCCCGGGTGTCTGAAAACCCAGCTTAAGGGATCAACGCCTCCTTCAGCCTCTGTAAGAACTGCACTTATATAGTGCAGACAGACAGACAGACAGACAGACAGACAGACAGACAAAACATACATGAAAAACAACATAAAGCTTTAAGAAAAAGAAGAAGAAAGGAAAGTTCTCTGAAAAGTCGGCACTGGGACTTTGAGAGTGAGCACATGGCTCAGTCAGGGTTTTTGTTGCTGTGATGAAACACCACGACCTAGAGCAGCTCGGGGAAGAAAAGGTTTATTTTGTTGTCTCTTCCATATCTCAGTTCAGCATCAAAAGCAGTCAAAACAGGAAGTCAGACATGGTTGGAACCCAGAGGCAGGAGCTGATGCAGAGCCCATGGAGGGCTGGCGATTACTGTTCTGCTCCTCGTGGTTTGCTCAGCCTGCCGTCTTATAGAACCCAGGACCACCAGCCCAGACCTGAAATGGGCTGGTCTCTCCCGGAAAACTCACTAATTAAGAAAAAATACCCTTTGTGTTTCTATTTGATGAAGGAGTTTTGTTTGGTTGGTTTTTTGTACTTTTTTTTTTTTTTTTTTGATAGAGTCTCTCTATGTTGTCCTGGTGTCTGTCCTAGAATTCACAGAGATCCACCTGCCTCTGCCTCCCTAGCGCTGGCATCAAAGGTCTATACCACTCCTGGCATGGAGGTGTTTTCTTAACTCGGGTTTCCTTCATTCAGATGCCTCTAACTTGGGCCAAGTGCACATAAAACCCAGGCAGCACAGGACATCAACTGTATCGTTAGGAAAACTTCCTTATCTGTGAACATGGACTGTAATCCCAATTATCTGGAAACTTTGGAAATATCTTCTAAGTGCTGGTGAGATGGATCTGCTTTGCTGTGACAGCCTGGTCACCTGAGGTCAGTGTCCGGGACTTAAGTTGGAAGGGCAGAACCAACTCCCAGTAGTTGTCCTCTGATTCCCACAAGCAAACTGTGCTGCACTCCCACACTCACAAACACATCACACAATACACACACCCAAGAAATAAAATTCCAAAGAAATAATAAAGTGTTCTTCTAATAAAGTATTTTCTCTTTAGAACCTGTTCGTGTGACTATTAAATTTGATTTTGAACAAATTGCATTTTTATTTTAAGATGCTTAAAAGATTCATTTTATTTTAAGTGTGTGTGTGTGACACACATACACATCCACGTGTGAGTGAAGCGTCCCTGGGTAACAGAATAGGGTGATGGATCCCCCACAGATTAAGTCCCAGGTGGCTGTGAGCCATCTTGTGTATTTGGAACCAAACTGGAGTCCTCTGACAGAGTAGTATGCACTCGGTCACTGACTTTTATTTTTAATTATCTATATGTGTGTATGACTTCTGTGTGGGTACAGGCATATGAATAAAGTTATCCATGAAGGTCAGAGGTGGCTCTGACCCATAAGGAAAATATTATTATTAAATGGTATTTTGTGGGGTGGGGGCTGAGGTGGTATGTGTGTGTCTTTGTATGTGTGTATGCACAAGTGAGGGGGTTTTGTGAGTGTGTGTGTGTGGTCTGTGTTATGTGTGTATGCTAGGTTATGTGTGTGTGTGTGTGTATGTGATGTGTGTATGTGTGTATGTGTGTATGTGATGTGTGTATGTGTGTATGTGTGTAGTGTGTGTATGTGGTATGTTTGTGTGCACACCTGCATGCATGCATGCATGCTTGTGTGTATCTGTGTGTATGTGTGCATAAAAGTGCATGTGTTTGTGTGCATGTGTGTGTATACATGTGTGCATAGTTGCTCCTGAGTGTGCATGTATGCCTGTTTTCCTGTGTGTGTGTGTGTGTTTGTAAACTTCCTCCCATAAAAATTTGATACCAGTGATACAGTGTACCTGAATCTACTTACACTGGCAACTGGTCCTCTGGATTTAAACCAACTGCAGATTCACACAACTTTTGAGACTGACACTGGAGTTGAGGAACTTGAAGTCAGCAAGGGCTGGACAGCAAAACTCTGCCTTATAGAAACAAAACCAGGGCTTGTGGGTGCAGCTCAGTGGGTAGAGTGCTTGCCCAGCATTTGTGAAACCTTGGGCTCAGGCTTCAGACCCTCATAAAACCGAGCACACTGGTGAATGCAGGTAACCCAGCACTTGGATGTTGGAAAAAGGAAAATGAGAAGTTCAAGGCTAGCTTGGGCTACATGAGACCTTGCCTCAAACCCACACTCTCCCTCTTTCTCTGAGCCAATGCCTGTGGCCCTAGTAGCCATTGTGGCAAGTCCCCTGGCCAGAGAAATCCCTGCTCTGAGGTCCATAGTAGTGCTGCCCCAGGCTCAGCCATCAGCAATACCCTCTGCCTCACAGGGCTTAGCCTAGGCTACTGCCGTGGGCTTAGCCTGGGCTGCCTTGTGCTCTTGCTACTTGTGCCACCCAACCTTTGGTTGCTCTCCACTCCCATGATCCTCTGCAACTTAGTTACCTTCCAGGCACGGGTTTGCTGTATTCCATCTTTTCTGTCTGTGCGGACCTGCCTGTCTGCATCTCTCCTTGGGAATCCCATCTGTCTTTCAAGTTCATGTCTAGCATTGCATCCATTCAGGAGAGGAAGTTGCAGATTCACCAGGCTGTTCCTCACATGCGGTGACTTGGTCTTCTCAAAGATAAACATCATCTTCTTCCGGGATGAAAAACTGAGAAGCTTTGTCAAGGAAGTTACTGAGAGAAGTGAACTAGAGAGACCTAAAGGAAACTCAAGTTGAACTTCAAGTCCTCTCAGGGTGCTGGCACCTGTCGCCACCAAGGACAGGAGAGAAGACAAGACCATGTGGCAGTTCCCTGCTCTTCTCCTCTTCTTCCTTCCAGGTAAGTAGCAGGGGCTTTAGACACTTCCATGTCATCTGTGAGGGTGACACAGACAGTCTGCCCTGTGTTAGGGAAATCTGCTGATTCATTCACTAGCTGCTCACTCCCAAAACAAAAGGCAAGTTTTGGGGTACCTGATGGAGTCTGTGGGTACTGCAGAAAAACAAAAAACAAAAACAATTAAAAACAAAAACAAAAAAGAAACATTCCAGAGATTGTTTCTCAACCCTAGCTGCTCCACAAAAGCCAAGGAATGAGTGGATGAACTACTTCTTTTAAAAATATATTTTTAGTTTTTAGTTTGGCACATGCAGCCTAGGATGGCCCTGAACTTGGGATCCTCTGGACTCCACCCTATGAGTGTGGGATTTCTAGCACGCAGCTTCATCTCCAGTTACATTGTGAGTTTTAATTGACATAGTAATTAATACTGACAGGGGCTGGGTGTGGTGGTGATTGCCTTTCATACCAGCACTCAGAAAGCAGAGGTAGGTGGACCTCTGTGAGTTTAAGGCCAGCCTGGCCCACATGGGGAGACACTGTTTTATAAAGGAAACCCCTGATAAAGTACACTATGGCATTTGCACACTAATGTACAGGATGTAACGATCAGAGCAGGGTAGCTGGGCTTCCATCGAAGCCATTTGTCATTTCTTTGAAATCTCATCTATGAGGTATTTGGAAATATTAAATTGTCAACCATATATTTATCTGTTTCATACAACACTAGACGTTGCCATTCTCGTCAAATGACAGACACCCCCGTGTCCTAACAACTCTCCCTCTATACTGTAAACACTTTCTTGTCTTCCCTAATACCCTTCCCAGGCTGAGAACCAGTATTCTGTTCTCTACTCCTTTTAGGTTAACTTTTGTTCTTTTGAGAAAAAAAAATGTGTCTCTGTGGTGTTTGTATGTATAGATGTTTGTGTTTATGTCTCTGTGTGTGTGCACACACATGCATGTGCTATCAGGTGCACACATCTATGTGCAAGTCACAGATTGACGCTGGGTATCTTTCTCTATCACACTCGACCTTGTTTGTTCAGACATGGAGTCTGGAGACTGGAGCTCACAGACTCAGTCTATCTGGACAGTGATCTCCAGGATCCTTCTGTCTTTGGGGTTACAGACACCACACACCTCACCTGGCTTTTTTCCCACGTGTTCTGGGGATCCAAACTCAGATCTTGATTACATGTAAACACTTTACAGACTGGTCTGTCTCTCCGTCTCCCTAGCCAAAGAGAGCAACTTTTTAGCTTCCACACATGAATAAAAATATGTGGTGGCGCCTGATTTATTTCAGTTCCTCCAATCTCACCCGTGGGCTGCAAATGGCGGAACTCAATCCTTTTATGATGATAATTCACTGCTTCATGCATCACACTCTGTTATCCATCCACCCGCATCTATGTGACTCTGTGCTGTGTCTACTGCAAACACAGCCAGGTAAACACAAGGGGAGATGTCTCTTGGACATACTCGCTTCATGTCTCTGGGCTGCGTGTTTGTTTTCTGTTACTGTGATACAGACCATGGCCAAAAACAACTTGGAGAGGAAAAGGTTTGTTTGGCTGAAACGTCCAGATCACAGTCCATCATGGAGGGAGGTCAGAGAGGGAGCAGAAGCAGGGCAGAAGGCTGGAGGCAGGAACAGAAGCAGAGAACATAGAAGAGCGTAGCCTGCTGCCTTGCTCCCCGTGGCTTGTTCAGCCCGCTTTCTTCTGCTACCCAGGAGTGGCAGCACCCACAGTGGACTGGACCTTCTCACATTAAGAAGATGTCCCCCAGGCTTGCCTAGAGGCCAACCTGAGGGACACCATTTCTCAACTGGTGTTCTTCCTTTCTCTATGCTCCCAGATGGTGTCAGGTTTATCAAAGCCTAACCAGCCCAGGCTGTGTCCCCAGTGGGACTGCTGAGTTATGCGTCAGTTCTACGCTAGTTTTCTGAGGAGCTCTCATAAAGTCTAACATACAATCCAACACACAGTGTGTGAGACATCCTCTGTCCCACATACATCAACAATTGTTATATTTTGTCTTTTAAGGTAATAACCATTGAACCTGGGTTATGATGCTCTCTGTGGTTCTGATTTGCTTCGATCTTCCTGATGATCAGTGAAATTGATCATTTGTCCATATAGTTATTGACCATTTGTATCTTAATGAGAACTGTCTGCTCAGTTTGTCTGCTGTGTGTGTGTGTGTGTGTGTGTGTGTGTGTGTGTGTGTGTGCACTCATGTATAGATGTAAGCATGTGCGTGTAGCTGCTGGGGCAGTTAGCATGCACGTGTAGGGCACGTGTGAGCATGCATGCTGGGCATGTATGTAGGTGTGAGCATGCGTGTGTAGGTGTGTGACCATGCATATGTAGGTGTGAGCATGCGTGTGTAGGTGTGTGACCATGCATATGTAGGTGTGAGCATGCGTGTGTAGGTGTTCGAGGGAGTGTGAGAATGCATAAGTAGGTGTGAGCATGCGTGTGTAGATGCATATGTAGGTGTGAGCATGGGTGCGTGCAGGCATGGCCGCCCATGGGTATGCACACGTGTGGAGGCCTGAGGTTGAGAGGCCAGGTGTCATTCTTTAAATACTTTCTGCCCTTAGTTTTTATTTGATTTTATGTTTGACACAGGGTCTCATTTAGCTCTGGCTAGCTTGCAACTCTCTATGTAACCCAGGCTGGCCATGAACTCACAGAGACATGCCTGCATGTGCCACCATGACAGACTGCCACCTTATTTTCTGAGACAGGCTTCCTCACTGAAACTGAAGCCAGTTTGGATGGCCAAGGAGCTTCTAGAATCTCCTGTCTCTACTGTTGACCTCCGGTGCTGGTCCACAGGGACACACCATCACGACTTCTGACTTTTTACATGTCTGCTGGGGATACAAATTCAGGTTCTTCGTTGTGCTTACACTGCACATATTTTGCTGGCTAAGCCACATCTCCACGGCCCCTTATTTGTCCATTTGTAATTGGATTATGATCACTGCTGGACTCCTTGAGCTAAATTCTTGCTCATGTAGTCTGGAAACTGACCTCTTGTCAGATCCGTAGTCTGAATAGATTTTCTCCCACGCTGCAGGCTGTCTCTCCAGGCTGTTGGTGGAGACCTTTTAGTCTCAAATATTACATTCAGCAATTTTTGTTTTCTTACCTGTGGCATTAGGACACACTGTGTTGTTGAAGCCAATTCCCTGAAGCACTTCCTTAGCAGGTTTTCTTAGATTTATTTCTTTATGTGTTTTATATACATGAGTCCTCTATCTTCATTAAGAGGAGAAGTGGGCAACTGATGCCACTACAAATGGTTGTGAGCCATCATGTGGGTGCTGGGAATTGAACTCACGACCTCTGAAGGAGTAGCCAGTGCTCTTAACCAGTGAGCCATCTCTCCCGAGCCTCATTTATTATTAAGCTGCTATTTGATAGTTGTTACTTGTGCATTCTATGTGAGCACATCACCACTGGTGCTGCTTCCTCAGTCATTACCAGGAGCTCTGGGACTCAGATTACATGCATCTGAAGGTCAGCAAAGGACCTATGTGCTGTGGGCCCTGCACGACATGGAAATCAGATTGGTTGGTGTCATTTTAGTCAACCTCCAAGGCATTCAACCCAGAGACTGCTGAAACTAAGAAAGTGGCTTTTGAGTGAACATCATGGCTTCTTCAGATGAACCTCCTGAGCATCATGGGTATGGAAATGAAGACAGAATTATGTCCAGTGGACACAGTCTTCTGTCACTTTCTAGTTCCACTCATGATTGGTCATTGTCACCATTTTATTTTCGGGGAACTGTAACTGGCATCTTCAGGCATTATTTTCTTTTCCTTTCCCTTTCTTTCTTTCTTTTTT
Source organism: Arvicanthis niloticus (assembly GCF_011762505.2). Taxonomy (NCBI): domain Eukaryota; kingdom Metazoa; phylum Chordata; class Mammalia; order Rodentia; family Muridae; genus Arvicanthis; species Arvicanthis niloticus. The sequence continues at coordinate 7,478,375 of NC_047663.1, forward strand.
TCTTTCTTTCTTTCTTTCTTTCTTTCTTTCTTTCTTTCTTTCTCATTTTTTTCTATTGAGGCTTCAACCAATAGGATAAGGATGCTGATCTCTCTTGGGGAAAGGGAAGCCTTCACTGGTTGTTATCAGTACATGAACTCCGCCCTTGGAGTAGGAGATCAGGGGTCCCTGCGTTTGTGTTTTCCAGGCTGCTGCACTGCTCAGGATCCAGTCACAGGTCCAGAGGAGGTGAGTGGGCAAGAGCAGGGCTTCTTGATAGTTCAGTGTCGATATGCCTCAGGCTGGAAGAATCACAACAAGTACTGGTGCCGAGGAGATGATTGGAAAACATGTGAGCTTCTTGTTGAAACCGATGCATCAGAACGGTTGGAGAAGAAGAACCGAGTGTACATCAGGGACTACAAGAGAGACTTCATCTTCAGAGTGTACATGGAGGATCTGAGGATGAGTGATGCTGGCATTTACTGGTGTGGAATTTCAAAAGTTGGATATGATCCCATGTTTAAAGTTAGTGTGAACATTGACCCAGGTAAGAAAAAAAACCAGAAAATTCTGGTTTGGGTATGGTGGGATCAGTGACCCTTGTAAAAGTGTTACAAGAAAAGATAGACAGAGTCTACTCTATTTGGTCTTATTTTCTACCCAGATAGAGGGTGAGGCAGGGAAGCCTTGTCTCCTAGCCCCTCCCACCATTTGTGTCTGAGATATTCTCACTCCTACAGATCTGAAAATTGAATGTAGAATCTCATGTGTGCCAGCCAATCACTCTACCACTGAGCTAAACTCCCATGCTGAGACCCCCTTCTCCATTAGCATAAAGTAAAGGAAGCCATGGACCATGTATTTCTGGACAAGATAGAATAATGAGGACCAGGGTTACATCTTGTTTCAAAGATCTACAAGGAAAGTAGAATAATTGGAGCTGGAAACAGGCTCAGTGATTAAGACCACTGGCTGCTCTCCAGGGAACTGGACTTCGATCCCAGCATCTACATGGTAGCTTGCAACCATCTGTCATTCAGTTTCAGGGGTTCTGATGCCCTCTTCTGGCTGCATGGGCACTGCAAGCAGATGCTGCACTTAGAAGATAGAGAGGACCACCCATACACACCTACGTGAATATTTTTTTAAAAGAGATGAAATATGCTAAGCCAAGTTTTTCTGCATATTGCACACAAGGCAGTGTTGAGGATGCTTTGAAGGAAGCAAGTTTTAATGGGAGCTGTTTCTTTTCTCTACACATCATCATTCTTTAGAAAGAATTAAAGTGTTAGGCATGGTGGTGCACACCTTTAATCCCAGCAGTAGGGAGAAAAAGGTAGGCAGATCTCTGAGCTTGAGGCCAGCCTGTTCCATAGAGTGAGTCCCAAATGATCTGGGGGTACACAGAGAAACCCTGTCTCAAAAATAAATAAATAAAGTAAGTAAGTGAGTAAGTATGTAAGTAAGTTTTGGATGGTGACTGGGAATTGAGCTCCTTAACTCCTAGTAGAAGAACTTAAGGCCATACCCAGAGCTGGACTATCCAGAGAAGGACTGAATCATTTTTAAAATTTATTTTATTTTTTTATTTACATTTCAGATGCCATCCTTTTTTCCCCATTTCCCCTCCCTAGAAAACCCTTGTCCCATGCCCCCTTTTCCTTTTTGCTTTTATACAATTTTTTAAAAATGTTAATCAAAGACTTTATAAGTTTGGTAATGCTCAATCAGAAGTGTAATCCAATACCCAACCTAGATATATAAACTATCTTTGACTGATGGAGACACATGAACATCTGTCTCCAAGCCCCCCCCTTTCTCACGCTCATCACCTAGCTTCTCCTCTTCTTCATCTTCCCCTCTCCTTACTCCATCTCTTCCTCTCAGTACTTCGTCCCACTTAGCTTCTTCTACATATCACCCTTCCTGTTAAAGTAAAACTTTTCTCTCAAAATACAATTAGAGCATACTTATTCCTAATTGTACCAGTGAGGTACAAGATAAGGACTGAATCATTTTCTCTTTGTATCTACAACCCCCAAAATTTCAACTCCAGTACTGACGATTGTACCCACATTTCTGACGTCCACACCAACCATGGAGGACACTGGAATGGAGAAGATTGGTAAGGAACAAGTGACTCAGAGGACACTGAGATATTGAATATCTACCGAGATATAGGGTGAAGTGGGGAAGCCTTGTCTCCTAGCCCCTCCCACCATTTGTGTCTGAGATATTCTCACTCCTACAGATCTGAAAATTGAATGTAGAACCTCATGTGTGCAAGCCAATCACTCTACCGCTGAGCTAAACTCCCATGCTGAGACCCCCTTCTCCATTAACATAAAATAAAGGAAGCCATGGACCATGTATTTCTGGGCAAGATAGAGTAATAAGGACCAGGTTTACGTCTTGCTTCAAAGAACAAATAAATAACCATTGAACCTGGGTTATGATGCTCTCTGTGGTTCTGACTTGCATTGATCTTCCTGATGATCAGTGAAATTGAACATTTGTCCACATAGTTATTGACCATTTGTATCTTCTTTGAGAACTGTCTGCTCAGTTTGTCTGCTCCTGTGTGTGTGTGTGTGTGTGTGTGTGTGTGTGTGTGTGTGTGTATGTGTGTGTGTGTGTGTGTGTGTGTGAGCATTCATGTATTGGTGTAAGCATGTGCGTGTAGGTGTTGGGGCAGTTAGCATGCACATGTAGGCGTGAGCGTGCATTCTGGGCATGTGTGTAGGTGTGAGCATATGTGTGTAGGTATGTGAGCATGCATATGTAGGTGTGAGCATGCGTACATGCAGGCACAGCCACTCATGGGTTCGCACAGCTGTGGAGGCCTGAGGTTGAGAGGCCAGGTGTCATTCTTTAAATACTTTCTGCCCTTAGTTTTTATTTGATTTTATGTTTGACACAGGGTCTCATTTAGCTCTGGCTAGCTTGCAACTCTCTATGTAACCCAGGCTGGCCATGAACTCACAGAGACATGCCTGCATGTGCCATCATGCAGACTGCCACCTTATTTTCTGAGACAGAGTTCCTCACTGGGACTGAAGCCGGGTTGGATGGCCAAGGAGCTTCTAGAATCTCCTGTCCTTACTGTTGACCTCCAGTGCTGGTCCACAAGGACACACCATCACAACTTCTGACGTTTTACATGGCTGCTGGGGATACAAATTCAGGTTCCTCATTGTGCTTACGCTGCAGATATGTTGCTGGCTAAGCCACATCTCCATGGCCCCTTATTTGTCCATTTGTAATTGGATTATGATCACTGCTGGACTCCTTGAGCTAAATTCTTGCTCATGTAGTCTGGAAACTGACCTCTTGTCAGATCCATAGTCTGAATAGATTTTCTCCCACCCTGCAGGCTGTCTCTCCATGTTGTTGGTTGAAATTTTTTAATCTAAAATAATTACATTTGGCAATTTTTGTTTTCTTACCTGTGGCATTAGGACATACTGTGTTGTTGAAGCCAATTCCCTGAAGCACTTCCTTAGCAGGTTTTCTTAAAGATTTATTTCTTTATGTGTTTTATATAAATGAGTCCTCTATCTTCATTAAGAGGAGAAGAGGGTATCTGATGCCACTACAAATAGTTATGAGCCATCATGTGGGTGCTGGGAATTGAACTCAGGACCTTTGAAGGAGCAGCCAGTGTTCTTTAGCCACTGAGCCGTCTCTCCAGAGCCTCATTTATCATTAAGCGGGTATTTGATAGTTGTTGCTTGTGCGTACTGTGTGAGCATATCACCACTGCTGCTGCATCCTCAGTCCTTAGCAGGAGCTCTGGGACTCAGATTACATGCATCTGAAAGTCAGCAAAGGACCTGTGTGCTGTAGGCTCTGCTCCGCACGGAAATCAGATTGGTTGGTGTCATTTTAGTCAACCTCCAAGGCATTCATCCCGGAGACTGCTGAAACTATCAACAGTTGCTTCTGTGTGGCCATGGAATGTGGCTTCTTCAGATGAACCTCCTGAGGGTCATTGGTATGGAAATGAAGATAGAATTCTGTCCAATGGACACAGTCTTCTGTCACTTCCTCTGTTCCAGCCATGATTGGTCGTTGTCACCATTTTATTTTCTGAGAAATAAAACTGGCATATTCAGCCATCTTTTCTTTTTTTTTCTTGCTCAGGTTCTCTCTCTCTCTCTCTCTCTCTCTCTCTCTCTCTCTCTCTCTGTGTGTGTGTGTGTGTTCAACCAATAGGATAAGGATGCTGATAAGTCTTGGGGAGAGGGAAGCCTTCACTGGTTGTTATTCAGTTCATGTACTCAACTTGACACAGAAGAGTTCTGTCCTTGGAGTAGGAGATCAGTGGTCCCTGCGTTTGTGTTTTCCAGGCTGCTGCACTGCTCAGGATCCAGTCACAGGTCCAGAGGAGGTGAGCGGTCAGGAGAAAGGCTCCTTGACAGTGCAGTGCCAATATGCCTCAGGCTGGGAGGGTTACAACAAGTACTGGTGCCAAGGAGATTACTGGAAAACATGTGAGATTCTTGTTGAAACTGATGGATCAGAGTGGTTGGAGAAGAAGAACCGTGTGTCCATCAGGGACGACCAGAGAGGCTGCATCTTCACAGTGACCATGGAGGATCTGAGGATGAGTGATGCTGGCATTTACTGGTGTGGAATTTCAAAAGTTGGATATGATCCCATGTTTAAGGTTACTGTGAACATTGACCCAGGCGAGAAAAAAACCCAGAAAATTCTGGTTAGGGTGCGGTGGGATCAATGACCCTTGTAAAAGTCTTACAAGAAAAGATAAACAGAGTCTACTCTATTTGGTCTTATTTTTACCCAGGTAGAGGGTGAGGCGGTGAAGCCAAGTCTTCTAGCCCCTCCCACCATTTGTGTCTGAGATATTCTCACTCCTACAGATCTGAAAATTGAATGTAGAATCTCATGTGTGCCAGCCAATCACTCTACCGCTGAGCTAAACTCCCATGCTGAGACCCCCTTCTCCATTAACATAAAATAAAGGAAGCCATGGACCATGTATTTTTGGGCAGGATAGAGTAATAAGGACTAGGTTTACGTCTTGCTTTAAAGATCTACACCAAGAAAATAGAATAATTGGAGCTGGAAACAGGTCCGTGATCAAGACCACTGGCTGCTCTTCCAGAGGACTGAATTTCGATCAAAGCATCTACATGGTAGCTTGCAACCATCTGTCATTCAGTTTTAGGGGTTCTAGTGCCCTCTTCTGGCTTCCATGGGCACTGCAAGCAGATGCTGCATTTAAAAGATCAAAAGGAGCACCCATGCACACACACACACACACGGATATTTTTTAAGAAATAAATGACATAAAGTATGGAAAATCAAATTTTTCTGCATATAGCACACAAGGCAGTGATGAGTTAGCTCTGAAGGAAGAAAATCTTAACAGAGAGCTGTTTCTTTTCTCTGCATCTCATCTCTCTTTAGAAAAGAAAGTGTTCGGCATGGTGGTGCACACCTTTAATCCCAGCAGTAGAGAGGCAAAGGTAGGCAGATCTCTGAGCTTGAGTCCAGCCTGTTCCATAGAGTGAGTCCCAAATGATCTGGGGCTACACAGAGAAACCCTGTCTCAGAAACGTACAAACAAATTAAGTAAGTAAGTAAATGTGTGAGTAAGTAAGTAAGTAAGTTTTGGATGGTGACTGGGAATTGGGCACCTCACTTCCTAGTGGAAAGAACTTAAGGCCATACCCAGAGCTGGACTATCCACAGGACAACTGAACCATTTTCTCTTTGTATCTGCAACCCCAGAAATTTCAGCTACAGTACCGACGACTGTACCTACATTTGTGACGTCCACATCAACCATGGAGGACACTGGCAAGGACTAAGAGATTCAGAGCAGCCCCTTCATCTAGTAGGCAAAACTGTCCTCTGGAAGCTCCTTCCAACAGGGCTGACCCTGTGGACTCTTGCCTGGGAGTGTCTCCAGATAAAACACAAAATGCTTAGGAATCCTGGGATTCAGCAAAATCAGTCATTTCTTACCTAAGTATTTCCCAAGCATTTCTTAACATGATTATATTTCTGCATTTCAAAAAAGTCATTTATCTGAATACCAAATTGTCCTGTCCATGCTGTAATTTTACTTGCTAACCTCAGTAACTATCTTGTAGAAACACTTGGGCTAATGGATTCTCATGTCAAAGCCTGAGCTGGACTCCCCAGTCCTTTCACCTTTTAGTATTACCAAGGCTCCTGTTCTAAGTCTCAGCTGCAGGAAGGTAACACCTGAGTGACAGGAGAGACTGAGCACAGCTTTAGTGTCTCCCTTGTGTGTCCCCAAGAGGGCAGGACAGAGGGCCACAGTTGGGTCCCCACTGAGTTAAAAGAGATCCCTCTCCCATCGGCTACTGTTTCCAGCCTAAAAATAAATCTCCAAGTTCCGGTCCAACTCTGCCAAGAGCCAGTGTGGGAAGTTATTTTAGTTAGGGTTTCACTGCTGTGAAAGACACCATGACCAAGACAGCTCTTCTAAAGATAACATTTAATTTGGGGCTGGTTTGCAGGTACAGAGGTTCAGTCCAGTATGGTCAAGAAAGAACATGGCAGCATTCAGTCAGGCATGGTACAGGAGGAGCTGAGAGTTCTACATGTTCATCTGAAGGCTGCTACCAGAATACTGACTTCCAGGCAGCTAGGATGAGGGTCTTAAATCCCACACCCACAGTGACACACCTCCTCCAACAGGGCTACACTTAATAATGGTGCCACTCCCTGGGCAGAGCATAAATAACCCATCACAGGAGTCTCCATAGTGCAGAGGAGGAGTGGGAAACTGGGGACTGTGGTGCCCCTACGATGCTTGTCACTCTTGAATGTGTCCAGAGGAATTCCCAGCACTGTAGACCTACCTTGGCCTAATTTCATCACAGCCTGTTGTTGTCAAGTCTCCAGGTCAAGGACACAGATAAACCACAAGCTAAGCTAAGACACAGGCTACCTTACTAGTTCTCCCTGAGAGCTGTCCCTCAGGTGTCATCTAGTCCCCTGTCCTTTCTACTGTGTCCTTTCTGCTCCATAATCTTATGTTAGACAAATAAGTCTCAAAGCATCCCACATCATAGGCTCTCTCAGGGATTCTTTTTAAAAAATGTCCCTCTTTGCTATTGCTTTGAACGTGTTATTGCTTGTTTTGCAAGTGGATAGAATGTTAGTTATCAAGTGACAGAGGGTATGAGGCTCCAGAAATGTAAAGAGTCCAAGAGAGTGTGAAGTACAGAGAGAGCTCAGTCCTTAGAAACATTTGGTGACGTTGGATGGCATGTCTGCCAAGCAGCAGCTCTTGTATCTTCCAGGAATGTGTTTGGGCTAACCTGTGACTCACAGAATATCTGAAGTTGTAGATGCTTTCCATGATCTAAGGATGGCTTCCTGTTGGGCCAAAGGAGAAACAAAGGATGGAGATGGAGACCTGGGCAGGAAATGGAGGATGGCAGGAGGTGGGGAATGGGGCATAATACTCTCAGGGCCTCATGGTCCCACAGGGTGTAGTAAAGGGACACAGAGAACTGCGACACCAGTGTCAACCCACTGACAGAGTGGGAGCAGCCACCAACCATGTCTAGATGTAGTGTGCCCAAGGCCCTAACACACAGGTGCGGATGAGGTCGGGCAGGAGCATCCTGGTGAAGACAGCAGCAGAAGCCAAGGTCAAAGGTCAGGGAGCAGTAAAGCCTTCAGCCTGGAGGAGGGATAAAGGGTAAAGCTAGAGAGAGAGAGAGAGACAGAGACAGAGAGAGAGACAGAGAGAGAGACAGAGAGAGACAGAGAGAATCCTGCAGGTGGCAAGACCATCCATGCACTTGCAGGGGGCAGACCTGTACCATCTCAGGCTTGTCTTATCTGGCCCTTGAAGGATAGGATACAGACACCAGGAAGGCTGAGCCCTCTCTGCCAGGTGACTGCTTACTTACTTCCTGCCTCCTTTGTTTCCTGCATGTCCCTGCTGAGCAGCATCTCCTTCCAGTTTCTGGTCTTTGTGGTGTTCCCCCTGCTCCTGAGCATGCTCAGTGCTGTCCTCTGGGTGAACAGGCCACAGAAACCCTCTGGGGGAGGTGAAGTTGGCCTGGTGAAGATCCATAGTTCTGATGCCCAGGACAGAAAGGAACACTTCCCAGGAGATGGAAAATGATCTTGACCTCTCTTCTCTGTCTCTGTCTCTGTCTCTGTCTCTGTCTCTGTCTCTGTCTGTCTCTCTCTGTCTCTCTGACTCTCTGATTCTCTGACTCTCTCTCTCTCTCTCTCTCTCTCTCTCTCTCTCTCTCTCTCTCTCTCGTGTGTGTGTGTGTGTGTGTGTGTGTGTGTGTGTGTGTGTGTGTACACATTGTAGGGGCAGATGTGTATGTGGTGGACAAGTTCAGGTGTCCTTCCATTATTGTTTGAGACAGGATTTCTCACTGACCTGGACCTTTGCCAAGTAGGCCATATAGCTGGCCGGGGACTCCAGGATCTACCTGCCTCCACTGCCATTCTGCCACTACAAACACACACAACTGCCCTCACGTAAAAACAAACAGTCAAACAAACACCGCAGGTGGTAGGGATTAAACTCATGTCCTTGTACTTGCAAGGAAGGCAAGTGCTTTACGAACAGAGCACTGTCTCCAGTCTGGAAAAGGCTTATTCTATTAAGAAATAACTGGTCAGCTGTACCATGGTTTTGAGGTGCTGTGGGCCCAGACTCAGACTAATCCCATTCTTATAGAAGGAACAGCTGAGTTCTGGAACCCATTCATGTCCCCTTCTCTCAGAATATGCCACAGTGCCTAACTGGGCCTCTTTTCCACTGGTGGCTTCTAAGGAAATAGAAAATACAAGAATAGTTCACGTTTCTTCCTAGGGCCTCAGTTCCTTAGAGGACACATGCCAATACAAGTGTGTGGACCAGTAGCCAATTTACTGACCAAATATCTGGAATTGTGGCCTCTTCAAGTGTCACAAAATTTGCCACTGTCACACTGGATATCTGTCCCTTATGGACAGGACTCACTATGCTTTCTTTTTTGTCAAAGAAACCCAGAGACTAAGCCTGTTGCAAACGTGGATGGAGCAGTTGACCTAGGCTCTGTGCCACCTGCACAGGTCCCCAAGTAGTAGCTTCTTCTTGGTCCCTGAAGTCTAGATTCTTTGCCCAGTGAGTCCAAATGGAAAGCTTAACTACAGATAGGCAGCTGGCCTCTCAGGAGTCACAAATGCACATCACCCCATGACCCCTCCAAGGACAGTCTTTGCAGCAGGCCATTCAACTGTCTCCTTTTCATTCAGAAGCATCTATTGAATGTCCAAGTATCAGACCCCCTCCACATATACGCTCCAAAATAAGAAAGACCCAGTAAAGTCCTCAGAGGAAGCTCAGGGGCTCAAGTTAAGCGCTCAGTGGGAAAATAGTTGTTCTCAGCCCACCAGCCTCAGCCCTGCTGTCTTCTCCACCATGACACAGCCTTCTCCTCCTCCAATGGGGCTCTGACACCCACAGCCAAACTCACACCTAACAAAGTGGGTGACTCCCACTTTGTATGAGAAGAGTCCCCAGCTTAGTGTCTTCTCCTTGGTGACATGTGTGGGGCTCTAGTGAGCCTGGCTCTGTTGAGAGCACAATTTTCATTTCTTCCAGGGTATACCTGCCGGTAAGTTGACCATGTTCCTACCCACACTCTGACAAACAATCCCAGTCAAACTCAGTGGGACACACACACACACACACACACACACACACACACACACACACACACCATATAATCTGGAGAGGATCTCTTTAGAGCCTGTAGGTCAGCCAATGATGGAGCATGCCTTTAATCCCAACATTCAGGAGGTGGAGACAGGTGGATTTCCTGAGTTCAAGGCCAGCTTGGTTTACAGAGTGAGATCCAGGACTACACAGAGAAACTCAGCAAGTTCTAGAACAATCATTGATACACAAAGAAACCCTGTCTTGGGGTAAAAAAGCAAAATAAGAAAATAAAAAGAAGGAAGGAAAGAAGGAAGTGGGGACAGGAAGGGCGACAATGTAATAGCAGTGAAAATGACTAAAATTTGTTGTGTTTTCCTGTGAAACTCTTTAACAAATCTTTAAAATAATAAAATAAAAATTTAAAGAGGGAAATATTTTATATCTGTGTGTCGCCACATTTTTCTTTCCAGTGTGGGTTCTGTCAGCGCACACTCACGCACACAGACACACACAGACACACACACACACACACACACACACACACACACACACACACACACACGGTATTTACTCTCCCTCTGTGAGCAGCCCTGGGGTTAGTCCTGCCCTTTCTGCGTTAAGTAGACTTGTCTCCTGCACAGATTCTCTTATTACTCAACTTACTGCCTTGTTGGCAGCTTTCATCATGACGTGGCTTTGCTATTCTTAGCGGGCCAGTGAGCACTGCGTTCTTCCTCCTCTCGTGCTGTGATTGTCCCTGGCTGGAAATCTGCATTAGCAGTGGAGATTCCCAGAACTCTCTGTCATTTGCTTGTTCTATTACTTATGTATGAAGACATCTTTTTCTAGGTTTTCTGAGATGAACATCTGTGAACAAAAATGTGAGGCAGACATACTCCTATCGCCATCAGACGCTCCTGCTCTCACACCAAACAGATTGTGAAGAACACAGTTCATGGGTCTGACACTTAAACTCTCCTCTCTAAGTAGACTGCCTTCATGTTTGTAAGTGCGACCCACACACTGTGCACCTAGAGGTGGGCTGGGCAGGAAATTCCCGACAGCACCCTGGTGTGGCCGTGGATCTGACAGGCTGTCGCACAGCTGTCCAGCATGGCCCTGGGGACCTGTGTGAAGCAGAGTGACAGAGGGTTCACTGGGTAGGAGACGGATTGGAGGTCGTGGGAACTGTCTTGTGTTTCCATTCTTAGCTCTAGTTACAGGTTTGAGCCGTGAGAACGGTGGTACAGATATCCCGGAGTCCCCAACATCCTCACCTGTGCATACTCAGTCCAGTGTGACCACAGAGCACACAATTCCTGTTCCCAGTCCACAGCCTCGGTGAGGAACTAACATCCCTGAGACCTTGGATGTGGGGGAGGGATCATACCGGGAGAGCAGAGGTAGAGGGGTTTGTATCTCCCTCCCATATGCCCCTCCTGCATTTCCCAATCTCAGGCTGACCTGGGAGGGTCTTGTCATTGCCAGTTGCTTATCTAAAGATAGGGACACAGCAGCGACACTCAGATACACACCTGTTGAGCTGTAGTTAGTTTCTTGCCAAGCAGGCACTACCTAAACACAGCCAGAGCCTGGAGAAAAGGCTCTGGGGAGATGGTTTTGCAGGTAAAGTGCATCTGAGTGTGAGCCCCGCCACCTACAGGAAAAGCCAGGCATCGCGGCACCTACTTGAAATACCAGAGCTGCCAAGGTAGAGACAGGGGGATGCCTGCAACTCACTGGCTAGCCAGCTTACTTGGCAAGCTGCAGGCTAGTGAGAGATCCTGTCATAAAGTAAGAAAGATGGGCCAGGTGTGGTGGCTGACAGCTTCAATCCCAGCACTTGGGAGGCAGAGGCAGGGCAAGCTCTGTGAGTTTAGGACCAGGCTAAAACTACATAAGGAATACCATTCTAGCCAGAGCTAAATAGTGAGACCTGTCTCAGAAGAAATACAAAGTGGTGACTTCTGAGGACTGACCAATGTTATCCTCTGACCTCTCCACATTCATGCACATACATGTGCACCTGCATACATGCACATGAGCACACACAGACAATTAACTATGGAAAATAAACTGCTGGTGTATTGGCACAAGGCACATAGAACTTGGGAGGCAAAAACAGATGGATCTCTGTGAGTTTAAGGCCATCTTGGTCCACATAATGAGTTCCAGAACAGCTATGGCTAATAAATAAATAAATAAATAAATAAATAAATAAATAAATAAATGCCACGTAGGAGAATCTGGGAGAAGTCTAGTTAGAAGAGACTTGGGTGTGTTGGGTAGGCGGTGCCTGCCTGGTTTGAGGCCCATGAGCTTGGTCTAGAGAGAGCAGGCCAGGCCCACAGTTTAAGGCTACTTCTTGTGCTATGCAGTAACTACACTGGTCATTCAGGCAGTCCTTGTCCTTGTCCCTGCCTAGATCTTTGTGGACACAGACCTAGATCTTTGTGGACACAGACAGCCACATAGTACAGGGTATTATTGTCACCTTCTGGGAAGGGAGCTAACTGTGACTGTGTCCCTTAACAGGTCTCTTCTGAGCAGCCTCTACTTCTGTGTCCTGGTGTTTCTGGAGCTGTCCCTGTTCTGATCATGCTTGGTGTTGTCTTCTGGGTGAATAGGCCTCAGAGGTGCTCTGGGGGAAGCAGTGCTCAGCGCTGTTATGAGAATCGGTGAAGTCTGTTGACATCGAGGCCATGTCTCTTGACACATCTCCTCGGGTGGCAGAGGACAACCAGTAAATACCTATTTTTGACAATGCTCTGAGACTTTTAGAAGATTCTTTTACTGTACTGAACACATAAAATAATGTGCCCAATAAATACCTATATATTTAAATGGAATTTCAGGCTGGAGAGATGGGTCAGCGGGTAAGAGCACCGGCTGCTCTTCCAGAGTTCCTGAGTTCAATTCCCAGTAACCACATGGTGGTTCACAACTATGTATAATGAATTCTGATGCCCTCTTCTGGCATGCAGGTGTACATGCAGATGGACCACTCGTATACATTAAATAAATAAATCAATTTTTAAAAATTAAGTAGAATTTTAATTGGATATCTTTACTTATTCTTTGGTAAGTGCACACGTGTGTACAACATGGCTCTATCATATCCTCCTCCGACCCCACCCTCCCACCCACTCAGGCATGTGTTCTCAGAACCCCTTCATGTTGTCTCCTCCCCCTTTCCCATTTCTCTTTGTCTTTCTGTTAGTGCTGCCTGACAGAATGCTAGCTGATCTTGCAGACTTGGTCTTGTGCTTATAACCACAGCTGAAGTGATGTAACCACAGCTGTCGTGAGCTTGTGATCCTGGTCAAGGCCACACACAGAACGCAGCATTTCAGGGCACTCTCCTCTTGTACCTCTGGCTGCCTCTGGAACTCTCTCCTCTCCCTCCCCGCCTTGGGGTGGGAGGGGGTGTTATGTAGAGCTGAGCACTCGATGGTCACTTACACCTCAGCAGAAGGAACCGAGGGCGAAGGCAGCGCTAACTGAAGGTATAGACGTAGATATGTAGAAGACAGTGTGACAGCCTGTCCAATAAATATGTACACCTTCCATGAGAAATACTGATGGCACCGTGTCCTCCACAGTCAGTAATAGAACATGGTCTGTAGTGATGACCTCCCTGTTGATGTCACATCCCTGCTTCCCAGCCACCTTGGTGACAACCTGAACCTAGCATTTTATATCTGCTTGGCTTTAGACTTTGCCAGTTACATGCTCATGGGTGCACCAAGGGTGTATTGTTTAGCTTCTCTGTGTCCGATTGTTACATAAACAAAGTTATACTTTTATTTTATTTAAATTGAGTCTCTCTACACATGCCTGGCCCAGAATTCAGTGTCTAGACCAGATTGTGCCTGAACTCAGAAATTGACCTGCACCACCATAGCAGGACCGTGTTAGACTTTCCCCCCAGTGTTCCCAAGTAAACCCAAAGCCTGACATGTAGAACAAGCAGTTTGCCACAGAGATACACCCCCACCTTCCCCTCCTATGTGTCTGTCTGTCTGTCTGTCTGTCAGTCTGTCTGTCTGTATCTGCCTGCCTGTCTGTCTGTCTGTCTGTCAGTCTGTCTGTCTCTCACTTTTCTCCTTTCCTTCCTTCTTCCTATTACTTTCATGAACAGTGTCTCACTATATAGCTCAGGCTAGTTTCCAACCCCCGATCCTCCTGCCTCTGTCTCCCCAGTTCTGGGATTATAGGCATGTTCTACCATGCCAGTGATATGCTTCATTTCTAAGTCTATGGCTTTATCATTTAACACTGCGTCTCTGAGATTCATGCAACTGATATGTTGATGCTCTGACAGGCATCCTGCCTCTCCTGCCCTCTGATTGGCTATGCAAGCACATTGTTCTCCCTCCTGTGGCTGAACACTTTAGAGACTCTTTTCCCTTTTCTTCTCCTTCTTCCTCCTCCTCCTTCTCCTACTCCTCCTCTTTCTCTCCCACCCTCCCCCACCCTGCTTTGTTATAAAATAAAACACATGCTGGGATGACGATTACACATCACCAAGACCTGCTTTTCATGTGAGTTCTGCAGATGCTTGTACAGAAAACCCTTTATTGGCTGAACTACATCCACTGTCTGATATTTATATCACATAGGTAGATATAGTGATAGACACAGATAGAGACAGACATATAGAGATGTATAGAAGGAGATATATCCTGAGATTAATGGCTTTTAATTGTAATGTAGCAAATGACTATTTTTTTTGTGTCTTACGCCTTTGGCTCTCACTTAAGAAATTATTATGCCAAGACAAGCATATGCCTGCAATCCCTGCACACAGGAGGGAGAGGCAGGGGACTCTGGAGTTTCATCCTCAGCTACGGAGTAAATTCCAGATCATCTTAGACTACATGTGACTCTGCCTCAAAAATCAAGAGGAGCTGGAGAGATGGCTCAGCACTTGCGAGCACTGACTGCTCATCCAGGTTTGCACCACATAGCAGCTCCTACTGATCACTAACTCCATTCTAGGGGATGCAATTTCCTCTTCTGCCCTGTCTGGGCACTGCCAGGTGCAATAACACGCACAGAGACACAAACACTCATGCACATGAAAATACACAGAAATATTTTCAAAGAATAAACAATCTAAGAAGATGAAGAGGCAGAAGAGACTAGCAATAACATCAGGAATATGAGAAGGTGACACCCTAAAATTTTAATTGGTTTTCTGTATTAAAAACATGTTTATTTTCAACGCATTGCATTTTATTTTTTATGATTATTGAGTATATTTGTGACATGTGTGTGCACATGCACCCCACAGTCAGCTCAGACCTTCCTGAAATCAGCTCTTTCCTTCCACCTTCACGTGCCTTCCGAGCACTGGATTCAGGTCACCAGGCTTGTGGAGTATGACCGACCACTCTGCCAGCGTGGTTCACACTGTACACTGTGGTCTCCTGGCTAGAGCTGTGGTCTCAGGTCTTGGTGCACGGCCCTCTTCTTAGGTATCAGTAAGTGTCCATCAGCACTGGCCAGGGCCTCTGCTGGTCACATCTTGGGATGAGCCAATCAAGTTCCTGAAAGGAAAGTCAAGTATGGGCTAGAGACATGATGGTTCAAAGGAGAGCAGAGGCTGATCTGTCAGAGATGCTGAGTTCAGTCCTCAGCACCCACCCCGGGAGTCTGAAAGCCCAGCTCAAGGGATCAACGCCTCCTTTGGCCTCTGTAAGAACTGCACTTATATAGTGCACACAGACAGACAGACAGACAGACAGACAAAACATACATGAAAAACAACATAATGCTTTAAGAAAACGAAGAAGAAGAAAGGAAAGTTCTCTGAAAAGTCGGCACTGGGACTTTGAGAGTGAGCACATGGCTCAGTCAGGGTTTTTGTTGCTGTGATGAAACACCACGACCAACAGCAGCTCGAGGAAGAAAAGGTTTATTTTGTTGTCTCTTCCATAGCTCAGTTCAGCATCAAAAGCAGTCAAAACAGGAAGTCAGACATGGTTGGAACCCAGAGGCAGGAGCTCATGCAGAGCCCATGGAGGGCTGGCGATTACTGTTCTGCTCCTTGTGGTTTGCTCAGCCTGCTTTCTTATAGAACCCAGGACCACCAGCCCAGACCTGAAATGGGCTGGTCCCTCCCAGAAAACTCACTAATTAAGAAAAAATACCCTTTGTGTTTCTATTTGATGGAGGAGTTTTGTTTGTTTGTTTGTTTGTTTTTTGTACTTTTTTTCTGATAGAGTCTCTCTATGTTGTCCTGGTGTCTGTCCTAGAATTCACAGAGATCCACCTGCCTCTGCCTTCCTAGCGCTGGCATCAAAGGTCTGTACCACTCCTGGCATGGAGGTGTTTTCTTAACTCGGGTTTCCTTCATTCAGATGCCTCTAACTTGGGCCAAGTGCACATAAAACCCAGGCAGCACAGGACATCAACTGTATCGTTAGGAAAACTTCCTTATCTGTGAACATGGAGTGTAATCCCAATTATCTGGAAACTTTGGAAATATCTTCTAAGTGATGGTGAGATGGATCTGCTTTGCTGTGACAGCCTGGTCACCTGAGGTCAGTGTCCGGGACTTAATGTGGAAGGACAGAACCAACTCCCGGAAGTTGTCCTCTGATTCCCACAAGCAAACTGTGCTGCACTCCCACACTCCCAAACACATCACACAACACACACTCCCAAGAAATAACATTTAAAACAAATAATAAAGTGTTCTTCAATAAATGATTTTCTTTTTGTAACCTGTTCGTGTGTTTATTAAACTTGATTTTGAATAAATTGCATTTTTATTTTAAGATGTTTAATAGATTCATTTTATTTTAATTGTGTGTGTGTGTGTGTGTGTGTGACACACACACATGCACATGTGAGTGAAATGTCCCTGGGTAACGAAATAGGGTGATGGATCCCCCACAGATAAAGTCCCAGGTGGTTGTGAGCCATTTTGTGTATTTGGAACCAACCTTGAGTCCTCTGACAGAGCAGCATGCACTCAGTCACTGAGCTGTCTCTCCAGTCCCTGACTTTTATTTATAATTATCTATGTGTGTATATGACTGTGTGTGGCTACAGGCATTTGAGTAAAGTTATCCATGAAGGTCAGAGGTGGCTTTTACCCATAAGCCACCTCTCTAATTACTTATATTTATTTAATTATGTAGCTTAAGCCCGTATTTTTATTACTTTTAAATTTTGCATCTGTGTGAGATCAGAGTGTCAGAAATCCCTAAAGCCACAGGCGAGTTGTGTGCTACCTCATGTGGGTGCTGGAATTAGAACTTGGGTCTTCTGGAAGAACAGCAAGTGCCCTTAACCACTGAACCATCCCTCCAGCCATTTATTTTTATATGAAATGATATCCTTAGACTGGAGATGTGACCCAATGGTAGTATACTTGTCTACCATGTGCAAAACCCTGGGTTTGATTCCAGTACTACATAAAAAAGGAAAATATTATTATTAAATGGTATTTTGGGGGGCTGAAGTGGTATGTGTGTGTGTGTCTTTCTGTGTGTGTATGCACAGACGAGGGGGTTTTGTGAGTGTGTGTGTGTGGTCTGTGTCATGTGTGTATGCTGGATTATGTGTGTGTATGTGATATGTGTGTGTATGTGTGTGGTGTATGTGTGTGGTGTGTGTATGTGTGTGGTGTGTGTATGTGGTATGCGTGTGTGCGCACCTGAATGTGTGCGGGCATGCTTGTGTGTGTCTCTGTGTGTGTACACGTGAAAGTGCATGTGTTTGTGTGCATGTGTGTGTGCATACATGTGTGCATAGTATGCTCCTGTATGCCTCTGTGTGTGTGTGTGTTTGTAAACTTCCTCCCATAAAAATTTGATACCAGTGATATGGTGTACCTATATCTATTTACGCTTGCAATTGGTCCTCTGGATTTAAACCAACTGCAGATTCCCACAACATTGGATGCTGACACTGGATGGGGAGAGCTTGAAGCCATCTTGGGCTCCACAACAAAACTGTGCCTTATAGAAACAGAACCAGGGCTTGTGGATGCAGCTCAGTGGGTCGAGTGCTTGCCTAGCATTCATGAAACATTGGGTTCAGGCTTCAGACCCTAAAAAACCGAGCACACTGGTGAATGCATGTAACCCCAGCACTCTGATGTTGGAAAAAGGAAAATGTGAAGTTCAAGGCTATCTTGGGCTACACAAGACCTCGCCTCAAACCCACACACTCCCTCTTTCTCTGAGCCAATACCTGTGTCCCTAGTAGACACTGTGGCAGGTGCCCCTGGCCAGAGAAATCCTTACTCTGAGGTCCATAGCTAGAGTCATCCCTGCTGTCCTAGGCTGAAGCTTTAGCAATGCCCTTTGCCCTTCAAGGTTTAGCCTAGCTATTATCATGGGCTTAGCCTGGGCTGCCTTGTGCTCCCTTGCTACTGCAGTCTCCCTGCCTCTGGTTGTTCTCCAATCCCATGATCCTCTGCAACTCAGTTACCTCCCATCTGCTGGGGTTTGCTGTATTCCATCTATTGTGTCTGTCTCTGCTGACCTGTCTGTCTGCATCTCCTTGGAAATCCCATCTGTCTTTCAAGTTCTTGTCTAGCATTGCATCCATTCAGTAGAGGAAGTTCCCTATTCAGCGAGCTGTTCGTCACATGCGGTGGTTTGGTCTTCTCAAAAACTAGCATCATCATCTTCCGGGATGAAAAACTGAGAAGTTTTGTCAAGGAAGTCACTGAGAGAAGTGAACGAGAGAGACCTAAAGGAAACTCAAGCTGAGCTTCAAGTCCTCTGCTGGCTGCTGGCATCTGTCGCCACCAACGGCAGGAGAGGAGTCAAGACCATGTGGCAGTTCTCTGCTCTGCTCTTCCTCTTCCTCCCAGGTAAGTAGCAGGGGTTTTTAGACACTTCCATGTCAGCGGTGAGGGCAACACAGTGTGTTGGCCCTGTGTTAGGGAAAATTTGCTGATTCATTTACCAGCTGCTCACTCCCAAAACAAAAGGCAAGTTTAGGGGTACCTGATGGAGTCTGTGGGTATTGCAGAAAAACAAAAAACAAAAACAATTGAAAACAAAAACAAAAAAGAAACCTTCCAGAGATTGTTTCTCAACCCTAGCTGCTCCACAAAAGCCAAGGAGTGAGTGGATGAACTAATTCTTTTTAAAATGTATTTTTAGTTTTATGTTTGGCACATGCAGCCTAGGATGGCCCTGAACTTGGGATCCTCTGAACTCCACCCTCTGAGTGTGGGATGTCTAGCATGCAGCTCCATCTCCAGTTACACTGTGAATTTTAATTGACACAGTAATTAATACTGACAGGGGCTGGGTGTGGTGGTGACTGCCTTTAATGCCAGCACTCAGAATGCAGAGATAGTTGGACCTCTGTGAGTTCAAGGCCAGCCTGGTCCACATGGGGAGACCCTGTTTTATAAAGGAAACTCTGATCGAGTACGGTGTGACATTTGCACACATACATACAGAATGAACAATCAAATCAGGGTAGCTGGGCTTCCATCGAAGTCCTTTGTTATTTTTTTTTGAAATCTCATCTATGAGGTATTTTGAAATATTAAGTTATCAACCATATTTTTCATCTGTTGCATACAACACTAGAAGTTGTCATTCTCATCAAATGACAGACACCCCTGTGTCCTAACAACTCTCCCTCTATGCTGTAAACACTCTCCTGTCTTTCCTAATACCCTTCCCAGGCTGAGAACCAGTATTCTGTTCTCTACTCCTTTTAGGTTAACTTTTGTTCTTTTGAGAAAAAAAAGTGTCTCTGTGGTGTTTGTATGTATAGATGTTTGTGTGTATGTCTCTGAGTGTGTGCACACACATGCATGTTCCCTCAGGTGCACACATACAAGTGGAAGTCACAGATCGACACTGACTACCTTTCTCTGTCACACTCGACCTTGTTTGTTCAGACATGGTCTCCCACTGAGCCTGGAGCTCACAGACTCTGTCTATCTGGACAGTGATCTCCAGGATCCTTCTGTCTTTGGGGTTACAGACACCACATACCTCACCTGGCTTTTTTCCCCACGTGTTCTGGGGATCCAAACTCAGATCTTGATTACATGTAAACACTTTACAGACTGGTCTGTCTCCCCGTCTCCCTAGCCAAAGAGAGTAACTTTTTTGCTTCCAAACATGAATAAAAATATGTGGTGGCGCCTGATTTATTTCAGTTCCTCCAATCTCACCCGTGGGCTGCAAATGGCGGAACTCAATCCTTTTACGATGATAATTCACTGCTTCATGCATCACACTCTATTATCTGTCTACCCACATCTTTGTGACTGTGCTGTGTCTACTGCAAACACAGCCAGGTAAACACAAGGGGAGATGTCTCTTGGACATACTCGCTTCATGTCTCTGGGTTGCGTGTTTGCTTTCTGTTACTGTGATACAAACCATGGCCAAAAACAACTTGGAGAGGAAAAGGTTTGTTTGGCTGAAACATCCAGATCACAGTCCATCATGGAGGGAGGTCAGAGAGGGAGCAGAAGCAGGGCAGAAGGCTGGAAGCAGGAACTGAAGCAGAGAGCATCGAAGAGCATGGCCTGCTGCCTTGCTCCCCATGGCTTGTTCAGCCTGCTTTCTTCTACTACCCAGGAGTGGCAGCACCCACAGTGGACTGGACCTTCTCACATCAAGAAGATGTCCCCCAGACTTGCCTAGAGGCCAACCTGAGGGAAACCATTTCTCAACTGATGTTCTTTCTTTCTCTATGCTCCCAGACAGTATCAGGTTTATCAAACCCAACCAGCCCAGGTTGTGTCCCCAGTGGGACTGCTGAGTTATGAGTCAGTTTTTCCCGAGTTTTCTGAGGAGCTCTCATAAAGTCTAATATACAATCCAACACACAGTGTGTGAGACATCTTGTGTACCACATACATCAACAATTGTTATATTTTGTCTTTTAAGGTGATAACCATGAACCTGGGTTATGATGCTCTCTGTGGTTCTGATTTGCATCGATCTTCCTGATGATCAGTGAAATTGAACATTTGTCCATATAGTTATTGACCATTTGTATCTTAATGAGAACTGTCTGCTCATTTTCTCTACTTTGTGTGTGTGTGTGTGTGTGTGTGTGTGTGTGTGTGTGTGTGTGTGAGCGAGCATTCATGTCTAGGTGTAAGCATGTGCATGTCAGTGCTGGGTCAGTTAGCATGCACGTGTAGGTGTGAGCATGCATGCTGGGCATGTGTGTAGGTGTGAGCATGCATGTGTAGGTGTGTGAGGGAGTGTGAGCATGCATAAGTAGGTGTGAGCATGTGTGTGTAGGTGTGTGAGGGAGTATGAGAATGCATAAGTAGGTGTGAACATGCGTGTGTAGGTGTGAGCATGCATATGTAGGTGTGAGCATGCATGCTGGGCATGTGTGTAGGTGTGAGCATGCGTGTGTAGGTGTGTGAGGGAGTATGAGAATGCATATGTAGGTGTGAGCATGCGTGTGTAGGTGTGTGAGCATACATATGTAGGTGTGAGCATGCGTGCGTTCAGGCACAGCCGCCCATGGGTATGCACACGTGTGGAGGCCTGAGGTTGAGAGGCCAGGTGTCATTCTTTAAATACTTTCTGCCCTTAGTTTTTATTTGGTTTTATGTTTGACACAGGGTCTCATTTAGCTCTGGCTAGCTTGCAACTCTCTATGTAACCCAGGCTGGCCTTGAACTCACAGAGACATGCCTGCATGTGCCATCATGGCTGACTGCCACCTTTATTTTCTGAGACAGGCTTCCTCACTGAAACTGAAGCCAGGTTGGATGGCCAAGGAGCTTCTAGAATCTCCTGTCCTTACTGTTGACCTCTGATGCTGGTCCACAGGGACACACCATCACGACTTCTGACTTTTTACATGGCTGCTGGGGATCCAAATTCAGGTTCTTCGTTGTGCTTACACTGCAGATATGTTGCTGGCTAAGCCACATCTCCACGGCCCCTTATTTGTCCATTTGTAAATGGATTATGATCACTGCTGGACTCCTTGAGCTGAATTCTTGCTCATGTAGTCTGGAAACTGACCTCTTGTCAGATCCGTAGTCTGAATAGATTTTCTCCCACGCTGAAGGCTGTCTCTCCATGCTGTTGGTGGAGACATTTTAGTCTCAAATATTACATTCAGCAATTTTTGTTTTCTTAGCTGTGGCATTAGGACATACTGTGTCGTTGAAGCCAATTCCCTGAAGCACTTTCTTAGCAGTTTTTCTTAAAGATTTATTTATTTATTTATTTATTTATTTATTTATTTATCTATGTGTTTTATATCCATGTGTTCTCTATCTTCATTAAGACAGAAGAGAGCATATGATCCCACCTCAAATGGTTGTGAGCCACCATGTGGGTGCTGGGAATTGAACTCAGGACCTCTGGAGGAGCAGCCAGTGCTCTTGACCACTGAGCCATCTCTCCAGATCCTCCTTTATCATTAAGTGTGTAATTGATAGCTGTAGCTTGTGCATGCTGTGTAAGCACCTCACCAATGATGCTGCATCCTCAGTCCTTATCAGGAGGCCTGGGACTCAGATTACAAGAATCTGAAGGACAGCACAGGGTCTGTGCGCTGTGGGCTCTGTACCACACGAAAATCTGATTGGTTGGTGTCATTTTAGTCAACCTCTAAGGCATCCATTCCAGAGACTGCTGAAACTACCAGAAGTGGAATCTGTGTGACCATGGAATGGGGCTTCTTCAGATGGACCTCCTGAGGGTCATGGGTATGGAAATGAAGATAGAATAATACCCAGAGGACACAGTCTTCTGTCACTTCCTCTGTTCCAGCCATGATTGGTCATTGTCACCATTTTACATTCTAAAAACTGTAACTGGCATCTTCAGCCATTTTTTTCTTTTCTTTCAATCTCATATTTTTCTTTTAAGGCTTCAACCAATAGGATAAGGATGCTGATCTCTCCAGGGGAAAGGGAAGCCTTCACTGGTTGATATTCAGTTCATGAACTCACCTGGCACAGTAGAGTTCCATCCTTGGAGTAGGAGATCAGTGGTCCCTGCGTTTGTGTTTTCCAGGCTGCTGCACTGCTCAGGATCCAGTCACAGGTCCAGAGGAGGTGAGCGGTCAGGAGCGGGGCTCCTTGACAGTGCAGTGCCGATATACCTCAGGCTGGAAGGATTACAACAAGTACTGGTGCCAAGGAGATTATTGGAAAACATGTGAGATTCTTGTTGAAACCGATGGATCAGAGCAGTTGGAGAAGAAGAACCGTGTGTCCATCAGGGACGACCAGACAGACTGCATCTTCACAGTGACCATGGAGGACCTGAGGATGAGTGATGCTGGCATTTACTGGTGTGGAATTACAAAAGCTGGAAGGGATCCCATGTTTAAAGTTAGTGTGAACATTGACCCAGGTAAGAAAAAGAAACTGAAAATGCTGGTTGGTGTGTGGTGAGATTAGTGACCCTTGTAAAAGTCTTACAAGAAAAGATAAACAGAGTCTACTCTATTTTGTCCCATTTTCTACCCAGATAGAGGGTGAGGCGGGGAAGCCTTGTACTCTAGCCACCCCCCATTGGTGTCTGAGATATTCTCACTCCTACAGATCTGAGAATTGAATGTAGAACCTCATGTGTGCTAGGCAATCACTCTACCACTGAGCTAAACTCCCATGCTGAGACCCCCTTCTCCATTAACATAAAATAAAGGAAGCCAGGGACCATGTATTTCTGGGCAAGGTTGAGTAATAAGGATCAAGTTTATGTCTTGCTTCAAAGATCTGTAACAAAGAAAATAGACAAAATTGGACCTGGAAACAGGTTCAGTGAGTAAGCTCATTGGCTGCTCTTCCAGGGGACTGGATTTCGATCCCAGCATCTATATGCTAGCTTGCAGCCATCTGTCAGTCAGTTTCAGGGGTTCTGATGCCCTCTTCCGGCCTCCATGGGCACTGCAAGCAGATGCTGCATTTAGAAGATTAAAAGGAGCACCCATAAGCACACATGAATATTTTAAAAAAAATAAAAAGGAGAAAATATGCAAATGCAAGTTTTTCTGCATATTGTACAGAGGCAGTAATGAGTATGTTCTCAAGGAAGCGAGTTTTAAGAGATTTTTTCTCTGCATCTCATCTCTCTTTAGAAAAGAATTAAAGTGTTAGGCATGGCCGTGCACACCTTTAATCCCAGCAGTAGGGAGGCAGAGTTAGGCAGATGTCTGAGCTTGAGTCCAGCCTGTTCCATAGAGTGAGTCCCAAATGATCTGAGGCTACACAGAGAAACCCTGTCTCAAAAATAAACAAATAACTAAATAAATACAGTAAGGTTTGGATGGTGACTGGGAATTGAGCTCCTTAATTCCTAGTGGAAAGAACTTAAGGCCATACCCAGAGCTGGACTTTCCACAGGATGACTGAATCATTTTCTCTTTGTATCTGTAACCGCAGAAATTTCAACTACAGTACTGACGACCGCACCCACATTTCTGACGTCCACACCAACCATGGAGGATATTGGCATGGAGAACACTGACAGGGAACATGAAATTCAGAGCAGCCCCTTCATCTGGTAAGCAGAACTGTCCCCTGGAAGCTCTGTCCCACTGGGCTGACCCTGTGGCCTCTCCCCTGGAAGTGTCTCCAGATAAAACACAAAATGCTCAGGAATCCTGGGATTCAGCAAAATCAGTCATCTCTTGCCTAAGTATATACCAACATTTCTTAACATGATTATATTTATGCTTTTCAAGAAGTCATATATCTGGATACCAAATTGCCCTGTCCATACTGTAATTTTACTTGCTAACCTCAGTAACTATCGTGTAGAAACACTTGGGCTGATGGATTCTCATGTCAAAGCCTGAGCTGGACTCCCCAGTCCTTTCACCTTTTAGTATTACCAAGGCTCCTGTTCTAAGTCTCAACTGCAGGAAGGTAACATCCTCACCTGAGTGACTGGAGAGATAGCTTTAGTGTCTCCCTTGTGTGTCCCCAAGAGGGCAGGACAGAGGGCCACGGTTGGGTCCCCACTGAGTTAGAAGAGATCCCTCTCCTATCGGCTACTGTTTCTAGCCTATAAATAAATCTCCAAGTTCCGGTCCAACTCTGCCAAGAGCCAGTGTGGGAAGTTATTTTAGTTAGGGTTTCACTACTGTGAAAGACACCATGACCAAGACAACTCTTATAAGGATAACATTTAATTGGGGTCAGCTTGCAGGAACAGAGGTTCAGTCCAGTATCATCAAGGCAGGAACATGGCAGCATTCAGTCAGGCATGGTACAGGAGGAGCTGAAAGTTGTACATGTTCATCTGAAGGCTGCTACCAGAATACTGATTTCCAGGGAGCTAAGATGAAGGTCTTAAAGCCCACACCCACAGTGACACACCTCTTCCAACAAGGCCACACCCACTCCAACAGGGCTACACTTAATAATGGTGCCATTCCCTGGGCAGAGCATAAACCATCACAGGAGTCTCTACAGTGCAGAGGAGGAGTGGGAAACTGGAGAGTGTGTGGTGCCCCTATGATGCTTGTCACTCTTGAATATGTCCAGAGGAATTCCCAGCACTGTAGAGCTACCTTGGCCTAATTTCATCACAACCTGTTGTTGTCAAGTCTCCATGTCAAGGACACAGATAAATCACAAGCTAAGCTAAGACAAAGGTTGCCTCACTAGTTCTCCCTGAGAGCTGTCCCTCAGGTCTTATCTAGTCCCCTGTCCTTTCTCCTCCATAAATCTTATGTTAGACAAATGTGTCTCAAGCATCCCATTTCATAGGCTCTCTCAGGGATTCTTTATTTTAAAAATGTCTCTCTCTGCTAGTGCTTTGAACGTGTTATTGTGTTATTGCTTGTTTTGCAAGTGGATAGAATGTTAGTTATCAAGTGACAGACTGTATGAGGTTCCAGAAATGTAAAGAGTCCAAGAGAGTGTGAAGTACAGAGAGAGCTCAGTCCTTGGAAACATTTAGGGACATTGGATGGCGTGTCTGCCAAGCAGCAGCTCTTGTATCTTCTAGGAATGTGTTTGGACTAACCTGTGACTCACAGAATATCTGAAGTTGTAGATGCTTTCCATGATCTAAGGATGGCCTCCTGTTGGGCAAAGAGAAACCAAGGATGGAGATGGAGACCTGGGCAGGAAATGGAGGATGGCAGGAGGCGGGGAATGGGACATAATACTCTCAGGGCCTCATGGTCCCACAAGGTGTAATAAAGGGACACAGAGAACTGCGACACCAGTGTCAACCCACTGACAGAGTGGGAGCAGCCACCAACCATGTCTAGATGTAGTGTGCCCAAGGCCTAACACACAGGTGCGGATGAGGTCGGGCAGGAGCATCCTGGTGAAGAGGGCAGCAGAAGCCAAGGTCAAAGGTCAGGGAGCAGTGAAGCCTTCAGCCTGGAGGAGGGATAAAGGGTAAAGCTAGAGAGAGAGAGAGAGACAGAGACAGAGAGAGAGACAGAGAGAGAGACAGAGAGAGAGACAGAGAGAGACAGAGAGACAGAGAGAGAGAGACACAGAGAGAGAGACAGAGAGAGAGACAGAGAGAGAGACAGAGAGAGACAGAGAGAATCCTGCAGGTGGCAAGACCATCCATGTGATTGCAGGGAGGTAGACCTGTACCATCTCAGGCTTGTCTTATCTGGCCCTTGAAGGGTAGGATACAGACACCAGGAAGGCTGAGCCCTCTTTGCCAGATGACTGCTTACTTACTTCCTGCCTCCTTTGTTTCCTGCAGGTCCCTGCTGACCAGCATCTCCTTCCAGTTTCTGGTCTTTGTGGTGTTCCCCCTGCTCCTGAGCATGCTCAGTGCTGTCCTCTGGGTGAACAGGCCACAGAGACCCTCTGGGGGAGATGAAGTTGGCCTAGCGAAGATCCATAGTTCTGATGCCCAGGACAGAGAGGAACATTTCCCAGGAGATGGAAAATGATCTTGACCCCTCTTCTCTGTCTCTGTCTCTGTCTCTGTCTCTCTCTCTGTCTCTGTCTCTCTCTCTCTCTCTCTCTCGTGTGTGTGTGTGTGTGTGTGTGTGTGTGTGTGTGTGTGTGTGTGTGTGTACATGTTGTAGGGGCAGATGTGTATGTGGAGGACATGTTCAGGTGTTTCTCCATTATTGTTTGAGACAAGGTTTCTCACTGACCTCGACCTTTGCCAAGTAGGCCAGATAGCTGGCTGGGAACTCCAGGAACTACCTGCTTCCACCACCATTCTGCCACTACAAGCACAGGCAATTGCCCTCCCTTTAAAACAAACAGTCAAACAAACACTGCAGGTGGTAGGGATTGAACTCCTGTACTTGAACTTGCAAGGAAGGCAATCTCTTTACAACCTGAGCCCTCTCTCCAGTCTGGAAAAGGCTCAATCTATTAAGGAACAACTGGTCAGCAGAACCATGGCTCTGAGGTGCTGTGGGCCCAGACTCAGACTAATCCCATTCCTATAGCAGAGACAGCTGAGTTCCGGAACCCATCCATGTCCCCCTCTCTCAGAACATCTCACAGAGCCTACCTGGGCCTATCTTCCATTGATGGCTTCCAGGGAAGTAGAAAATACAAGAAAAAGTCTTGTTTCATCCTAGGTCCCCAGTTCCTTAGAGGACACACGCCAACATAAATGTGTGAGCCAACAGCCAGGTGACTGACCAAATATCTGGGAAATATGACTACACCAAGTGGCATAAAACTTTATCATTGTCACAGTGGATATCTGTCTCTTATGGACCAGACACACACTGCTTTCTTTTTTGTCAACGCAACACAGAAACTAAATCCGATACAAACATGGATGGAACAGTTGACCTAGGCTCCGTGCCACCTGCACAGGTCCCCAAGTAGTAGCTTCTTCTTGGTCCCTGAAGTCTGGATTCTCTGCCCAGTGAGACCAATTGAGGAGCTAAGCTGCAGATAGGCAGCTGGCCTCTCAGGAGTCAGGAACCCACATCCCCCCATGACCCCTTCAGTGATAGACACTGCAGCAGGCCATTCAACTGTCTTCCTTTCATTCAGAAGCATCTATTGAATGTCCAAGTATCAGACACCTTCCACATATAAGCTCCTAAATAAGAAAGACCCAGTTAAAGTCCTCAGAGGAAGCCCAGGGGCTCAAGTTAAGCGCTCAGCGGGAAAACAGTTGTTCTCAGCCCACCAGCCTCAGCCCTGCTGTGTTCTCCACCAGGACACAGTCTTCTCCTCCTCCAATGGGGCTCTGACACCCACAGCCAAACTCACACCTAACACGGGTGACTCCCACTTTGTGTGAGAAGAGTCCCCAGGTTAGAGTCTTCTCCTTGGTGACACGTGTTCGGCTCTAGTGAGCCTGGCTCTGTTGAGAGCACAGTTTTCATTTCTTCCAGGGTTTAGCTGCCAGTCAGTTGCCCAGGTTCTCAACCAAGCTGAGACAAGCAATCCCAGCTAAATTCAGTGGGACATAACACACACAGGGACACACACACACATACACAGAGGCACACACACACAGGGACACACACACACACACACACACACACACACACACACACACACACACACACGATGTGTAATCAGGTAAGGAGTTCATTCGAGCTTTTGGCCAGGCAGTGATGGAGCATGCCTTTAATCCCAACACCCAGGAAGCAGAGGCAGGTGGATTTCTGAGTTCCAGGCTAGCTTGGTCTACAGAGTGAGTTCCAGGACTACACAGGGACACCCAGAAAGTTCCAGAACAACCAGGGCTACATGAAGGAACCCTGGCATGGGGGGGGGAAGACATGAAAAAAATAAAAAGAAGGAAGGAAGTGGGGACAGAAAGGGAGACAAGTGGAGGGTAATAGCAGTGAGAATGATCAAAATTCATTATACATTCCTATGAAGCTATATAAAAAGGGTTTTTTTAAGGTTTTTTTTTTTTTTTTTTTTTTTTTTTTAATGTATGTGAGTACACTGTAACTGTCTTCAGACACACCAGAAGAGGGCATCAGATCTCATTATGGATGGTTGTGACCCATCATGTGGTTGCTGGGAATTGAACTCAGGACCTCTGGAAGAGCAGTCAGTGCTCTTAACCACTGAGCCATCTCTCTAGCCCAGAATTTTTTAAATAATAAAATAAATATTGAAAGAGGGAAGCATTTTTTTTCTGTGTGTCCCATTCTTCTTTGTTCCTGTGTTGGTTCTGTCAGTGCACAAACACACACACACACACACACACACACACACACACACACACGTGTGGTATTTACTCTCCCTTCTTCGAGCAATCCTGAGGATAGCCCCGCCCTGTCTGCTTCAAGTGGACTCATTGCCTGCACAGATTCTCTTATTACTCAACTTACTGCCTTGTTGGCAACTTTCATCATGACGTGGCTTTGCTATTCTTAGCGGGCCAGTGGGCACTGTCTTCTTCCTCTTCTCGTGTTGTAATTGTCCCTGGCTAGAGCCCTTGGAAATCTGCATTAGCCGTGGAGATTCCCAGAAGTCTCTGTCATTTGTTTGTTCTATTACTTATGTATGAAGACATCTTTTTCCACATCTTCTGGGATGAACATCCCTGAAGTAAAATGTGAGGCAGACACACTCCTATCTCCGTCAGATGCTCCTGCTCTCACACCAAACAGATTGTGAAGAAAAGAACACAGTTCATGGATCTGTCTCCTTTGCCTCCAACATCAGGGCAACTAGCAGCAAGTTGCCCCATGCTACAGAGAGAAGGGAGCCAAAGTCTGTGAGCCCAAGTCCAGCATGGCTCTTCTGTCCCACAGCTGTACAAGCTTGGTTCTGTCCTCTACACAGCTGTTCGATGGGTCTGCTCTGTCATCCAACGCTCCAACACAATTTAGCACAGACACTGTAATCTGCACACATGCCCATCTCACGGGCTCTTCCACCTTCAAAGAGCAGTATCTCCAGACTCAGCAAAGAGAGTCCAGGTCCTACCTGCTGACTCTCCTCAGAGTCTTGTCCTGAGGAACAGAAAATTACGTGTGTGTGTGTGTGTGTGTGTGTGTGTATACACATATATATTTATAATTTTTAATTACTTATTTCATGTTTATGGGTGTTTTGTCTGCATGCATATCTGTGTAGCATGCATGTCTAGTGCCCCACAGAGGCAAGAGGAAGGCATCAGCTTCCCTGGTACTGGAGCTAAGACAGCTGTGAGACCCTATGTGGGTGCAGGGAATTGAACCCAGGTCCTCTGGAAGAACAATCACTTAACAACAGAGACAGCTCTCCAGCCCCTGGAATGGTTTCTGATGGAGCAGATACTCTCCATAATATATCCGTTTTGGTCACACAAATTGATAATAAAAGGGGCATGATGAACAGATTTACCATTCTCTCCAACCCCTATCTGCCCTAATGGAGCACATGTTCTGTCACAAGGACATAAAATACTAGCAAATTGCAACAAGCTCAATGGAAGACCCAAATCCGGGGAAGAGTGATGTATGGCGATCCTAGAAGTCATCTGTTAGGACACCGCTTTTCATTTGGGAACTCAGGGGGAAAGCGCTGTAGAAAAGCAGCAGAGCAATCTCCTTAACAACCACTAAATGAGCCAGGCAGTGGAGGTGCACACCTTTAACACAGCACTCAGAGGCAGAGGCAGGTGAATCTCTGTGAGTCTGAGGTCAGCCTGGTCTACAGAGCAAGTTCCTAGATAGCCAGAGCTACATAGTAAGACTTGTGTTGTTTGGTCTGCATTTCTGGGGTGTGAGAACACTGTCTGATGTGTCCTGCAGGAGAGGTGAAATGCCAGGGCGTTAGGCTGAGTTTCTTCCTCGCCATTGGGGTACAGAGCCACCAACACACTGCTCAGGGAAGATGCAGTGTAGGATAGGGAAGCCAGCCCGTGTTTCTTTGGGTGAGAAATGGCAGGGGTTGGGACAGATGCTGTGATTCTCAAACTCCTGTGCACTTAGACACCTCTGGGAATGGTGAGAAATTGAGAGCAGGGACGGCCATTCTCCCGTGTACCCAGATGCCACTGGGAACCACGAAGAGATGGGAGTGGTTGTTTGTGGGACCCACACTGAGCTTGAGACATGGGGGGAGGGATAGGATTTAGCTTAGCTCTGAGTGAGGGCCAGGAGTATGGAGGGGCTTCTCCAAGAGACATTGGCTTGGCTCTGTATGATGAAGGCCTCTGCCCTCGGCAGTCTTTGAAGAAGGAGATGGTCTTTGCTTATCCAAACTGTTTTATTCATGGCAAGTGTGAATGCATAGGTCTTACTCGGGGTGAACCAGAGATTAAATACCTTTTGCAGGAAGGGATGCCTGGGAAGAGAAGCTCATTGGCAAAACACTCTGGGCCTGTCTAGATACCTCATTATCAGGAGACCTGTAGGATTTGTATGCTACCTGAGTGGTTCTTATGGTCCTCTTAGTGGGGTGTCGTGGTCACATGCTCCAGGACAGGAAACTGGTCCCAAGTTATTGAGAACTCCTGCCATTCTCAATTATGAGATTTATCTGGGTTCTGAACTTGCTACAACCTTACCAGTCCTTCTGTCCAGTGGCACCAGCCACTGCCCTACACTCTTTCTTGGAAGACTAAAACCACAATTAAATTTTAAGAAGACTATCTAATGATAAGTTGGTGCTTGCATTTTAGAGGCTAAACATAGTGAGCAGTGGAAAGGATCATGAGGGAGGGGACCAAGATACAGGCTGAAGCTGGATCATGAAGTGAAGAGTCTGGGTCAGTCACAAAGAAGGAAAAGCCAACCCATGTGTTCAGTCAAGGGGTGAGATAAGCTGGTCTGTTTGTCTGTCTATCTTTCTGTCTGGTACATCTGCCTGTCTGTCTGTCCTAGTCTGATTTTTGTTGCTCTGACAAAACACTGACCAAAACCAACCTGTTGGGAGGAAAGGTTTTATCTGGTTGATGCTTCCATGGGATGGTCCATTTTGAAGGCACTGTGCAAGAGCTCAGCAGGAACCTGGAGGCAGGAACTGAAGCAGAGGCCATGGGGGGTGCTGCTCATTGGCTTGCCCAGCCTGCCTTCTTGGACAACCGAGGACCACAAGCTCAGGGATGGCATCACATCCATTAACCATCCAGAAAACATCCTTAGGAACTTGCCTACAGTGTCCATCTGATGGAAGAAAGTGCTCAATAAAGGTTCCTTCTCCCAGGGTTCTCTAGCTTGCATCAAGTTGACAAAACTTACCAGTTCACTATAAACTCTCTATCTGTGAACCTATCAGTACACTGGTAACCTGTCTGTTTATTATTTTTCTTTTTCTCTCTTTTTCTTTTGTTTTTGTGGGGTTTGGTTGTTGTTTATTTTTATTTTTTAAAGACAGGGTTTCTTTGTGTATCCTTGGCCATCCAGAAACTTGCTCTGTAGACCAGGCTAGCCTCAAACTCACAGAGATCCACCACCCTCTGCCTCCTCAGTGTTGAGATTAAAAGCATGCACCAGCACTGCCAGCTTTCCTTCCTTTTTTTTCAGAGACCATGTGTCAGTTGTGTTTTTTCATTACTAGGGCAAATAATGAGACAAAGGCAGCTGAAGGAGGGAAAGGTTTATTCTGGCTCATGGTTTGAAGGAATTTAGTCCACCATGGTGGAAAGGCAGGGTGGTGGGGTGTGAGGTGGCTACTCACATTGTGTTCACTTGTGGAAAGCAGAAAGAGATGAATTCTGATGTTCTATTCCTTCATCCCTTCCCTCTGTTTATTGAGTCTGCCATCCAGCCCAAAGTAGGCATCTGCTCCCATCACGGCCTCCTCTCCCTAAGAGGGACCTATCTTCATCTTGATCCTTGGAGAGGCCCTGATCACAACAGAAAACACTGTAGAGACACAAGGAAGTACCACAAAACCCTACTAGGCACCTCCCAGATGAGTCTGTACCCGTTGAGTTGCAGTGATCAGCACTTGATGTGTCTACAAGCTTCCTCTTCTGGGAACAGAAGGTTGTTCCTCTTCAGACTTCTTGCTCTCACTGCAGGATAAAGCTTGGCAAGAGGCATGCGCAGACCATTGTCTTCCCAGTTTCCTCTTTCCCCATAGCAACTGCATGTGTTTCCGTGGCTCTCTTTGTTTCTATGGCTGACATGTGTGGGTGAGAGTGAATCGGCCCCAAGACCGGGGAAAGCTCTTGCCCTCAGCTTCCGGCCTCTCCCTGACTCTTGCAGTAATGACCATATTAGGTGTGCAGGTGAAATCAGCTCTTGGGAGTTCACAGAACAGGAAGACAGCAGCAACCTGGAACCCGATTTATGGCGTATGGACCTCACCAGACTTTTGCAGGACAAAAAAATAAGTTGCTACTTTTCCAGTCTCTGAGGCATGCTGTCATATGTATAGTTTCAGTTACTATAGGTGTCATAAACAAGGCACTAAGACCACACCAAATATGAGTCCTTCTTTTAAGAGAATCTTGGGTTAATGTCACACACTCACACACACACAGAGACTCTGCTTCCAGCTTTGACCCACTGCTCACTCTGGGAGGAGGGGCACAGTTGTACCAAACTCCTTCCCAAAGCATCAGGATAAAAAGCCTTTTCCTAGTTACAAGTCCTGATGTCCTGTGCCTCCTTCCAGGTAGACTCAGCAAGGAGATGGGACAGCTCTGGCTCTTGGTTAATGCCTCACCATATTCCAACCTGAGCAGCAGCCTGCAGCCAGAAGAGCAGGGTCATTTTACACTATGAGCCTGGTCTTGACCCTCATGGCCTTCTTCTTTGTCTTATTCTCTTCCCAGACATTCTGTACTTGTTAACACTCTCATTCTTAAAACTGAAGAATGCAGAATAGCCTAGCATGGTGATCCTGAACTTGGGAGGGAAAGGCAGGAAGATCTCCCCAAGTTTGAGGCCAGACAGGTTAGACACAGGGTTCAGGTCAGCCAAGGATACATAGGTAGTCTCAAGAAGGCTGGGAAGAAGATGATAAAGAGGAAGAAGGAAAGAAGAAAAGGGGAAAGAGGCAAAACAATTTTTCTTTCTGTGTTTTCCTTCTTTGTTTTGCCAAATCTCTAAGGCTCCATCCTTCCTGTCAGGATCAGCTCTTTTACACAAATATGCGTATTTGCTTCTTCCTAGAAGTTGACTTCCTTGTTTCTGTTGTTCATTCAAAAGATTCCACCTGGGATCTGAACTTTCCACTCAGTATTGTTTATAGACACTTCATGGGAAAATACTGTAGCTGTGGTGAACACTAGGGTTCTAGAGAACAGATAACTCTGTGTGTGTCAATGTGTGTGAGTCTATTTTTGTGTGTGAATGTGTATGTATGTGAGTGTGAGTGTATTTAAGTGTGTATGTGTGAATGTATGAGTAAGTGTGTGAATGTGAGTGTAAATATGTGTGAGCAAGTGCATGTATGAGTGTATATGAGTGTATGAGTGTATATATATACATTTGTATGTGAGTGTGTGAATGTGTATTGTGTAAATAAGTGTGAATGTTTGTGAGCAAGTGTGTATGCATATGTGCATGTGTATGTGAGTGTGTGCATGTGTGTGTGATCACATGAGTGTGTGTCAGAGTGTGTGAACATGTGAGTATGTAAATGTGTGTGAAGGCCTGTGAGCAACTGTATGTATATGAGTGTGTGAGTGTGTGGAAGTTTGAGTGTGTGTATGTGTGTGTGTATCTCTGAGTATATGTTAGTGTGCCTGGTTGTGTGAGTGTGTATACATGAATGTGAGTATGTGAGTGTGTGTGTGAGTGTATGTATGTGTGAGTGTGAGTGCATATGTGAGTGTGTGTTCATATGGGAGTGGAGTACACACATGGAGATGTACATGCACACATGGAGATGTACATGCATATGGGTGGGGGCACAGAAGTACTTGAGGATGGAGAGCCTGGGTGCTGTCTCTCAGGCACCATCCACTGGAGTCTCCCATGGCTGACTTGTCAAGGTTGGCTGGCTAGTGGGCCCCAGGAATGCACCTGTCCCCGCCTCCTCAGCCATGGGAATACAGGCATGTGCACCAGACCTTGGCTCTTTTTAACTGTGTACTCTGAGGATTGTGTTGTAATAATTATTTTAAAAACAGCTACTGGTCAAGCTGACTGTCTAGATGCAGCGTCTCTGCCTAGATCAGACGAAATGTTCTGGGGCCATGAGTCCATGTGTGTGCTGCAGCTAGAAACAGCCAGCCAGAGACACCAGCCTTGCCACCCACAAGATGCCAGCATGGGAGATGGCTCTGCCAATCTTCCACGCTGTCTCTGCAAGGATGAGCATTGACCAGATCATTCCGCCAACCACGTGGGCCCAGTAAGAAAATGAGACTCTAATGCTTAAATTATCCAAAGGCTTATATATTAGTAATGATCAATAACAAGACACCCTTACAATCAGGGGTGTAACCCAATACCCATCCTAGATATACCAACTACCTTTGACTGCTACAGACAAGCAATCATCAGCCTTCATGTTCCCCTCCCTTGCTCTCTTCTCTCTCCTAGCTCCTCCTCTTTCTTCTCCTTTTCCTCTCCTTCCTACTCCTCTTCCTCTCTTTACTTCTCCCACCTTAGCTCCTCCTACATATCACCCTTCCTGTTAAAATAAAAAAACCCTTTCTCTCAAAATATAATTAAAGCATAACTGTACCAATTTGTATCAGTAAGGTACAAGATAGACCTGATATCCAGTCCACCATTTTGTTGACTAAACATAACCTCTGTCATCTCTCCTAACTAAAAGACTTAGTTCTAAACCTGGGTGTTTTTTTTTTTTTTTTTTTGCTTTTCAGAATGAATGTCAGCTGAAAATCATCCTCTCAAATATGTTCTCTCAAAGTAAATAGCCTGGGTTGGCCATGAGACTATAAGTCTTCAACTCTGTCAGAAATCCAGAATGACTGAATTAACTGAAATTATGGGAAGCAAAAGCGTAGCTTTTAAAACTTAGCAAATTTATAGAGACCGCTGAACACCTGGACAGTCCCTATACTTCAAAATGTTGGAGCATCTGATCTTCAGTCTTCTGGCCCAAAATCATCTGACAGACCTAGTGATGCAAAATTATTGAGGGCTGATTACTGTGTCTTGGCAGATATAATCAGTCGACTATTCTGCAAGTGCATCCTTTTCTGGACAGTAGTTTGTCTGTAGATGAAAAGAGGCAATTCTTGCCTCATGGCTGTCTCACCACACCTGAAGTAACTCCAAAGATGCTCAATTTCTTCTTAGAATACAATACAGGGAAGCTGTCAGGAGCAGACGGGTCTCTAATCAAAATGAACATTAATACAGAAATGTTTGTAACTTCAGAAGTTCAATTCTGTGGACTTCTGATGTTTTGAAAACCAACTACCTATATAAGTCAATCTGGACTGTTGTGTGTTAACTCCTCTCAACTATTTCTAATTAAAATATAGAAAGCACCCTAACAATAAACTCAGAGCTATGAATTTGCTATAGGCCCTTAACTCACAGGCTAACCATTTCAAATCGGTCAAAAAAGGTTAAAGAAGAACTGGGTCTAAGCCTTGTAATCCTAAATGTGTTATATAGGCACAATTCCTATGAGAGTAACAGTATTAATCTCACTTTAATAACAATTCCTAGCTATTCCTCCCTGTTCCAACAAAACCACTACTTTTCCCTAGAAAGACAGCCCAGTATTAACCACCTCAGTCCCCAAGCCCAGGAAATATGGGTGCCAACTCTTCATTAACTTCTTCAAGCTGATTATGGGTGCTGAGATATTAGAAGAGGGGTGGGGAAAAGGGTAAATTGATAAGCCTCTGATGTCTGTGTCTTCATCGCATCCAGCTGAAATGCCAGGACATCAGAGGTTCGAGCAGGTCTGCTCAGCTTGCTTGACGAATAGATTCACCAAGGCTGTGTATTCTGCAATATACAATTCTCAAAACAATTTTAGTATCAAGAAAATTTTTGTTTAAATTCTGGAATCTAGTCTTCTGACAGCCTGCCTCTGTCATGTCTAATCCATATAATTCTGAAAGGCAGAAATATCTTAATCGTCTCTTCTGAAAACACACAGACAAGATCTTTTTCTCTATACAGAATATCCTTAAGCCAGTAACCAGAAAAACCTTTATCTTGACCTCTTTTCCAGAGGAAAAATAAAACCACAAAACTGAAAATTCATGCCCATCTTCCTTCCCTATTTTGCCAAGCAAGAAATGAACCCAGAATTCCCGTGGGGCCCACGTTAGACAGAACTTGAGTGCTCTGTAAGGCAATATAACTTTATATGATCTGAATACACCTGACTTACGCTATCTTTCTGTCCAGCCCTCTGCCTAGAACAGTTTTTTATTTACACCATCTATCTGTTTGGCTCTGTACTCCAGAGCAGCTTTCACTTATACACTGTACTCTACTCTAGAGCCAGTGACAATTTTCTCTAAGTTCCTAACTGCGGGCGATAATCCCCACGTGATTCAGACAAATCTGTGAATAAATCTTTCCTAAAAGCAAATAATCCCTATATTTTAACTTTATACTTATATCATAACCTTCCACAATGGAGGCATAGTTGGCTCTCTTGGCTCAGAGCCAAATTTCTATGATATCTATCAGCAGAGGACCTGCCTGCCAGCAGTCTCTATTCACAGTTCCTGCACTGGAGTGACCTGATTCCTATCAGTGCCAATCACTCACTCACTTTCTGGTTTTTAAAAAAATACAACTTTTACTGTCAGGTGAATAGATTTAAATTTCTAGTGAATTCGTGCCAGAAGTTGGTGCGCCACTTTGTTGTAATAATTATTTAAAAAACGGTCACCGGTCAAGCTCTGTCTAGGCTGCAGTGTCTCTGCCTAGATCAGATGCCATGTTCTGAGGCCATGAGGCCACATGCACACCACAGCTAGAAACAGCCAGCCAGCAGCATCAGCCCTGCCACCCACAAGATGCCAGTGTGGGAGATGGCTCTGCCAATCTTCCAAGCTGTCTCTGCAAAACTGGGCATTGCCCAGACCATCCCGCCAACCACACGGGCACCGTAAGAAAATGAGACTCTAATGCTTAGATTATCCAAAGGTTTATATATTTGGTAATGATCAATAACATGATGCCCTTACAATCAAAGGTGTAAACCAATAACCAACCTAGATATACCAACTACCTTTGACTGCTACAGACAAGCGAGCATCCGCCTCAATGTTCCCCTCTCTCCTAGCTCCTCCTCTTCCTCTTTTTACCCCTTCCACTAAGGCTGTAAGAGTGATCCTGTGGTTTCCTGCCTCCTACAGTGGACAAGAGACATCTTCAGCCTGGGCAAGGAGTTGGAGGTATGAGGACTCATTTTTTCCCAGGAACAAGAAATAAACTTCTGGGGTTATGGCAGTCTGGAGTTGGGGTTTTGCTTTCGCAATCTGAACCTGTGTGTCTGCAGATAGTCAGGGATGGAGGGACACAGATGCATTCTGGGACCATTGGCACCTGTGTCTTCTCTCCTTTCCTTCCCACTCCTCTGCCTTCCAAGAGAGGCATGTGGAGCAGCCCTCGGTCCAGTCATGCACTCTTACAAAAGACAGGCTCCCAGAGCCAGGGCCAGCCTCTGGGACTCACACTCCCAAGGCTCACTTTAAGCAGGTTAGTCTATCACTGTCTTATAGCTACACAGAAAAGGCATGTCTGCCCAAGATACATGTATCATTATAATTATAACCTCTTCAGCATCAAGGAGAGTCATTGGCATGTATGTTCCATACCATATACACATGAACATTCCTGACATGTGCTAAACATACCACACACATGAATGCATCACACACAGCATATATATATGTATATATATGTATATATTTATATATATACATATATATACACAAGAGTGTGGTAGATAGTGCACACACCACATGTGATACATATATACAACATACATCATACGTATGTATACTGTACCTCATACACTTATGCATAGGACACATGCTGTACAGGCTACAGACATAATGCAGATATACTGCACACCTCAGATGTAAATATGAACTCCACACTTTACACAACTGTACATACCACATGCATTATAGGAGGAGCTAAGGTGGGAGGAGTAAGGAGAGAAAGAGGAGGAATAAGGAGAGGAAGAGGAGAAAGAAGAGGAGGAGCTAGGAGATGGTAGGGAGAACAAGAAAAGAGGATATGCAGGCAGATGTTCACTAGTTTCTAGCAGTCAAAGGTAGTTGGTATATCTAGGTTAGGTATTGGGTTGCACCTCTGATTGTATGGGGATCTGGTTTTGGATCATTACCAAATTTATAAAGCCTTTGGATAATCCAAGCATTAGAGTCTCATTTGTACTGAGCCTGCCTGATTGGCAGGATGGTCTGGCACTGAACAGCCTTGAGGAGACAGCATGGAAGATTGGCAGAGCCATCTCCCATGCTGGCGTCTCATGGGTGGCAGGGCTGGTGTCTCTTGCTGGCGGTTTCTAGCTGCGGAGTGCATGTGACCTCTGGCCACAGAACATGGTGGCTGAGCTAGGAAGAGCTGCCGCAGCTTAGATATTCGACTTGATGGGTGACCATTTTTAAATAATTACTACCACAATGCATACCTCTTCAGTGGTTATGCATCTGGGACACAGTCAGGGTACATTAATAGGGGTGATTTTGGCATTCGTGGCTGTAACAGTACAATATAGATTTTATGTCTTGGTTACACACACAAGCAATTAGATACAGACCTCACACAAAGACACATATATAAAAACATACACACAGTCTTCTACATGACACTTAGTTACCCTGCCCCAGGTCTTTCATGTTTCCATGCCTCTCTCTCTCTCTCTCTCTCTCTCTCTCTCTCTCTCTCTCTCTCTCTCTCTCCACTCACTCACTTACACATGAGCCTCAAGTCCTGGGTCTGTCAAAGGCAGTGTTCCTGCTCAGCCTCCTCTAACATGGAGGTCTCTTTAGGACCTGACCCCAGGGAGCCTCTTCAAGCCTGCCCCACCTGTGAGGCTAAAACTGGGACTCCTGGTCCCCAGGGTCCTTCCTTCTGCTCTGTCGTGGCACTGAGCAAGGGCCCATGGGGGAATTCCTCAGCACATAGAGCCTGTATAAAGAAGAATACAAGACATGACAAATTCTGCTGTGGTCCCCAGACGGCTTATTCCCTGGAGGATTAACAAGACCTGAGGTGCAAAGAGGAGCCTGCCCAAACATCCCTCAGGAATATCCCATGATCCTCAATTCACGGTCAAGTCCAGTGGGTTTCACTCTGGACGACACAGGCATGTGTGGTGTGGGATTCATAAAAGTGAACTTGAGAAGAGAACACAAGAATCTCAGTATGATTTCGACTCCCTGATTGTCCTGTGTCCCATCAGGAGTCCATCATCCCAGCAGCAGCAGAACTCCCCAAACATGGGCCTGTCCTTCATAGCCCTGGGCAAAGACATGGAACAGGCAAACTGAGAGAGAATTCTGGGTCAATGGATGGCCATGACCAGTGTGTGTTGTGCTGTGTGAATGTGAAGGCGTGTGCAACAGAACAGGGACAACTCTGTCCTCCAGGCTGTCTGTGTGTCCTACCCTGACATTTGTGCCAGCACCAGATATTTCCAGCCTAGGAGTGATGAGAATCCAGCCTGAACTCTTTATGCCTCAATGTCCTGATGAAGGAAGGCCATGCCTTCTCTGAAGTGGCCACACCGCACTTGGACCTCTTCCTATCCTCTGTGAGAGAAGAGGACCCCAGAGCATCTGCTTCCTTCTGTGAAAGACTACCCAGGCCTGGGCCTCAGTGATCTCCTTGCCATGATGCATTTGGCGTTTTGGTTTGCTTGGTTTTGTTTCATCTTTGTGTGTTTTGGTGAGGAGAACCCTCATGCTGTCATACATGTGCCATGGGACACACATGTGCCATGGAGCACACACAGAAGCCTCACATGTCTGTCCTCATCTCTCATGTTATTTGAAACTGGGCCTCTCATGTTCTCTACTGTGGACATCAAGTTAAATGTCCAAGGAGCTTCCCTGATTCCCCATCTCTGCCTCTGTCTCATCCTAGGAGCACAGAGATTACAGATGCATGCTACACCATCCAGCTCTACGTGGATTCTGGGGATCTGAACTCAACCTTTCACTTTGCAGTGCAAGCACCTTACCTACTGAGCCATCTCCCTACCCCACATGGAGCTCCCTGAGGTGCCAGACTCCCTGCAGAGGTCTTGGGCTTTTATTTGGCCATAAGAAGGCTAAAGGAAGTAGCCAAGGTTCTACAGGACTTTCTGCTACCACCATGTGTTTATAAATGACTTTCTGACTCTATATAACTTCTTACGAAGGTTCTTTGTCTGACCAGGGCTTCTCTAACCAGCACGGCTCCTTGCAGAGAGACTGAACATCAGCATGAGATACACTGGGGAGCTCAGCTATGGACCAGTACTTCTGAGCCCTTGTCCTCACTGAAGTCTTCAGCCCAAGGGAATGTGGCATTGTGTTGTATTGGGTACATTGATTTGCCACCTGGAGGACGTTCTGTGACTCTACCTGGAATGTGACTTCCCATGACCACGTCCCTCATAGCTGACAAGAGTGTGTGGACGGATCTCTTTGCTGAGTTAGTTATGGGTCATCTTCTATGTTATGAGTCAAGTCGTCTGCTGAGGAAATACCAGAGGTCAGAGTTCATCTGTAGGACACACCCGAGTCTGAACCCCACATTCTCTGATCTCCATTAGCCACCACTCGGCCAGGAGGTGAAGTGCAGGATCTT
The DNA here is from genome assembly GCF_011762505.2 of Arvicanthis niloticus. NCBI lineage: Eukaryota > Metazoa > Chordata > Mammalia > Rodentia > Muridae > Arvicanthis > Arvicanthis niloticus. The sequence continues at coordinate 7,519,602 of NC_047663.1, forward strand.
GTGCCCCTTGGTTCAGGTCAGTACTGAGAATCCCCCCTATGCCTGCCTATTCCCTTCCTCAGGCAGAGATGCCCTAGTACTGGGGTTACCTCCTCTGCAAAAGCATGGAGAAGTTGGGGTTACTACTGGCCGATGCTTCTTTATCCTTGGACCCTGACACATTCTTCACAGGTCATGACCTTTTGATCTGGTTCAAATGTGAAATGAACTGCAAGTCCGAACAATGCATTTGGTCTTTTCTTCAGCCTTCTACTCCCTAGAACTAGATTTTACCTGCTTGTACAAGCGGAGCCTTCATCCCAGTGCCCATCTGCTTCAGCTGCCAGGGCACCATGGAGAATTTGCCAGCACCAAAGCCTCTGAGAGTCTCACCACTTGGCAGAAGCCTGTAGGCACAGGAGTGCTGATACTGAATCTCCTGCCCTCTTATGTTATTAGGACACAGAGAGAGCTGATTGGATACTATGGAGGTTTGAGTAAGAATGATCTGCCATCCCCCACCCACCACCCCTGCACATATATTGGAATGCTTTGTCACCAGGGAGTGGAACTGTTTGAGTGGGTATGAAGGATTAGGGGGTGTGGCCTTTTTGGAGGAAGTGCATTACTGGGGTGGGCTTAGAGTTTTCAAAAATCTCATACCAGGCCTCCTCTCTCTCTCTCTCTCTCTCTCTCTCTCTCTCTCTCTCTCTCTCTCTCTCTCTCTCTCATCTCCTCTTTGTCTTACCTCTCTCTGCCTGAACATCAGGATGTCGCTCTCAGCTATGTCTCCAGGATCATAACTGACACACTTGCCCCATGCTCCCTGCCATAGTAGTAATGGACTAAGCCTCTGAAACTGTAAGCCAACCCTGGTTAAATGCTTTCTCTTTTATTAGCTCTTGTGATCATGGTGTCTCTTCACAGCAATAGAACAGTGACTAAGACAGATACCAGTGACCATGCCTTAGAGTCCTGCAGTGAATACACAAAGGGGTTTCTTTGCTCTTCTTTATCTGATATTCTGTACAGCATTGTGGGCCTGTATACAGGAGGCTTTCCACAAAGACCCCCGGCCAGGCCATGTGCCAAAGCGGAGAGAGAGTACAAGCAGGGAGGGGGAATCACATCTGCTGCCTCTGCTGCTGCTGCTACCCCTGTCTCCAAGTACCCAGTACTCTGCACTAAGTTGGGACAGGTTGATGCTACTAGCCAACAAGGAGTGTGAGGAATATCATGAAGGGATTTTGGGAGAGCAGGTCTCCTGCCAAGTGGTAGTGTTACAGCTCTTATGACAGAAGCTCCTAGATGATGGAGTAACTCTCGCACACCTTTACTTCTTCCAGATATGATTCTTGTATACAGTTGTGGGATGGGTCAGGGTCTGGCAGCAGGTACCTCCTATTGGCTTGGTCTGGGAGCTTGGGGAGATCTTATTTACATATAGGAGAGGCCACAGACTTCTCTGTGGGGGCTGTGGGGGTCCGTAGCTCTGTGAAAGAAGACAGGGGGCCAGGAGCATGGCCAAACTCCTACCTTCTCTACAAGGGTCTCCAAGGTTCAAAGCCAGCTAGATCAGGTACCCAGCTGCCTCTCACAGCCCACCACCAAACAGAGCATAAAGAAACAGTGGGCACAGAAAAATGCAGGCAGATTTCCTGAAGATAAGTGAGAGGCAACAAAGTGCTACAGTGGGAGAACATCTGCATTCTATGTTAATAGAACATCTGTATTCTGTGTTAGTAGGAGAACACCTGAATTCTGTGTTAGTAGAGAGAACATCTGTATCCTGTGTTAGTAGGAAGAAGATCTGCATTCTGTGTATAGGAGAACATCTGCATTCTGTGTTAATAGGAGAACATCTGCATTCTGTGTTAATATAAAAACATCTGTATCCTGTGTTGATAGGACAACACCTGCATTCTGTGTTAATGGGACTGGAAGTGAGTGGAATAAGAGTAGATACCCAGAGGAGAGTCCCAACCCAGGGAACAGTAAGTGTAAAGTCCCACACATGTCACCACAGCCTGCAGGTATTACTGCAGATCAGAGGGGTGCAGGTGCCTCTGTAGTCAGGTGGGTCACCAGGCTCCAAGACTCTCTCTCTCTCTTCCCTCTTCCCCAACAAGAAAGGGATTTGGACAGCAGTATTAGGAAACTGAGTCATGAAAAGAGAGATCTAACATATTCTTTCATTCTTCCACCCAACACCTACCCCAAATCATGTCCATGCCTAGACATGTGGCCAAGATACACAAGGAGACAGAGCTGTCTTGGTGGCACCCATCTACCTCCAGCCCTCATGTGATGGGGGATTTCTGTGTGTTCAGGTTACCTTGAGCTAAGGAGTGCATTCCAGTCCAGCTTGGGTTGCATTGTGAGATACTTTCTCAAATAATCAGGGCCAAGGATGCATCTTAGTCACAAGTGCTTGCCTGGCATGTCCGAAGCCCTGGGTACAATCCCGAGCACAGGATGAATGTGCTGTGTGGACACACACCCGAAATTTCTGGATTCAGGAGATGGAGGCAGGAGGATCAATTCAAGGTCATCCTTAGCTAAACAGAGGCCAGCACTGGCTAGAGACGCTGCCACAGACAAAGAGCAAACCAAACAGAATAAGATAGAAGAAGAGAAAGCTGTGACCTACAGGTCTGTAACCTTTGTGGGGACTCAGCACCCAGATAAACACTGATTAAGGGATTGGGTCACAGCATGAGACTGACCAGCAGTGTGAACCCAGAAATGGTACTAAAAACACCGTGGACTAAGAGTCCATGAATTTTGGAAGGAAGTGTTTCCTCTGTGGTCACAGAGCTAGAGCAAGACAAGGTCAGCTTTCAAATCCACTCAGGAAGTGGCTTGTCACAGAGGGTGGGTGATCTGACCTAAGAAGGAAATGCTCCCCAGGGCTCTGACAGGAGGATGGAGTCCCTCAGGTAAGGGCTAGGGTACAGATGCCACCCTCAATCCACAGCCGTGGTTGTTCCCACTTGCTGGGTGTGGTAAGAACCAAAGCCTCTGAATCCTGGAACATCCACAGAGCCCTTCCTTCCCCTGCTCATCTGGAGCCTCAAGTGGGAGCCAGGGACCAGGAAGCAGAGGACAGAAAGGAGAACTAGGAAAGAGGACATTCTACCATCTAGAAGGAAACAGCTGCTTCTCCCCTGTTGGCCCTGGTGTGGGCGCAGGTGACAGCTGAGCTGGAGAAATGATCCCCAGAGGAATCAGGTTGTGGCTGCCTTCGGCTCTGCTCCTGTCTCAGGTCCCAGGTGAGCACGGGGCAGGTGTGGCTGGTGTGCAGCTTGGAAAGGAGGGGGGGTGGGAATAGCACAGGCAGAGGGGCCTAGAGAGATGGCAAGAGAGTGCGGGTGGGGTGGGAAGGGCCCAGGAGTGATCAGCATCTGCCTCACAGATGCTGTCAGGTTTCTGTGAACAACACCGTCATGTCTACCACACCGGAGACAGAGTCAGGATCCACAGAGAGGGTTATCTGTGACAGGCATTGCCATAACTATATAATCTTTATTAATTTTATAATCTCTCTATAACCTCAGTCCTTACTTCTGGTCTGAGAAAGCCTGTATTCTTTCTCACTGTTTCCTCAAGACAAGAGGGTTTTCTAAGACTTTACCCAAGGGAGGCCTTACTCCTCACCCAGCTGTGAGGTGCAGAATTGAGGTTTGTGTTTTCCAGGCTGTGTCCCTGTGCATGGCCCCAGTACTGTGACAGGCACTGTGGGGGGATTGCTCAGCGTGTCATGTCAGTATGAGGAGAAATTCAAGACTAACAATAAATCCTGGTGCAGAGTGTTATTTGTGGTGCGATGCAAAGATATCGTGAAGACCAGAGACTCAGAAGAAGCCAGGAAAGGCCGAGTGTCTATTAGGCACAATCCAGACAACTTCACCTTCATTGTGACCTTGGAGAAACTTAGCCTGGAGGATGCAGACACCTACATGGGTGGGGTGGATAGATCATTTTTCGAAGGCAGCTTTAAGGTTGATGACTCCTTGGGGATCAATAAGTACTTCATAGTTGAGTTGTCCATCATTTCAGGTAAGCCTCCTTCATGCCAGGGCAGCCTGAGTCCAGGCCTGTCATTCCCTCATAGAAGAGGAAGCCATGAACTATAGCATGGTGAGCTTGGTGAGTGAGTGACTCAGGACAGGGAGTGTGAGTATAAACATGTGTGGTACATGTGACAGTGTATGTGTACCAGTACACGTGTGTGCATGCACCAACAGGCACGCTGGGGAACCTGTGTTCTTAGAAACTATTTTATTATTTCACTTATTTGTTTGCTTGTTCATGTATTTGGTTGGTTATAGGGTCTTGCCCATGATGTCTGTGAGTGAACAGAGAACTTCTGGGTGTTAGTTCTCTGTTTCCATCTTGTGTGTCAAACTCAAGTCATCAGGCTTGGCAAGCAGGGGCCTCTACCCACTGAGCCATGTCATCAGCCCCTGTTGGGGATTCCTGTGTGCACCATGGGGCAGTTTCAGGCCTGAAACTTTCTAAAGACAGGCTCTGAATCACTGGCTCTTTGTGACTTCCTGTCCTGATAAGACAGGAGACCTCTCTCCCCAATGTCATATGGTCCTGTCCCCAATCTCCATAAGAGAATGGTACACTAACACATCAGCTGCCCCCTCCCAATGACAGCTCTGACCTGGGACTGAGTGAACACTATCCTTCCAGTGAGGTTCTTGGGGTGCCAGCTTCATCGCTGGTTCTGGGACTTCTGAGAGACCAGAGACACAAGGAGAAGCCTAGACAGTATGTGGAGCTTCTCAGTGCCCTGAGGAACCTACTCACCCCTCCAGGCTCCCCTGTGTCCCCCTTTCCCAGAAACCATTTACTGCTGGAAGAAACTCAGAAAATACCTCCAACGTTCCCCTTCAATGAGCAGAGGGTCAAGCAGAATGGAAGTCAGGCTTTCAACTACTTTGGTCACCAATGTTCTTCATGTATGCAGTTTCTTCTCTCCTAATGAGAGAGAATTTTTGTTTTTAGAACCCAAATCATTGCATCCTTTTATAGGCTGGGGTAGTAACAGAATCTAAAGGAAGTGGCCAAACCTCTCTGTCAATCTCAGTTGTTGTTGTTGTTGTTGTTGTTGTTGTTGTTGTTGTTGTTGTTCTTCTTCTTCTTCTTCTTCTCCTCCTCCTCCTCCTCCTCCTCCTCCTCCTCCTCCTTCTTCTTTTTCTCCTCCTCCTTCTTCTTTTTCTCCTTCTTCTTCTTCTTTTTCTTCTTCATCATCATCATCTGAGAGAAGTTATTGTGTAGCCCAGGTTAACCACAAACTCACTGAAGACTTAGGATTCATCTTGAATGCCTGCTATTCCTGTCTCTGCCTTTCCAGCAATGTGATTACAAGTATATATCACCACAGCCAGCTTCTGGTTCCTGGTTCTCCATTTCCCTGCAACCTCCTCTGTGGGTTCATACTGAAGATGGGGAACTACAATCCCACTGAGATCCCCACTCTGCACTAGAGGCCTCTCTCCGCAGGGCCCTGCATGTATCTGCCTTTCTAGAACTTTCCATCTGCCCATTCCTCAGAGAAGACTGCCCAGTGGCCTATCTGGCTGACACTGGAATGAGTGGGCCAGGCAGACATGGAATCCCACTACCCTGTTTGTCCCCAGAAGGATGGCAGACAAGGAGGCAATAGATGTGGCTGAGGCTTAGTGGGACCTGGAACTCACTGAGGTCTTGTCACTGACATTTAAACTCTCGTCTCTAAGAAGACTGCCTTCATGTTTGCAAGTGCGAGGCAGACACTGCACACCATAAGGTGGGCTGGGCAAAAAATTCCTGACAGCACCCTGGTGTGACCGTGAGGCTGATCGGCTGTGAGACAGCTGTCCAGCATGGCCCTGTGAAGCAGAGTGACAGAGGGTTCACTGGGTAGGAGTGGAGGTCATGGGAACTGTCTTGTGTTTCCATCCTTTGTTCCAGTCACAGGTTCGAGCCAGGGGAAAGGTACAGATATCCTGGAGTCCACCATATCCTCACCTGTGCACACTCAGTGCAATGTGACCACAGAGGACACAATTCCTGCTCCCAGCCCACAGAATAGGTGAGGAACTCACATCCCTGAGGCCTTTGATGGTGGGGAAGGATCATACTCGGAGAGCAGAGGTAGAGGGGTTTGTATCTCCCTCCCATATGCCCCTCCTGCATTTCCTAATCTCAGGCTGACTTGGAAGGGTCTTGTCAGTCCCAGTTGCTTATCTAAAGATAGGGACACAGCAGTGACACTCAAATACACACCTGCTGGGCTGGAGTTAGTTTCCTGCCAAGCAGGCTCTACCTAAACACACCCAGAGTCTGGAGAAAAGGCTCTTGGGAGATGGTTCTACAGGTAAAGTGCATCTGAGTGTGAGCCCCGCCACCTACAGGAAAAGTCAGGCATTGCGGCATCTACTTGGAATACCAGAGCTCCTGAGGTAGAGACAGGAGGATGCCTACAACCAACTAGCTAGCCAGCCTACTTGGCAAGCTTCAGGATAGTGAGAGATCCTGTCAGAAAACAAAACAAAAAAAATGGGCCAAGTATAATGGCTCACAGCTTTAATCCCAGCACTTGGGAGGCAGAGGCAGGGCAAGCTCTGTGAGTTTAGGACCAGGCTAAAACTACATAAGGAATACCATTCTAGCCAGAGCTAAATAGTGAGACCTGTCTCAGAAGAAATACAAAGTGGTGACTTCTGAGGCATGACCAAGGTTATCCTCTGATCTCTCCATATTCATGCACACACATGTGCACCTGCATACATGCACATGAACACACACACACACACACACACACAGTTAACTATGTAAAATAAATAAGCAGCTGCTGATGGTGGCACAAGCCACACAGAACTTGGGAGGCAAAGACAGATGGATCTCCATGAATTTAAGGCCATCTTGGTCCACATAATGAGTTCCAGAACAGCTATGGCTATATAATAAATAAATAAACTAATAAACAAATAAATAAATGCCACCCTGGAGAATGTGGGAGAAGTCTAGTTAGAAGAGAATTTGTTGTGCTGGGGAGAAAGTTTCTGCCTGGTTTGAGGCCCATGGGCTTGGTCTGGAGAGAGCAGGCCACTGGATGTATTGACACAAGCCACACAGAACTTGGGGGTAAAGACAGATGGATCTCCATGAGTTTAAGGCCATCTTGGTCCATATAATGAGTTTCAGAACAGCTATGGCTATATAATAAATAAATAAATGAATGAATGAATGAATGAATGAATGAATAAATAAATAAATAAATAAATAGGATGTGTTGGGCAGGCGGTGCCTGCCTGGTTTGAGGCCCATGGGCTTTGTCTGGAGAAAGCAGGCCAGGCCCACAGTTCAAGGCTACTTCTTGTGCTATGCATTAATCATACTGGTCATTCAGGCAGTCCTTGTTCTTGTCCCTGCATAGATCTCTGTGGACACAGATCTGGGTAAGAGACAGCCACATAGTGCAGGGCATCATCGTCGTCTTCTGGGAAGGGAGCTAACTGTGACTATGCCGCTTACAGCCTCTACTTCTGTGTCCTGGTGTTTCTGGAGCTGCCCCTGTTCCTGAGCATGCTTGGTGCTGTCCTCTGGGTGAACAGGCCTCAGAGGTGCTCTGGGGGAAGCAGTACTCAGCCCTGTTGTGAGAATCAGTGAAGTCTATTGACATCGAGGCCCTGTCCCTGGACACATCTCCTCTGGTGGTTGGGGACAACCAGTAAATCCATGGTTTTGAGAATGTTCTGAGACCTTTAGAAGATTCTTTTACTGCAGTGATGTAACCACAGCTGTCATGATCTTGTGATAGCGAGTCAATGCCACACACAGAACGCAGCATTTCAGGGCACTCTCCTCCTCTACATCTGGCTACCTCTTGAACTCTTTCCTTTCCCTCCCCGCCTTGGGGTGGCAGGGGGTGTTATGTAGAGCTGAGCACTCGATGGTCACTTACACCACAGCAGAAGGAACCGAGGGCGAAGGCAGCGCTAACTGAAGGTATAGACATAGATATTTAGAAGACAGTGTGACAGCTTGTCCAATAAATATGTACACCTTCCATGAGAAATACTGATGGCACTGTGTTGTGGGGAGCCAATGGAAGGCAGATATCATCCTTGCAGCCATCTTGAGCCATATTCCCTGACAAGAGACTTGATTACAATAGCTTACAACAGCTGAGCACACTCTGATAACATCTTGTTTTAGATACCCAGGATTTTCTCTTGGGTGTGTGAGACTTAAAGGTGTGTGTGACTTAAGGGCATGACTTAGAGATCAGATTTAGAGACAAGACCTAAGGGCATGACTTAAAGGTGTGGCTTAGAAGTGAGACATATAAAAGGCAAGAGGCAGACAGAAGAAACAATTATTAGGTATTAGGCACTTGGCACTTGGAGGAAGAACTTGGAGTAGTAGTACGCACTTGAGACTCAAGACAGGCAACTAGGAATTAGACACGTGTACTTGAGTCTAGGAACTTGTTAGAAGTAATGTGGAACTTGGAGGCACTAGGGACTAGGAACTCAAGACTTGGGACTTGGACTAGGAAGAGAGACTGAAGAATAAACGGGATTGAATCACACTCTGTCTGGTCTCCATTCTTCCTGTCTGTCCTCACTCTCTCTCTTGCTGAACCCCGACCCGTGGACTGGAGCAGGTTGGAGCAGTTGGCTCTAACAGTTTAGCCCCCCAAGGCTTTTGGCAGTGTGGGTTCCAACATTGACAGAGTGGTCCAAGACACTTTGGCCCCCAAACGTGGGGTAGCTTAGGCCACAACATTTTTGGTGCCCAACGTGGGGCAGAGCGGGCCTCAACACTGTGTCCTCCACATTCAGTAATAGAACATGGTCTATAGTGACGACCTCCCTGTTGATGTCACATCCCTGCTTCCCAGCCACCTTGGTGACAACCTGAACCTAGCATTTTATATCTGCTTGGCTTCAGGCTTTGCCAGTTACATACTCATGGGTTTGCCAAGGGTGTATTGTTTAGCTTCTCTGTGTCAGATTGTTATATAAAAAAAAGTTATGCTTTTATTTTATTTGCATTGACTCTCACTATGCATGCCTGGCCCAGAATTCAGTATCTAGACCAGATTGTCCCTGAACTCAGAAATTGACCTGCACCACCATACCAGGACTGTGTTAGACTTTTCCCTCAGTGTTCCAAAGTAAACCCAAAGTCTGACACACAGAACAAGCACTTTGCCACAGAGATACACCCCACCTTCCCCTCCTATCTATCTGCCTGTCTACCTGTCTGTCTGTCTCTCACTTTTCTCCTTTTCTTCCTTCTTCCTTTTTCTTCAATTAACAGTGTCTCACTTTATAGCTCAGGCTAGATTCCAACCCCCGATCCTCCTGCCTCTGTCTCCCAAGTTCTGGGATTATAGGCATGTTCTACCATGCCAGTGACATGCTTCATTTCTAAGTCTATGGCTTTATCATTTAACACTGTGTCTCTGAGATTCATGTAACTGATATGTTGATGCTCTGACAGGCATCCTGCCTCTGCTGCCCTCTGATTGGCTATGCAAGCACCCTAGGACATTGTTCTCCCTTCTGTGGCTGAACACTTTAGAACCTTTTTTCCTTCTTCTTCTTCCTCCTCCTCTTCTTCTACTCCTCCTCTACTTCCTTCTCTTCTTCTTCCTCCTCCTCCTGTTTTTCCTCTTCATCCTCTTCCTCCTCCTCTTCCTCCTCCTCTTTCTCCTCTTCCTGCTCCTTTTCCTTGTCCTCATCTCCCACCCTCCCCCACCCTGCTTTGTTATAAAATAAAACACATGCTGGGATGACCAGCACACATCACCAAGACCTGCTTTTCATGTGAGTTCTGCTGAAGCTTGTACAGCAAACCCTTTATTGGCTGAACTACATCCACTGATATTTATATCACATAGGTAGATATAGTGATAGAAACAGATAGAGACAGACACATAGAGATGTGTAGAAGAATATATATCTTTAGATTAATGGCATTTAATTGCAATGTAGCAAATTAATCAGTATTTCTTTGTGGCTTCTGCCTTTAGCTGTCACTTAAGAAATTATTATACCAAGACAAGCACATGCCTGTGGGGAAAAAAATCTCGCGGGGGGGGGGCAGGGGAGGGAGTCCGGCGGCGGGGTCTCAGCGGCGGGCTTCCCACCCCCGCAGTGGAGGGTCCCGCATTCAGGCAGCTGTCTGCGGGCGGGCCAGCGGCTGCATCAGCAAGGTTCCAGGGTTCCAAAAGCTGAGAATCTGGCAGAGAGACCAGGCGACACGTGGAGTCCGGTTTTCCAAAGCTTTATTGTTCATGGCATGTTGAGTGGATATAGATGGTATGTGCTTCCCTCCCAAAGCCAAGGGAGCAGGACTGTAAAGGCTGGATATTGAGCATTAAATTGCTTGGGAACAAGCACCTTATGGACTGTCGTTAAGATCCTGGAAAAGCAAAGGTGTTTGAGGAAATTTAGTCTTGGAAGGTATCTTGGATAGCTGAGGGAGAAAAACAATGTTAATTATGTATCTGGGATTGGCAGCAAGTTTGTCTGTAAAAGAAATTAGTTGTTAATTAAGACTCAAGAATTTATATAATCTTTATAAATTTTGAAGAAATTATAAAGGTTGAGAAAAAATGTTGGACATATATCACGAGTATTAGAGAGAAAAGGCAGCATTAAAACAAAAAATTAACAAAATTTTTGGTTGAAAAGCACAAGCATTGTTGCTCTAGGTGTTCCTGTTAGGAAGAAAAGGAAACGTTTAAAATTTTTGGTTGAAAAACAGGAACATTTGTTGCAGGTCCTCCTGTTGGGGAGAAGGAGCAGTAATGGTGGGCTTAGAAGCAATGGGGGGAGGGGCCTTGCTCTGCCATGTGGAGTCTGGGTGCTCTGGCAGAGAGGTTCTGTATTACCCCTTTTCTTTTTCTTAGCTGGTAATTTTTTAATGTAGAGAAGAAGAGGAAAGGCCAACTTTGAAGAAAAGTTTAAGGCAAGCAAGAAGCATTGGGGAGGGCTAAGAGTCAGAAAGAGTGAGAGTCTGTGTCTATGGGAAAGACACGTGGAAGTTGGATTGGAGTCAGGCAGCTTTGAGAGAAACTGGCAGGCAGCAGTGGGGCAAGGGGTGCAGGCAGGATTTTAGATCCGCTGCTTCAGGCAAGCTGGCTGAGCTAAGTAGCTTTAGTCAGCTGCAAATGACTGAGGGTGAGGGGAAGCATAGGTTGGCTAAGGAACACAGGGCTGGGTAGCAAGCAGAGTTCCGCCCTGTTGCTTCAGGCAAGCAGGCTAAGCCAAAAAGCTGTAGCCTGTCGCATATGACCGGGGAGTAGGGAAAGAAGCTACCTGGCAGGGCTCTAGGGACTAGAGTCTGGAGCTGGTGAGAGAGAGAGAGAGAGAGAGAGAGAGAGAGAGAGAGAGAGAGAGAGAGAGAGGACGGTCTCAGCCGCGAGAAGGAGTCTCTCAGCCAAGGGAAAGAGTCTTAGAAAGAGGGTTACAGCAGGTGCTGTGGCTTGAAGGACAGCTATTAGCTATGAAGGAACCCCCTCTGTGGAGCTGGGGGGATGGGAAGAGTGGGGGGCTAAGAAGCCACCGCCATCTTGCCCTTGCGCTGGAGAACACGTGGGGAGAGAGACCTAGTCCTTTTGCCTTAGGCAAGGGTTAGGCTATAGCTAAGAATCAGAGAGAGAAAGAGGAGGTAGGGTGGACAGAGAGAGTGATGTTACTCACGGTTTTTGCAGACACCAGCGTGGGGGCAGGGGGGCGCTTGTGGAGCTGGCTCTGCGCACATTGTCCACCACCTGTGGGAAACAATGTAGGCCCGTGCGTGTGGATCTCTGTCGCTGGTCCTTTGTCAGGGGTGGGTGTCTCAGGGAGACTGGGTCTATTGTAGAGGAGCAGAGGCTAAGCAGGGCGCTCACAGTGTGCCAAGCGGACTCAGCGGGCTCACACTTGGGCAGGGAGCGAAATCAGCTTGATTTTAGCACAGGCGGGTGCAGAACTCTCTCGGTGAGAAATCTCCATTTTGGACCCAAGCCTCGGCGGTGGGTGGGTGCGTGGCAAAACGGAGACTGTGGGGACACATGGCAACAGGTCCATGCGCCAAGATTGGCCTCCATCTGGGGTCTCCGGACTCCAGCAGGATGGAGGCGGGGAACTCGAGGGGTGTGCCCTGTGAGAGGACTGAGAGAGAGACCTAGTATCACGTCTCACAGGAAGTATACTTGCTTAGCAGACTCAGCCAGGATGATTCTTGTAGACGCATGGGTGATCATGCACCACGTTGGGCGCCAGCTGTGGGGGAAAAAAATCTCGTGGGGGGGAGTGGGGGGAGAGTCCGGCGCAGGGTCTCGATGGCGGGCTTTCCACCCCCACAGTGGAGGGTCCCACATTCATGAAGCTGTCGGTGGGCGGGCCAGCAGCTGCATCGGCAAGGTTCCAGGGTTCCAAAAGCTGAGAATCTGGCGGAGAGACCAGGCGACACGTGGAGTCCGGTTTTCCAAAGCTTTATTGTTCATGACATGTTGAGTGGATATAGATGGTATGCGCTTCCCCCCCCCCCCCAAAAGCCAAGGGAGCAGGACTTTTATAGGGAGGGAAAAAGGGGAGGGAATAACTTAATTAGCTACGCCCCGGCCTTTAGATAACTTATTAATATTTAAATCTCTGGAGGTGGAGACCTCTACCTGTGCTACCTGATTGAAGGTTGCAGGTTAAATGGAGTTACCTCGTCCAAGGCCCAACACATGCCTGCAATCCCAGCACACAGGAGGGAGAGGCAGGGGACTCTGGAGTTTCATCCTCAGCTACAGAGTAAATTCCAGGTCATCTTAGACTACATACAACTCTGCCTCAAAAATCAAGTAGGAGCCGGAGAGATGGCTCAGCACTTACAAGCACTGGCTGCTCATCCAGGTTTGCACCACGTAGCAGCTCCTTGTGATCACTAACTCCATTCTAGGGGATCCAATTTCCTCTTCTGTCCTGTCTGGGCACTGCCAGGTGCAATAACATGCACAGAGAGACAAACACTCATGCACATGAAAATACACAGAAATATCTTCTTTTTTTTCTTTTTTTTTCTTTTTTTTCTTTTTTTTTCTTTTTTTTTTTCTTTTTGGAAGGAAAGGGTTTATTCAGCTTACACTTCCACATTGTTGTTCATCACCAAAGGAAGTCAGGACTGGAACTCAAGCAGGGCAGGAAGCAAAAGTTGATGCAGAGGCCATGGAGGATGTTACTTACTGGCTTGCTTCCGCTGGCTTGTTCAGCCTGCTTTCTTATAGAACCCAAGACTAGCAGCCCAGGGATGGCACCACCCACAATGGGCTAGGCACTCCCCGCCCCCCCCCCCATCACTAGTTGAGAAAATGCTGGGCTGGAGAGATGGCTCAGCCTTTAAAGGCTAGGCTCACAACCAAAAATATAAGAGAAAATGCCTTATATCTGGTTCTCATGGAAACATTTCCTCAAGGGAGGCTCCTTTCTCTATAATAACTCCAGCTTGTGTCAAGTTGAAATACAAAACCAGCCAGTACAAGTTTTTATTTTTATTGCTTCTTGTAAATAGAAAGAGTGTATGTAAGGATAAGTGGTCATTCCTCTTAGCTCTTGCATAATGACACCTGTACAGTGACATATTAATGTGTTGGACAAGGACATACTGAAAACTGAAGAACTCTTGGCAGTAATTTTAGGCTTTCTGCATCATTTTCAATATTTGTGATCTCATCATAACAACAGGGAGGCCTGCTGTTACTTTCTTTTTTTTGTTTTTTTTTTATTTTATATTTTATTTACATTTAAGATGCCATCCCCTTTTTCCATTTCCCCTCCCTAGAAAACCCCTGTCCCATGCCCCTCCCTTTTCTTTTTGCTTTTATACAATTTTTTTAAATGTTAATCAAAGGATTTATAAGTTTGGTAATGCTCAATCAGAAGCGTAACCCAATACCCAACCTAGATATATAAACTATCTTTGACTGGTGGAGACATGTGAACATCTGCCTCCATGCCCCCTCTCTCTTTCTCTCTCTCATCACCTAGCTTCTCCTCTCCTTCATCTTCTCTCCTTACTCCATCTCTTCCTCTCAGTGCCCCTTCCCACTTAGCTCCTCCTACATATGACTCTTCCTGTTAAAGTAAAACTTTTCTCTCAAAATACAGTTAGAGCATAATTATTCCTAATTGTACCAGTGAGGTACAAGATAGTCCTAATACCCAGTCCATCATTTTGTTGACTAACCAGAACCTCTGCCATCTCTTCTAACTAAAACACTTTTGATCCTGGCTTTTTTTTTTTTTTTTTTTTTTTTTTGGGTTTAGAATTTATGTCAGCTGAAAACCATCTACTCAGATCTTTTCTCTCAAAGTAAATAGCCAGGATTGGCTATGAGACTATAGGTCTTCAACCCCGTCAGAAATCCAGAATGACTGAGTTAACTGAAGTTATGGGAAGCACTAAACATAGCTTCTAAAACTTAGCCAATTTATAGAGACCGCTGAACACCTGAAAAGCCCCTATACTACCGAACGTTGGAGCATCAAATCTTTAGCCTTCTGGCCCAGAGTCATCTGACAGACCTTAGTGATGCAGGATTATTAAGGGCTGATTACTGTGTCTAGGCAGATATAATCAGTCGACTATTCTGTATGTGTGTCCTTTTCTGGACAGTAATTTGTCTGTAGATGGAAAAAGGCAATTCTTGCCTAGTGGCTGTCACCACACAACTGGAGTAACTCCAAGGATGCTCAATTTCTTCTTAGAATCCACAACAGGAAGCTGTCAGGAGCAGATAGGTCTCTAATCAGAATGAACATTAATATATAAATATTTGTAGCGTCAATTCTATGGACTTCTGATGTTTTGAAAACCAACTATCCATGTAAGGTAACCTGGACTGTTGTCTGTTCACTCCTCTCAGCTATTTCTAAATAAAATATGGGAAACCTCCTAACAATAAACTCAAAGCCATGAATTTGCTATAGTCCCTTAACTCATAGGCTAACCGTTCCAAATCAGTTAAAAAAGTTAAAGAAGGACTGGGTCTAGGCCTTGTATTCCTAAATATGTTATACAGGCACAATGCCCATGAGAGTATCCATATTCATCTCACTTTTATATCAATAAGAAGCTCATACCAATGAAAACCTTAAATTTGATTTTTTTTTTTTTTTTTTTTTTGGTTTTTTGAGACAGGGTTTCTCTGTGTAGTCCTGGCTGTCCTAGAACTCACTCTGTAGACCAGGCTGGCCTCGAACTCAGAAATCCGCCTGCCTCTGCCTCCCAAGTGCTAGGATTAAAGGCGTGCGCCACCACCGCCCGGCAACCTTAAATTTGAAATCAAAGTAAATTTTGTACCATTTAAGAAATTATAACTTCATCTCGATAATAATTATACAGATTGCTATCAATAGGTTATGGATATGCAATAAGTCCTAGCTAGTCCTCCCTGTTCCAACAAAACCATTACTTTTCCCTAGAAAGACAGACCATTATTAACCACATTAGTCCCCAAGCCCAGGGAATAGGAGCGCTGAGTCTTCTTTAACTTCTTCAAGCTGATTAAGGGCGTTGAGATATTAGAAGAGGGGTGGGGGGAAGAGTAAGTTGATAAGCCTCTGATGCTGTGTCTTCACTGAATCCAGATGGAATTCCAGGACATCGGAGGTTTGGGCAGGTCTGCTCAGTATGCTTGATGAGTAGATACACCAAAGCTGTGTATTCTGCAATATACAATTCTCAGAACAAATTTTAGTATCAAGAAAAAAAATTTTCCCCCTAGGGGCTGACATTTTTTAAAGGTGTTGGTTCTAACAACTTTTCTTTTTTTTTTTCCTTTTTATTTATTTTTTATTAGATCTTTCATTTACACTTCAGATGCCATCCCCTTTCCCCATTCCCCCCCTTAGAAAACCCCTATCCCATGCCCCCTTTTCCTTTTTGCATTTATACATTTTTTTTAAAAAATGTTAATCATAGGCTTTATAAGTTTGGTATTGTTCAATCAGAGGTGTAACCCACTACCCAACCTAGATATATCTACTATCTTTGACTGGTGGAGATTCATGAACATCTGCTTCCCTGTCTCCCCACTCTATCTCTCTTTCATCACCTAGCTTCTCCTCTCCTTCTTCTTCTCCTCTTCTTACTCCTTTTCTTCCTCTCAGTACTCCTCCCACCTTAGCTCCTTCTACACATCACCCTTCCTGTTAAAAGGAAACTTTTCTCTCAAAATACAATTAGAGCATAATTATGCCAATTTGTACCAGTGAGGTACAAGATAGTCCTAATACCCAGTCCATCCTTTTGTTGACCTACCAGCACCTCTGTCATCTCTCCTAACTAAAACATTTAGTTCTGAACCTGGCTTTAGGATGAATGTCAGCTGACGACCATACACTCAGATCTTTTCTCTCAAGGTAAATAGCTATAAGTTTTCAACCCCGTCAGAAATCCAGAATGACTGAGTTGACTTTAATTGTGGGAAGCACAAAGCATAGCTTCTAAAACTTAGCCAATTTATAGAGACCTCTGAACACCTGGACACTCCCTCTACTTCAAAACGTTGGAGCATCTGTTCTTCTGCCTTCTGGCCCAGGATCATCTGACAGACCTTAGTGCTGCAGAATTATTAAGGGCTGATTACTCTGTCTAGGCAGATATAATCAGTTGACTATTCTGCAAGTGTGTCCTTTTCTGGACAGTAATTTGTCTGTAGAAGGAAAGTGGCAATTCTTGCCTAGTGGCTGTCTCACCACAACTGGAGTAACTCCAAGGATGCTCAATTTCTTCTTAGAATTTAACATAGGAAGCTGTCCAGAGCAGACAGGTCTCTAATGAAAATGAACATTAATACTGAAATGTTTGTCATGTCAATTCTAAGGATTTCTGATGTTTTGAAAACCAGCTATCCATGTAAGGTAATCTGGACTGTTGCCTGTTAACTCCACTCAGCTATTTCTAAATAAAACATAGAGAACACCCTTATAATAAACTCCAAGTCATGAATTTGCTATAGTCCCTTAACTCACAGGCTGACCATCTCAAATCAGTTAAAAAAGCTGAAGAAGGACTGGGTCTAAGCTTTGTATTCCTAAGTGTGTTATACTGGTACAATGCCTATGAGAGTAACAATATTCATCTCACTCTTATATCACTAAGAAGCTCATGCCAATGAAAACCTTAAAATTTGTAAACAAAGTAAATTGGTGCCATTTAAGAATTTATATCTTCATCTTGAAATTAATTATACAGATTTCTACTAATAGGTTATGGCTATGCAATAAACCCTAGCTAATCCTCTCTATTCCGACAAAACCACTACTTTTCCCTAGAGAGACAGCCCAACATTTACCACCTTAGTCCCCATGCCCAGGGAATAGGGGCGCTGACTCATCATTAGCTTCTTCAAGCTGATTATGGGCGTTGAGATATTAGAAGAGGAGTGGGGGGGAGAGCAAATTGACAATCCTCTGATGCTGTGTCTTCGCTGCCTCCAGAAGGAATTCACGGACCTCAGAGGTTTGAGCAGGTCTGCCCAGCTTGCTTGTTGAGTAGATACACCAAGGCTGATCATTCTGCAATATACAATTCTCAAAACAAATTTTAGTATCAAGATAGTTTTTTTTTTTTTTTTAGAAGAGGGCTGACATTTTATTAAGAATGTTGGTTCTAACCGCTTTTCTATTTTCCCCTCTTTTATTGGATATAATATTTACATTTCAAATTTTATCCCCTTACCATATTTCCCCCACCACCCAGGAACCCCTTATCCCATCCCCCCTCTTTCCTTTTTAAAATTGGTTGTAATATTTACATTTCAGATTTTATCCCCTTACCCCACTTCCTCCCACCACCCAGAAACCTCCTATCCCATCCCCCTCCTCATGCTTCTATGATGCAGTGACCGCACCTACCCCCCCACTATCCCCTCCCCACCCTCACATTCCACCCCCCACTCTGTGTTTATTTTTTTATGGGACAAAGAAATTCCTCTCCTACCTATGCCCAACAAGGTCATCCTCCCCTACATATACAGCTGAAGTCTTGGGTCCCTCCCTATGTGTTCCCAGGCTGGTGGTTTAGACCCTGGGGGGCTCTGGTTGTTTGGTATTGTTGCTTTCCTCCTGGGGTCACAAACACTTTCTGCTCCTTCAGTCCTCTCTCTAAGTTCTCCATTGGGAAACCCCTGATCATATCAGTGGTTAACTGTGAGCATCTTCCTCTGAGTGTGTTAGTCTTTGGCAGACCTCTAAGGAGACAGCTATATCATGTTCCTGACAGTATGCACTTCCAGCCATCCGAATCAGTGTTTAGCTTAGGTGGTTGTACATGGGATGAATAGCCAGGTGGAATGGTCTCCTGATGTTCCCTCCTTCAGTTTCTGTCCCATGTTTTGTTTCCATATTTGCTCCCTTGAGCATTTTTGTTACTCGTTCTAAATAGAACTGAGGCATCCCCTCTTGGTCTTCCTTCTTCATGAGCTTCATGTGGTCTGTGGGTTGAGTCTTCGCTAATCCAAGCTTTTGGGCTAACATCTGCTTAACAATGAGTAAATACCCTGTGTGTTCTTTTGTGATTGGGTTAACTCACTCAAGATGATAATTTCTAGATCCATCCATTTACCTAAAAATTTCTCAAATTCATTATTTTTAATAGCTGAGTAATACTCCATTGTGTAGATGTACCACATTTTTTTGTATCCATTCCTCTGTTGAGGGATCTCTTGGTTCTTTCCAGCTTCTGGCTATTATAAATAAGGCTGCTATAAACATAGTGGAGCATATGTCTTTATTATATGTTGGAGCATCTTCTGGGTATATGCCCAGGAGTGCTATAGCTGGATCCTCAGGTAGTGCTATGTCCAGTTTTCTGAGGAAATGCCAAACTGATTTCCAGAGTGGTTGTACCAGCTTGCAATCCCACCAACAATGGAGGAGTGTTCCTCTTTCTCTGCATCCTCACCAGCATCTACTATCACCTGAGTTTTTAATCTTAGCCATTCAGATTGGTGTGAGGTGGTATCTCAGCGTTGTTTTGATTTGCATGTCCCTGATGACTAAGGATGTTGAGCATTTCTTAAGGTGCTTCTCAGCCATTCCTCTGTTGAGAATTCTTTGTTTAGCTCTGTACCCCATTTTTAATAGGGTTATTTGGTTGTCTGGAGTATAATTTCTTGAGTTCTTTGTATATCTTGGATATTAGCCCTCTGTCGGATATAGGATTGGTTAGGATCTTCTGTTTGTTTGTTTGTTTGTTTGTTTGTTTTTCGAGACAGAGTTTCTCTGTATAGCCTTGGCTGTCCTGGAACTCACTTGGTAGACCAGGCTGGCCTCGAACTCAGAAATCCGCCTGCCTCTGCCTCCCAAGTGCTGGGATTAAAGGCGTGCGCCACCACCGCCCGGCTAGTTAGGATCTTTTCCCAATCTGTTGGTTGCCGTTTTGTCTTATTGACAGTGTCCTTTGCCTTACAGAAGCTTTGCAATTTGATGAGGTCCCATTTGTCAATTCCTGATCTTAGAGCATAAGCCATTGGTGTTCTGTTCAGGAACTTTTCCCCTGTGCCTAGGTATTCCAGGGTCTTTCCCACCTTCTCTTCTATTAGTTTCAGTGTATCTGGTTTTAAGTTAAGGTCTTTTATCCACTTGGATTTGAGCTTTGTACAAGGAAATATGAATGGATTGATTTGCATCCTTCTACATGTTGACCTCCAGTTGAACCAGCACCATTTGCTGAAAATGCTGTCCATTTTCCACTGGATGGTTTTAGCTCCTTTGTCAAAGATCAAGTGACCATAGGTATGTGGGCTCATTTGTGGATCTTCAATTCTATTCCATTGATCATCCTGCCTGTCTCTGTACCAATACCATGCAGTTTTTATTACTATTGCCCTGTAGTATAGGTTGAGGTCAGGGATGGTGATTCCCCCAGAAGTTCTTTTGTTGTTGAGAATAGTTCTTGCTATCTGGGGTTTTTTGTTGTTCCAAATAAATTTGCAAATTGCTCTTTCTATCTCTATGAAGAATTGATTTGGAATTTTGATGGGGATTGCATTGAATCTATAGATTGCTTTTGGCAAGATGGCCATTTTTACTATATTAATCCTGCCAATCCAGGAGCATGGGAGATCTTTCCATCTTCTGAGATCTTCTTCAATTTTTTTCTTCAGAGACTTGAAGTTCTTGTCATACAGAAATTTCACTTGCTTAGTTAGATTCACTCCAAGATACTTTATATTGTTTGTAACTATTGTGAAGGGTGTCATTTCCATGATTTCTTTCTCAGCCTGTTTATCTTTTGAGTATAGGAAGGCTACTGATTTGTTTGAGTTGATTTTATATCCAGCCACTTTGCTGAAGTTTTTTTTATCAGGTTTAGGAGTTCTCTGGTGGAGGTTTTGGGGTCACTTAAGTATACTATCATATCATCCACAAATAGTGAAATTTTGACTTCTTCCTTTCCTATTTGTATCCCTTTGACTTCCTTTTGTTGTCTAATCGATCTAGCGAGAACTTCCAGTACTATATTGAATAGGTAGGGTGAGAGTGGGCAGCCTTGTCTAGTCCCTGATCTTAGTGGGATTGCTTCAAGTTTCTCTCCACTTAGTTTAATGTTGGCTACTGGCTTGCTGTATATTGCTTTTACTATGTTTAGGTATGGACCTTGAATTCCTAATCTTTCCAAGACTTTTAACATGAAGGGATGTTGTATTTTGTCAAATGCTTTCTCAGCATCTAGTGAGATGATCATGTGGTTTTTTTCTCTGAGTTTATTTATGTAGTGGATTACATTGATGGATTTCCGAATATTGAACCATCCCGGCATTCCTGAGATAAAGCCTACTTGATCATGATGGATGATTGCTTTGATGTGTTGTTGGATTCGGTTTGTGAGAATTTTATTGAGTATTTTTGCATCGATATTCATAAGAGAGATTGGTCTGTATTCTTCTTTGTTGGGTCTTTGTGAGGCTTAGGTATGAGCGTAATTGTAGTTTCATAGAATGAATTGGGTATCGTTCCTTCTGTTTCTATTCTTCTGCTCTGTGATCCGTGCCCTCCTTAGGGTGCCTCTGGACTCAGTTTCGAGAGGGGAGCAGATCGGCTGGGAGACTGCTTGAGCCACCAGTATCCCCTGCTTGAGCCACCGGTATCCCGAAATATTTTCAAAGAATAAACAACCTGAGAAGATGAAGAGGAGACTAGTAATAACAGGAATAAGAGAAGGCGACACCCTAAAAACTGAAGTATTTTCCTGTATTATAAATATGTTTATTTTTAACACATTGCATTTTATTTTTTGCAATTTCTGAGTATATTTGTGACGTGGGTGTGTACATGCACCCCACAGTCATCGCAGATCTTACTGGATTCAGCTCTCTCCTTCCAACTTCACGTGCATTCCAAGCACTGGATTCAGGTCACCAGGCTTGTGGAGCATCACCGACCACTGAGCCAGCGTGGCTCACACTGTGCACTGCTGGCAGTCTGCTAGCTAGAGCTGTGGTCTCAGGTCTTGGTGAATGGCTCTCTTCTTAGGTATCAGTAAGTGTCCATCAGCACAGGCCAGGGACTCTGTTTTTCACATCTTGGGACAAGCCAATCAAGTTCCTAAAAGGAAAGTCAAGCTTGAGCTAGACACATAATGGTTCAATGGAGAGCAGCGGCTGATCTGTCAGAGATGCTGAGTTCAGTCCTCAGCACCCACCCCGGGTGTCTCACAACCCAGCTCAAGAGATCAATGTCTCCTTTAGCCTCTGTAAGTACTGCACTTATATGATACATACACAGACAGACAGATAGACAGACAGACAGACAGACAGACAGACAGACAAAACACACATGAAAAACAACATAAAGTTTTAAATAGAAGGAGGAGGAGGTGGACAAGGAGGAGGAAGAGGAAGAAAAGTTCTCTGAAGAGTCCAGGCTGAGACTTTGAGAGTGAGCACATGGCTCAGTCAGGGTTTCTGTCATTGTGATGAAACACCACGACCAAGAACAGCTCCGGAAAAGACTATTATCAAAAGATTTGTGTGTGTCTGTGTGATGAGTTATATGTGTGGGGGTGAGGTAGATTGTGTGTGTGTGTACTGGGTTATGTGTGTGTATGTGTCTAAATGGTGTATGTGTGTGCGTGTATGTGTGGTCTGTGTGTATATGTGTGTGGTCTGTATATATGTGTATGCTGGGTTATGTGTGTGTATGTATATGTGGTGTATGTGTGTGTGTGGTATGTATATGTGGGTGTATCTCTATGTATATGCATGTATACATGCTTGTGTGTGTTTTCATGTGTGTATGCCTGGTGGGAGCATGCCTGGGTGTGCATATGTGTGTGCACACATGTATGTGTGAGTAGGTGCTCCTGTGTATGCCTCTGTGTGTGTGTTTGTGTTTGTAAACTTCCTTTCATAAAAAATTAATACCAGCGATATGATGTACCTATATCTATTTACGCTTGCAATTGGTCCTCTGGATTTAAACCAACTACAGATTCCCACAACATTGGATGCTGACACTGGATGGGGAGAGCTTGAAGCCATCTTGGGCTGCACAACAAAATTCTGCCTTATAGAAACAGAACCAGGGCTTGTGGATGCCGCTCAGTGGGTCAAGTGTTTGCCTAGCATTTTGGAAACCTTGGGTTCAGGCTTCAGACCCTCATAAAGCTGAGCGCACTGGTGAATCCCTGTAACCCCAGCACTTTGCTGTTGGAAAAAGAAAATGAGAAGTTCAAGGTCAGCTTGGGCTACATGAGACCTCACATAAAACCCACACTCTCCTTCTTTCTCTGAGCCAATGCCTGTGGCCCTAGTAGACACTGTGGCAGGTGCCCCTGGCCAGAGAAATCTCTGCTCATAGGTCCCTAGTAGTGCTGCCCCAGGCTCAGCATTCAGCAATACCCTCTGCCTCCTAGGGCTTAGCCTAGGCTACTGCCATGGGCTTAGCCTGGGCTACCTTGTGCTCCCTTGTTACTGCAGTCACCCAACCTTTGGTTGCTCTCCTCTCCCATGATCCCTTGCAACTCAGTTACCTTCCAGGCATGGGTTTGCTGTATTCTATCTTTTATATCTGTCTCTGCGGACCAGCCTGTCTGCATCTCTCCTTGGGAATCCCATCTGTCTTTCAATTTCATGTCTAGCATTGCATCCATTCACTAGAGGAAGTTGCAGATTCACCAGGCTGTTCCTCACATGTGGTAACTTGGTCTTCTCAAAGATTAACATAATCTTCTTCCGGGATGAAAAACTGAGAAGCTTTGTCAAGGAAGTCACTGAGGGAAGTGAACGAGAGAGGCCTAAAAGAAACTCAAGCTGGGCTTCAAGTCCTCTCAGGGTGCTGGCATCTGTCGCCACCAAGGACAGGAGAGGAGACAAGACCATGTGGCAGTTTCCTGCTCTGTTCCTCCTTATCCTCCCAGGTAAGTAGCAGGGGATTTAGACACTTCCATGTCATTGTGAGGGTGACAGAGACTGTCTGCCCTACATTAGGGAAATCTGCTGATTCATTCACCAGCTGCGCACTACCAAAACAAAAGGCAAGTTTTTGGGCTCCTGATGGATTCTGTGGGTATTGCAGAAAAAGAAAAAACAAAACAAAAAAAATAATAAAAAAAAATAAAAACAAAACAAGAAAAACAAAAAAGAAACCTTCCAAAAATTGTTTCTCAACCCTAGCTGCTCCACAAAAGCCAAGGAATGAGTGGATGAACTAATTCTTTTAAAAATGTATTTTGAGTTTTATGTTTGGCACATGCAGCCTAGGATGGCCCTGAACTTGGGATCCTCGAGACTCCACCCTCTGAGTGTGGGATGTCTAGTGTGAAGCAACATCTCCACTTTCATTGTGAGTTTTAATTGACACAGTAATTAATACTTACAGGGTCTGGGAGTGGTGGTGATTGACTTTAATACCAGTACTCTGACAGCAGAGGTAGTTGAATCACTGTGAGTTCAAGGCCAGCCTGGCCCACATAGGTAGACCCTATTTCAAAAAGTAAAAACCCTGATGGAGTACCGTATTGCATTTGCACATGTATATACAGCATGTAATGATCAGAGCAGGGTGGCTGGTCTTCTATCGAAGCCATTTGTCATTTCTCTGAAATCTCAGCTTTGAGGTATTTTGAAATCTTCAGTTGTCAACCATAGTTTTCATTAGTCTCATACCACACTAGAAGTTGTCATTCTCCTCAAATGACAGACACCCCTGTGTCATAACAACTCTCCTTCTATGCTGTAAACACTCTCCTGTCTTCCCTAATACCCTTCCCAGGCTGAGAACCAGTATTCTGTTCTCTACTCCTTTTAGGTTAACTTTTGTTCTTTTAAGAAACAAGTGTGTCTCTATGGTGTATGTATGTGTAAATGTTTGTGTGTATGTCTCTCTGTGTGTGCACACAAGTGCCTGTGATCTCAGGTGCACACATGGCTGCACACATGCATGTGGAAGCCACAGATTGACCCTGGGTACCTTTCTCTATCAGTCTCTACTTTGTTCAGTCATGGTCACTCCTGTGCCTGGAGCTCACAGACAGATGCAGTCGGTCTGTCCAGTGATCTCCAGGATCCTCCTGTCTTTCAGGTTACAGACACCACACACCTCACCTGGCTTTACACCTGTCAGATCCATAGTCTGACAGATTTTCTCCCACACTGCAGGCTGTCTCTCGATGCTTATGGTAGAGACCATTTCGTTTAAAATAATTACATTCAGTAAATTTTGTTTTCTTACCTGTGCCATCAGAGACATATTTTGTTGTTGAGGTTCTTGTTGATGTTGTTGTTGTTGTTGTTGAAGCCATCACTCCAAAGCACTTCTTTATAATTTTTCTTTCTTTCTTTTTTTTTTTATTAAGAGTTAATAGCTGTCTACAGACACACGCCAGAAGAGGGCATCAGATCCTACTACAGATGGTTGTGAGCCATAATGTGAGTGCTGGGAAGTGAATGCAAGACCTCTGGTGGAGAAGCCAGTGCTCTTAACCACTGAGCCATCTCTCCAGAGCCTCCTTTATCATTAAGCATATAATTGATAGTTGTTGCTTGTGCATGCTGTGTAAGCACCTCACCAATGGTGCTGCATCCTCAGTCCTTTCCAGGAGCTCTGGGACTCAGATTACATGGATCTGAAGGACAGCACAGGGTCTGTGTGCTGTGGGCTCAGCACCACAAGGAAATCAGATTAGTTGGTGTCATTTTGCTCAGCTTCCAAGGCATCCATCCCAGAGACTGATGAAGTACCAAAAGTGGCTTCAGTGTGGCCATGGTGGCTTCTTCAGATGAACCTCCTGTGGGTCGTGAGTACCAAAAAAAAAGATAGGATCATGTCCAGTGGACACGGTGTTGTGTCACTTTCTCCCTTCCAGCCATGATTGGTCATTGTCACCATTATATCTTCTGAGAGCAGTAACTGGGCTCTTCAGCCTTTTTCTTTTTTGTTTTTTTTCTTTCTTTCTTTCTCATATTTTCCTTTTAAGGCTTTAACCAATAGGATAAGGATGCTGATCAGTCTTGGGGAGAGGGAAGCCCTTCATGGGTTGTTATTCAGTTCATGAGCTCTGCCCTTGGAGTAGGAGATCAGGGGTCCCTGTGTTTGTGTTTTCCAGGCTGCTTCACTGCTCAGGATCCAGTCACAGGTCCACAGGAGGTGAGCGGTCAGGAGCAGGGCTCCTTGACAGTGCAGTGCCGATATGCCTCAGCCTGGAAGGGTTACAACAAGTACTGGTGCCGAGGAGGTAATCAGGTAACATGTGAGCTTCTTGTTGAAACCAATGGATCAAAACAGTTGGTGAAGAAGAACCGTGTGTCCATCAGGGATGACCAGACAGACTTCATCTTCACAGTGACCATGGAGGATCTGAGGATGAGTGATGCTGGCATTTACTGGTGTGGAATTACACAATCTGGAAAGGATCCCATGTTTAAAGTTAGTGTGGACATTGACCCAGGTAAGAAACAATCCCAGAAAATCCTTGTTGGGCTGGGGAGGGATCAACAACCCTTAAAAAATGTCTTACTAGAAAAGATAAACAGTCTACTCTATTTGTCCTGTTTTCTAAGGAGATAGAGGGTGAGGTGGGAAAGCCTTATCTCCTTGTTTGTGTGTCTTAGATATTCTCAGTCCTACAGATCAGAAAATTGAACTCAGAATCTCACCTGTGCTAGTCAAGCACTCTACCACAGAGCTAAAGTCTCATCCTGAGACCTTGCCCCCTTTAACATAAAATAAAGGAAGCTGCAGAACCTTTAATTCTGGGCAAGACTGAGTAATAAGGATCAGGCTTATGTCTTTCTATAAACAACTACAACAAAGAAAATAGACAGAATTGGAGCTGGAGCCATGGCTCAGTGAGTAAGGGCACTGGCTGCTCTTCCCAAGGACTGGATTTCCTTCCCAGTATCTACCTGGTAGCTTGCAACCATCTGTAACTCCAGTTCCAAGTAATCTGATGCCCTCTTCTGGCCTCCATGGGCACTACAACTACATGGTGCGCATAGATACAAGAGAACATCCATCATATATACATAAATTGTTTTTAAATAATGGAAGAGATAAAATATGCAAACCTGAAGTGTTTCTGCATATTGCACACTAGGCAGTGATGCATACACTCTGACGGAAGCAAGTTTTAATGGGAGGCTCTTTCTTTTCTCTGCACATCACCATTCTTTAGAAAAGAATTAAAGTTTTAGGCATGGTGGTGCACAGCTTTAATCCCAGCACTACTGAGGCAGAGGTAGGCAGATGTCTGATCTTGAGACCAGCTTGTTCCATAGAGTGAGTCCCAAATGATCTGGGGTTACACAAAGAAACCCTGTCTTGAAAAAGAAAAGAAGAAAGAAAGAAAGAAAGAAAGAAAGAAAGAAAGAAAGAAAGGAAGGAAGGAAGAAAGGAAGGGAGTAAATTTCAGATTGGTTAGAGAGACTTAAAGGAAACTCAAGCTGGACTTCAAGTCCTCTGCTGACATCTGTTGCCATCAAGGATAGGAGAGGAGACAGGACCATATGGCAGTTCCCTGCTCTGCTCCTCCCCTTTCTCCCAAGTAAGTAGCAGGGGCTTTAGACACTTCCATGTCAGTTGTGAGGGTGACACAGATAGTCTGCCCTGCATTAAGGAAATTAGCTGATTCATTCACCAGCTGCTTATTCCCAAAATAAAAGGCAGGATTTTTGGCATCTGATGGATTCTGTGAGTATTGCAGAAAAACAGAAACCAAAACAAAACAAACAAAAAAAGAAAGAAAGAAAGAAAGAAAGAAAGAAAGAAAGAAAGAAAGAAACCTTACAGAGTGTGTTTCTCACCCCTAGCTGCTCCACAAAAGCCAAGGAGTGAGTGGATGAACTACTTCTTTTAAAAATGTATTTTTAGTTTTATGTTTGGCACATGAAGCCTAGGATGGCCCTGAACTTGAGATCCTCCAGACTCCACCCTCTAAGTGTTGGGATTTCTAGTGTGCAGCTCCATCTCCAGTTACACTGTGAGTTTTAATTGACATAGCAATTAATACTTACAGGGGCTGGGTGTGGTGGTGATTGCCCTTAATGCCAGCACTCAGAAAGCAGAGGTAGGTGGACCTCTGTGAGTTCAAGGCCAGCCTGGTCCATATTTTGAGATCCTGTTTTAAAAAGGAAAACCCCTGGTGGAGTACACTATGGCATTTGCACGCCTATGTACAGGATGTAATGATCAGAGCAGAGTATCTTGGCTTACATCAAAGCCATTTGTCATTTCTCTGAAATCTCATCTATGAGATATTTTGAAATATTCAGATGTTAACCATTTTTTACATCATTCTCGTACAACACTAGAAATTGTCATTCTCCTCAAAAGACAGACACCCCTGTGTCCTAACAACTCTCCCTCTATGCTGTAAGCACTCTCCTGTCTTCCCTAATACCCTTCCCAGGCTGAGAACCAGTATTCTGTTCTCTCCCTCTTTGAGGTTAACTTTTGTTCTTTTAAGAAACAAATGTGTCTCTGTGGTGTATGTATGTGTAAATGTTTGTGTGTATGTCTCTGGGTGTGTGCACAAGTGCCTGTGCTCTCAGGTGCACACATGGCTGCACACATGCATGTGGAAGCCACAGATTGACCCTGGGTATCTTTCTCTATCACTCTCTACTTTATTCAGTCATGGTCACCCTATGCCTGGAGCTGACAGATGCAGTCTGTCTGGCCAGTGATCTCTAGAATCCTCCTGTCTTTCAAGTTACAGACACCACACACCTCACCTGGCTTTACACCTGTCAGATCAACAGTCTGACACATTGTCTCCCACACTGCAGGCTGTCTCTCCGTGCTTATGGTAGAGACTTTTTTCTTTAAAATAATTGCATTCAGTAACTTTTTGAAGGCAATACCCTGAGCACTTCCTTTTTAAGTTTTCTTTCTTTTTTTAAGCAACTATTTATTTAATGTGTACATGCACATATATACTGTAGCTGTCTTCAGACACACCAGAAGAATATGTCAGATCTCACTACATATGGTTGTGAGCCACAATGTAGTTGCTGGGACTTGAACTGAGGACCTCTGAAAGAATACTCAGTACTATTATCCATTGAGCCATCTCTCTAGTACCTATAGTTTTTCTTAAAAATATATTTATTCATTTTATATGTGTTAGTTCTCTGTCTTCATAAACAGCAGAAGAGGGGCATCCCAATTCACTACAGATAGTTGTGAGCCATAATGTGGGTGCTGGGAAGTGAATTCAAGACCTTTGGTGGAGCAGCCAGTGCTCTTAACCACTGAGCCATCTCTCCAGAGCCTCCTTTATCATTAAGTGGGTATTTGATAGTTGTTGCTTGTGCATGCTGTGTAAACTCCTCTCCAACTGTGCTGCATCCTCAGTCCTGACCAGGAGCTCTGGGACTCAGATTACATGCATCTGAAGGACAGCATAGGGTCTGTGTCCTGTGGGCTCTGCACCACAAGGAAATCAGATTGGTTGGTGTCATTTTGTTCAGCTTCCATGGCATCCATCCCTGTGACTGCTAGAATTAGCTAAAGTGGTTTTTAGTGACCATGGTTGCTTCTTCAGATGAACCTTCTGAAGGTCATGGATACCAAAATGAAGATAGGATCATGTCCAGTGGACATGGTCTTCTGTCACTTCCTCTGTCCTAGCCAGGATGGTCATTGTCACCATTTTATTTTCTGAGAGCAGTAACTGAGATTTTCAGCCTTTTTTCTTTTTTCTTTTTTGTTTTCTTTTCTTTCTTTTTTTTTCTTTTGAGGCTTCAACCAATAGGATAACGATGCTGATAAGTCTTGGGGAGAGGGAAGAGCTTCCCTGGTTGTTATTCAGTTCATGAACTCAACTTGGTGCAGTAGAGTTCCGCCCTTGGAGTAGGAGATCAGGGGTCCCTGCGTTTGTGTTTTCCAGGCTGCTGCACTGATCAGCATTCAGTCACAGGTCCACGGGAGGTGAGCAGTCAGGAGCAGGGCTCCTTGACAGTGCAGTGCCGATATGCCTCAGCCTGGAAGGGTTACAACAAGTACTGGTGCCGAGGAGGTAATAGGAAAAGATGTGAGCTTCTTGTTGAAACCAATGGATCAAAACGGTTGGTGAAGAAGAACCGTGTGTCCATCAGGGATGACCAGACAGACTTCATCTTCACAGTGACCATGGAGGACCTGAGGATGAGTGATGCTGGCATTTACTGGTGTGGAATTGCAAAAGTTGGAAGGGATCCCGTGTTTAAAGTTAGTGTGAACATTGACCCAGGTAAGAAACAATCCCAGAAAATCCTTGTTGGGCTGGGGAGGGATCAACAACCCTTAAAAAATGTCTTACTAGAAAAGATAAACAGTCTACTCTATTTGTCCTGTTTTCTAAGGAGATAGAGGGTGAGGTGGGAAAGCCGTATCTCCTTGTTTGTGTGTCTTAGATATTCTCAGTCCTACAGATCAGAGAATTGAACTCAGAATCTCACCTGTGCTAGTCAAGCACTCTACCACTGAGCTAAAGACTCATCCTGAGACCTTGCCCCCTTTAACATAAAATAAAGGAAGCTGCAGAACCTTTAATTCTGAGCAAGCCTGAGCAATAAGGATCAGGCTTATGTCTTGCTTTAAACAACTACAACAAAGAAAATACACAAAAATGAAGCTGGAGACAGGGCTGAGTGAGGAAGGGCACTGGCTGCTCTTCCCAAGGACTGGATTTTTTTCCCAGCATCTACCTGGTAGCTTGCCATCATCTGTAATTTTAGTTCCAAGTAATCTGATGCCCTCTTCTGGACTTCATGGGCACTTCAAGTACATGGCACATATAGATACAAGAAAACACCCATCACATATACATAAATTGTCTTTAATAAATAGAAGAAATAAAATATGCAAAACATACTTTTCTGCATTTTGCCCACCAGGCAGTGATGCATACACTATGAAGGAAGTGGGTTTTAACAGGGAGCTGTTTCTTTTCTCTGTACATCATCTTTCTTTAGAAAAGAATTAAAGTGTTAGGCATGGTGGTACATAACTTTATTCCTAGCACTAGGGAGGCAGAGGTAGGCAGATGTCTGAGTTGGAGGTCAGCCTGGTCTACAGAATGAATCCCAAAAGATCTGGGGGCTACACACAGAAACCCTGTCTCCAAAGATAAATAAAGTAAGTAAGTAAGTAAGTAAGTAAGTAAGTAAGTTCTTTTGGGTGATGACTATGAGTTGAGTTCTTTATTTCTAGTGGAAAGAACTTAAAGTCATAACCAGAGATGAACTATCCACAGGAGGACTGAACCATGTTCTATTTGCATCTTCAGCCCCAGAAAGTTCAACTATGATCACCATAGCCACAGTTCTGACATACACATCACCAACCATGGTGAATACTGGGATGGAGAACATTGGCAATGGATCAGTGTCTCAAAGCAGTCCCCACACCAGGTAAGCAGAGATGCACCATGGCAGCTTCTTCCCACTGGTCTAACCCTGTGCCCTCCCCAAGAGGGCCTCCAATAAAGTACAAATGCCCAGGAATCCTGGGATTTAGGAAAACCAATCATTTCTTGCCTAAGTATATTCCAATCGTTACTTAACATGGCTATATTTGTTTATCTTGGTACCAAATTGCCATGTCTATCCTGTAATTTTATCTGCTAAACTCAATAACTATCTTGTAGAACCACTTGGGCTGGTGGATTCTCATGTCAAAGCCTGAGGTGGACTCCCCAGTCATTTCACCTTTTAGTATCACCAAGGTTCCTGTTCTAAGTCTCAGCTGCAGGAAGGTGACATCTTCACCTGAGTAACAGGAGAGACTGAGGAAAGCTTTTGTGTCTCCCTGTGTGTTCATCAGAGGGAAGGACAGAGGGTCACTGTTGGGTCTCCACGGAGTTTGCGGAGATCCCTCTCCCATCAGCTGTTTCCAGCCTATAAATAAACCTCCAAGTACCTGTCCAGCTCTGCCAAGTGCCAGTGTGAAAAGTTGTCTTAGTGAGGGTTTTACTGCTGTGAACAGACACCATGAACTAGACAACTCTTATAAGGGTAACATTTAATTGGGGGCTGGTTTAGAGGTTCAGAGGTTCAGTCCATTATCATCAAGGCAGGAATATGGCAGCATTCAGGTAGGCATGGAATAGGAGGAGCTGGGAGCTCTACATCTTCATCTGAAGGCTTCTAGAAGGATACTGACTTCCAGGCAGCTAGGATGAGGGTCTTAAAGCCCACACCCACAGTGACACACCCACTCCAACAGGGCTACACTTAATAATAGTGACATTCCCTGGGTTGAGCATATATAATCCATCACAGGAGTCTCTACAGTGCAGAGGAGGAGTGGGAAACTGGAGAGTGTGTGGTGCCCCTATGATGCTTGTCACTCTTGAATGTGTCCAGAGGAATTCCCAGCACAGTAGAGCTACCTTGGCCTAATTTCATCACAGCCTGTTGTTGTCAAGTCTCCATGTCAAGGACACAGATAAACCAGAAGCTAAGCTAAGACACAGGCTACCTCACTAGTTCTCCCTGAGAGCTGTCCCTCAGGTGTCATCTAGTCCCCTGTCCTTTCTACTGTGTTCTTTCTGCTCCACAAATCTTATGTTAGACAAACATGTCTCAAAGGATCCCACGTAATATGCTCTCTCATAAATTCTTTTTAAAAATGTCTCTCTCTGCTAGTGCTTTGAATGTGTTATTGTGTTATTGCTTGTTTTGCAAGTGGATAGAATGTTGGTTATCAAGTGACAGAGGGTATGAGGTTCCAGAAATGTAAAGAGTCCAAGGAGAGTGTGAAACAGAGAGAGCTCAGTCCTTGGAAACATTTAGTGACGTTGGATGGCGTCTCTGCCAAGCGGCAGCTCTTGTATCTTTCAGGAGCATGTTTGAACTAACCTGTGACTCACAGAGTATCTGAAGTTGTAGCTGCTTTCCATGATCTGAGGATAGACTCTTATTGGGCAAGGGAGAAACCAAAAATGGTCCAAGGAGGGTTACAGAGACCTGGGCAGGAAATGGAGGATGGCAGGAGGTGGGGAATGGGGCACAATACTCTCAGGGACTCATGGTCCCACAGGGTGTAATAAAGGGACACAGAGAACTGCGACACCAGTGTCAACCCACTGACAGAGTGGGAGCAGCCACCAACCATGTCTAGATGTAGTGTGCCCAAGGCCCTAACACACAGGTGCGGATGAGGTCGGGCAGGAGCATCCTGGTTAAGACTGTAGCAGAAGTCAAGGTCAAAGGTCAGGGAGCAGTAAAGCCTTCAGCCTGGAGGAAGGAAGACTAAATGAGGAGGATTTCAGGGACAACAGAAAAACAGAGAGGATGATGGTCAAAGGGGACATGGGCAGTGCTTTCTTGGGCGGGAGCTTATCCTGCAGGCAGCATGACCAGCCATGCACTTGCAGGGGGCAGACCTGTACCATCTCAGGCTTGCCCTTATCTGGCCCTTGAAGGCTAGGATACAGACACCAGGAAGGCTGAGCCCTCTCTGCCAGGTGACTGCTTACTTACTTCCTGCCTCCTTTGTTTCCTGCAGGTCCCTGCTGAGCAGTTCCTCCTTCCAGCTGCTGGTCTTTCTGAAGTTACCCCTGTTCCTGTGCATGCTCAGTGCTGTCCTCTGGGTGAACAGGCCTCAGAGATGCTTTGAGAGAGGTGAAGTTGGCCTGGTGAAGACCCATAGTTCTGTTGCCTGGAACAGAGGGAAAAACTTCTCAGGAGATGGAAAATGATGTCTACCTCTCTCTGTGTGTCTCTCTGTCTCTTTCTCCCTGTCTCTGTCTCTCTCTGTGTGTTTCTCTCTGTCTCTTTCTCTCTGTCTCTCTCTCTTTCTCTCTCTCTCTCTTTCTCTCTCTCTCTCTCTCTCTCTCTCTCTCTCTCTCTCTCTCTATAGTGTGTGTGTGTGTGTGTGTGTGTGTGTGTGTGTGTGTGTGTGTGTGTGTGTATACACTTTGTAGGAGCAGATGTGTCTGTGGAGGACATCTTCAGGTGTCCTTCCATTATTGTTTGAGACAGGGTTTCTCACTAACCTGGACCTTTGCCAGGTAGGTCAGATAGCTGGCCAGGGACTCCAGGATCTACCACTCTCCACCCCCCATTCTGCCATTAAAAGCATGCACAATGGCCCTCACTTTTAAACAAACAATCGAACAAACATAGCAGGTGGTAGGGATTGAACTCCTGTCCTTGTACTTGCAAGGAAGGCAAGTGCTTTACCAACTGAGCCATCTCTCCAGTCTGGAAAAGACTCTTAAACAACTGGTCAGCAGTTCCATGGTACTGAGGTGCTGTGGGCCCAGACTCAGACTAACCCAACTGCTATAGTAGGGACAGCTGAGTTCTGGAACCCATTCATGTTCCCATCTCCCAGAACATGCCACAGTGCCTACCTGGGCCTCTCTTTTGTGGGGCGCTGAGCTATGAGAGACTGCCAGGTACCTGGTTCAACGAGCTTTTGAACCCCAGAGACCTGTTGGGATGGAAGATGTTCAGCTCTGTTCCTGGGCCCCTGGCTCTCTCAGCTTCTGCCTTTCACAGCCCCTCCCACAGAGAGAGGTTGA
Source organism: Arvicanthis niloticus (assembly GCF_011762505.2). Lineage (NCBI taxonomy): Eukaryota > Metazoa > Chordata > Mammalia > Rodentia > Muridae > Arvicanthis > Arvicanthis niloticus. The sequence goes on from NC_047663.1 coordinate 7,553,583, forward strand.
GAGGTCTACTACCATCAGGTCAGGTAGGAACAGTGCCCCAGGCTCTCCTCACATGCATATGAAGCATCCCCAAAATCTCAGACTAAGCCAATGGGATTACCTGCTGCTAAAACCTTCACCCATCCCAAACTGTATATATTAAGCTTAATTGAGAAGTAAAGCACGCAAGAATCATCCTGTGTTGTTCTAGAGCTTCTGTCACGGACCCTCCCCTCTTCGCCATCTGGGGGGAGGGGGGGCTCTCACCAGCTACAGAGCTATTAACACTGGGCAAGAGACCTGCTAGCTTTCCCTGCTACCTATCTGGCACTTCCCGGCTTAGCAAAGAGCTGTAACACTTCAGAAGAAGCAGCTCTCCAGGAGCACCTTCGGGTTCTCCTCTCTCTGCTGCAGAGAGGGCGACAGGATAGGTAGCAGAGGATCTTCCCTGCTGACACTCTACCCTGGACCACCCGCAGGCAGGGGCAGCAACAGCAACAGAGACAACAGCTGTTTGCATCCTATCCTCTGCCAAACCAGAGACTTGTGGGACCCCATCTAGAGCAGGACCAACACTCTTCCACTGAAGACTTCCAGGGAAGTAGAAAATACAAGAAAAAGTCATGTTTCTTCCTAGGTCCCCAGTGCCTTAGAGGACACACGCCAATATAAGTGTGTGGGCCACCAGCCAGGTGACTGACTAAATATCTGGGAAATGTAACTACACCAAGTGGCATAAAACTTTATCATTGTCACACTGGATATCTGTCTCTTATGGACCAGACACACACTGCTTTCTTTTTTGTCAATGCAACCCAGTGACTAAGCCCATTGCAAACATGGATGGATCAGGTGACCTAGGCTCTGTGCCACCTGCACAGGTCCCCAAGTAGTAGCTTCTTCTTGGTCCCTGAAGTCTAGATTCTCTGCCCAGTGAGTCCAAATGGGGAGCTAAGCTGCAGATAGGCAGCGGCCTCTCAGGAGTCAGGAACCCACATCCCCCCATGACCCCTTCAGTGATAGACACTGCAGCAGGCCATTCAACTGTGTCCCTTTTGTTCACAAGCATCTATTGAATGTCCAAGTATCAGACACCTTCCACATATAAGCTCCTAAATAAGAAAGACCCAGTTAAAGTCTACAGAGGAAGCCCAGGGGCTCAAGTTTAGCGCTCAGCGGGAAAACAGTTGTTCTCAGCCCACCAGCCTCAGCCCTGCTGAGTTCTCCACCATGACACAGTCTTCTCCTCCTCCAGTGGGGCTCTGACACCCACTGCCAAACTCACACCTAACACTGGTGACTCCCACTTTGTGTGAGAAGAGTCCCCAGGTTGGCATCTTCTCCTTGGTGACACGTGTTGGGCTCTAGTGAGCCTGGCTCTGTTGAGAGGTCAGTTTTCATTTTCTCCCAGAGTATAGCTGCCCAGGTTCTCAACCAAGCTCAGACAAGAAATCCCAGCTAAATTCAATGGGACATAACACACACACACACACACACACACACACACACACACACACGTGTGGTATTTACTCTTCTTCTTCGAGCAGCCCTGGGGATAGTCCCACCCTGTCTGCTTTATGTGGACTCATTGCCGGCACAGATTCTCTTATTACTCAACTTACTGCCTTGTTGGCAGCTTTCATCATGACGTGGCTTTGCTATTCTTAGCGGGCCAGTGGGCACTGAGTTCTTCCTCCTCTCGTGCTGTGATTGTCCCTGGCTAGAGCCCTTGGAAATCTGCATTAGCCGTGGAGATTCCCAGAACTCTCTGTCATTTGCTTGTTCTATTATATATGTATGAAGACATCTTTTTCCACATCTTCTGGGATGAACGCCCCTGAAGTAAAATGTGAAGCAGACACACTCCTATCTCTGTCAGACGCTCCTGCTCTCACACCAAACAGATCGTGAAAAAAAGAACACAGTTCATGGATCCATCTCCTTTGCCTCCAACATCAAGGGTTAGTAGAAGCAAGTTGCCCCATGCTACAGAGAGAAGGGAGCCAAAGTCTGTGAGCCCAAGTCCAGCATGGCTCCTCTGTCACAGCTGTACAAGCTTGGTTCTGTCCTCTACACAGCTGTTCGATGGGTCTGCTCTGTCATCCAAAACTCCAACACAATTTAGCACGGGCACCATAGTATGCACAAATTCCCTTATCATCGTCTGCACTCAAAACATCTTGGTAAGGATCTCCCAGAAGTCAACTCCACCATCAAGACAAGTCCTGGTCATCACCACACACACACACACACACACGCACACGCACACGCACACGCACACGCACACACACACACACTGGACATGTTTCTTCTTGCTGCAATCTAGAATAGACTTTCTCTGACCCCCCCACCTAAGCCTTATGCTTTCAGGTCTCCAGGCCCACAGTCCCATTGATCTGGAGGCTAAAGAGGAGAAGAATTGGTGGTAGTCATCAGATTCAATCTCATGGGATCCTCCATCTAAAAAGAGCAGTGTTCCAGACACAAAAGAGAGAGTCGACATCCTACCTGACTCTCCTCAGAATCTTGTCCTTAAAAGTTACGTGTGTGTGTGTGTGTGTGTGTGTGTGTGTGTGTGTGTGTGTGTAATGGTGCACACACACACTTACAGATGTGTGTGTGCACATGCCATGGCACAAGTTGGAAGTCAGAGAACAACTGTATAAATTCAGCCCTCTTCTTCAACTGTTACTTGGGTTCCAGAGGTAGAAGGGAAGGTGCTAGGCTTCTGTCTACTCAAGGAGTCATCCCACTATATCCTCCCTCTTCCTTTTGATAAGCTCTTCAGCTTCTTCCCAAATTCCAAGCTTAAGACAAAGTGGGTCAGGACTCAGAAAGATGCCAAGTGAACAGTTGGTGACAAGTGTAGGGGAGACGGGATGACAGAAGCCAAGATTCTGGAGGGGAAAGGGAGGAAGGAAGCTGAGATTCTGGAGGGGGAAGAGACAGAAGGAAGCCAAGATTCTAGAGATTTTGCATCTAACTTGGACCTCAGCATCACTGGACGCCTGAGACTTCAGCCATGAGACTCCCAGGTGACCATGGGATGTGCTTATTTTTTTTGTAAATAAAATGGTGTGTGTGTGTGTGTGTGTGTGTGTGTGTGTGTGTGTGTGCTTTGCCTGCCTGTCTATGCACTGCCTGTGAGCCTGGTGCTAAGAGAGGCCAGAAGAAGCCATAGAAATGGAGTTACAAATGCTTATGAGCTACTTTATAAATGTCGGGAATCAACCCTGGTCCTATGGAAGAGCATCAGGGTCCTCAACTGCTGCACCGTCTCTCCGGTTCCTGGCTAGTTTTTCCAAAAAGATTTATTATTAATATTATAATAATAAAATTATGTTTTAAGTTATAACCATCTGTGTGTGGGTATGTGCCTGAGAGTGCAGTTGTCCATGGTACCCAACAAAGGGTGCAAAATGCAAGATGCAAGCCACCTGGGGTGGGTGCTAAGAATTGAACTCAGGTCCTCTGCAAGAACAAATTCCATTCTCTTTTTTTCTTAAATAAAAATAATTTTATTTGCTTATTTCATGTTTATGGGTGTTTTGTCTGCATGCATATCTGTGTAACATGTACATGCCTAGTGCCCCACAGAGGCAAGAGGAAGGCATCTGCTTCCCTGGCACTGGAGCTAAGACAGCTGTGAGACCCTATGTGGGTGCAGGGAATTGAACCCAGGTCCTCTGGAAGAACAGCCACTTAACAACGGAGACAGCTCTCCAGCCCCTGGAATGGTTTCTGATGGAGCAGATACTCTCCATAATGTATTTAAATTGGCCACACAACTTGATAATGAAAGGGGCATGATGAACACATTAACCATTCTGCCCAAGCTCCTCTCCAAATGATGTGAAGCCTCTAAACTTCCAGCCTCACCACTGGGGTGTCAGAATGTCACTGACATGCTGCCCAGGGAAGGTGAGACGCAGGGGTGTTAGGCTGAGTTTGTTCCTCACTTTGGGGTGCTGGCCACCAACACGCAGCTCAAAGAAGGCAAAATGCAGTCTAGGATAGGGGACCCAGCCAGTGTTTCTTTCTACATGTGAGAAACAGTGGGTGCTGGAACAGACGCTGTGGTTCTCAAACTCCTGTGCACCCAGATGCCACTGGAAACCATGAGGAGTTGAGAACTGGAGCTCCCATCCTCCTGTGTACCCAGATGCTGCTGAGGACACAAAAGAGTTGGAAATAGGAGACCGTGGGGCCTGTGAGAGCCTGGGACAGGGGGGCTAAGGTGGGTGAGGGTTGATCCTGCCTAGCTCTGAGTGAGTGCCAGGAGTATGGAGGGGCATCTCCAAGAGATGTTGGCATGGCTCCCTATGATGAAGGCGTCCACCCTTGGCAGACTTTGATGAAGGAGATTGTCTTTGCTTATTTAAACTGTTTTACTCATGGCAGAAGTGAATGCATATGTCTTACTCAGGATGAACCAGAGATTCACGTGTCGTGGTCACGTGCTCCAGGACAGGAAACTGGTCCCAAGCTATTGCGAACTCCTGCCATTCTCAATTATGAGATTTACCTGGGTTCTGAACTTGCTACAACCTTACCAGTCCTTCTGTCCGGTGGCACCAGCCACTGCCCTACACTCTTTCTTGGAAGACTAAAACCACAATTTAATTTAAAAAGATTATATAATGAGAAGTTGGTGCTTGCATTTTAGAGGCTAAACTTAGTGAGCAGTGGAGAGGACCATGGGTGAGGGGACCAAGATACAGGCTGAAGCTGGATCATGAGGTGAAGAGTCTGGGTCATTCCAAAAAAAAAGGGAAAAACCAACCCATGTTTTAGTCAAGGGGTGAGATAAGCTGGTCTCTTTGTCTGTCTGTTTATCTTTCTGTCTCGCCTATCCACCTGTCTGTCTGTCTGTCCTAGTCTGATTTTTGTTGCTGTGATAAAACACTGACCAAAACCAACCTGCTCGGAAGAAAGGTTTTATCTGGCTGATGCTTCCATGGGATGGTCCATTTTAAAGGAACTGTGCAGGACCTCAGCAGAGACCTGGAGGCAGGAACTAGGCAGAGGCTATGGAGGGCGCTGCTCACTGGCTTGCCCAGCCTGCCTTCTTGGACAATGCAGGACCACAAGCACAGGGATAGCATCACATCCATTAAGCATCCAGAAAATATCCTTAGGAACTTGCCTACCATGTCCATCTGATGGAAGAAAGTGCTCAATAAAGGTTCCTTCTCCCAGGGTTCTCTAGCTTGCATCAAGTTGACAAAACTTACCAGTTCACTATAAACTCTCTATCTGTGAACCTATCAGTACACTGGTAACCTGTTTGTTTATTATTTTTCTTTCTCTCTCTCTCTCTCTCTCTCTCTCTCTCTCTCTCTCTCTCTCTTTTTTCTTTTTTTTTTTTTTTTTGGTTTTGGTGGGGATTTGTTGTTTATTTTTATTTTTTAAAGACAGGGTTTCTTTGTGTATCCTTGGCCATCCAGAAACTTGCTCTGTAGACCAGGCTAGCCTCAAACTCACAGAGATCCACCAGCCTCTGCCTCCTCAGTGTTGAGATTAAAAGCATGTACCAGCACTGCCAGCTTTCCTTCCTTTTTCCAGAGACCGTGTGTCAGTGTGTTTTCTCATTGCTGTGATAAATAATGAGACAAAGGCAGCTTAAAGAGGGAACGGTTTATTCTGGTTCATGGTTTGAAGGAGTTTAGCCCACCATGGTGGAAAGGCAGGGTGATGGGGTGTGAGGTGGCTGCTTACATTGCATCCACAAAGAGAGCAGAAAGGGATGAGTACTGGTGTTCTGTTCCTTCATCCCTTCCCTCTGTTTATCCAGTCTGCCATCCAGATCAGAGTAGGCATCTGCTCCCATCACGGCCTCCTCTCCTTAAGAGGGACCTACCTCCATCCTGCTCCTTAGAGAGACCCTGATCACCACAGAAGACCCTGAAGAGACACAAGGAGGTGCCACAGATCCAGAGATGTCCTACTAGGCACCTCCCAGATGTGTTTGTACCTGTGGAGTCGCAGTAATCAGCACTTGATGTGTCTACAACCTTCCTCTTCTGGGATCAGAAGGTTGTTCCTCTTCAGACTTCTTGCTCTCACTGCAGGATAGAGCTTGGCAAGACGCATGCGCAGACCACTGTCTTCCCAGTTTCCTCTTTTGCCCATAGCAACTGCATGTGTTTCCATAGCTCTCTTTGTTTCTATGGCTGACATGTGTGGGTGAGAGTGAATCGGCCCCAAGACCGGGGAAAGCTCTTGCCCTCAGCTTCCGGCCTCTCCCTGACTCTTGCAGTAATGACCATATTAGGTGTGCGGGTGAAGTCAGCTCTTGGGAGTTCACAGAACAGGAAGACAGCAGAAGACTTGAACCCTGATTCTGTGGAATATGGACCTCACCAGACTTTTGCTGGACACAAAACCAAGTTGCTAATTTTTCCAGTCTCTGAGGCATGCTGTCATACGTATAATTTCAGTTACTATAGGTGTCATAAACAAGGCACTAAGACCACACCAAATGTGAGTCCTGCTTTCAGAGAATCTTGGGTTAGTGGACACACACACTCTGCTTCCAGCTTTGACCCACTGCTCACTCTGGTATGAGGGGAACACTTGCACCAAGCTCCTTCCCAGAGCATCAGGATAAACACCTGCTTTCCAGTTCCAAGTCCCGATGTCCTGTGTCTCCTTCCAGGTAGACTCAGCAAGGAGATGGGACAGCTCTGGCTCTTGGTTAATGCCTCACCATACTCCAACCTGAGCCGCAGCCTGCAGCCAGAAGCTCAGCGTCATTTTACACTCTGAGCCTGGTCTTGACCCTCATGGCTTCCTTCTTTGTCTTCTCTCCTCCCAGACATTCTGTCCTTGTTAACACTCTCATTCTTAACACTGAAGAATGCAGAAGAGCTAGCATGGTGATCCTGAACTTGGGAGGGAAAGGCAGGAAGATCTCCCCAAGTTTGAGACCAGACAGGTTAGACATTGCAGTTCAGGTCAGCCAAGGATACATAGGTAGTCTCAAGAAGGCTGGGAAGAAGATGATAGAGAGGAAGAAGGAAAGGGGGTAAGAGGAAGAGGGGGAAGATGCAAAACAATTTTTTGTTGTTGTTTGAGACAGGGTTTTTCTGTATAGCCCTGGCTGTCCTGGAACTCACTATGTAGACCAGGCTGGCCTCCAACTCAGAAATCCTCCTGCCTCTGCCTCCCAAGTGCTGGGATTAAAGGTGTGCAGAACACTGTTTCTTTATGTTGTTTTCCTTTTTTGTGTTCCCAAATCTCTAAGGCTCCATCCTTCCTGTCAGGATCAGCTCTTATACACAAATGTGCGTATTTGCTTCTTTCTAAAAGTTGACTTCCTCCTTTCTGTTGTTTATACAAAAGATTTAGCCTGGGACCTGAACTTTTCACTCAGTATTGTTTATAGACACTTCATGGGAAGATACTTTAGCCGTGGTGAACACATGGGTTCTAGAGAACAGATAACTCGGTGTGTGCCAATGTGTGTGAGTGTGTGTGAGTGTTATGTGTGTGAGTGTTTGAGTTTGTATGTGAGTGTGTGAATGTGTATGTGTGTAAATAAATGTAAATGTTTGTGAGCAAGTGTGTATGCATATGTGCATGTGTGTGTGTGCATGTGTGTGAGTGTGTATGTGAGTGTGTGATCACATGAGTGTCTATCAGAATGTGTGAGCATGTGAGTGTGTAAATATGTGTGAATGTGTGTGAGCAAGTGTGTGTATGTGTGTATTTGAGAGTTTGAGTGTGTATATGAGTGTATCTGTGAGTATGTGTGACTATGTGTGACTGTGTGAGAGTGTGTATACATGTGTAGGAATATATGTGAATGTGTGTGTATGTGAGTGTGTGTGAGTATGTGTGAGTGTGAGGGCATATGTGAGTGTGTGTGTTCATATGGGGGTGGAGTACATACACACATGGATATGTACATGCACGTGGGTGGGGGCACAGGAGCACTTGAGGATGGAGAGCCTGGGTGCTGTCCCTCAGGCACCATCTACTCGAGTCTCCCATGGCTGACTTGTCTAGGTTGGCTGCCTAGTGGACCCCAGGAGTGCACCTGTCCCTTCCTCCTCAGCCATGGGAATACAGGCATGTGCACCAGGCCTTGGCTCTTTTTAGCTGTGTACTCTGGGGTTTGAACTCAGTTCCTCAGACTTGCAAGGACTTTACTTACTGATCTGTCTTCCCTGCCCCAGAAACCAAGTTTTGTAAAACAAATAAACCAGCAAAATATGGTAGCACGTGTATCTAACCCTCCTAATTCAGGAGGTTGAGACAGGAGGATGGCTACAAGTTCAAGGCCAACTTGACCTACATAGAGAGTTTTAGTCTTCCTGAGTGACTCTGTGTGAGTATGTGTGATTGTGTGAAACAGGAAAAAACCTGTCTAGGGGAGCCAAAAAATAAAAATACTAGTCATATAAGTGGCATTTACCTATAACCCTAGCACCTGAGAGGCTGGGATAGGAGGATCAAGGGAGGAAACCAGCCTGGGATACAGGGAGACTGCATCAAATTTGTAATTGATTTAATTAAAAACAAACAAATATCAAGTACCAATGACAAAAATCCAATTTATATCTTTGGAAAGATGTCAGGTAGTGTAAGGGCATAAGAGAAATATCTTTGTTGTTGGAGGCTGTGACTGAACTAACTAGGACAGTATCCCATCAACCACACATAGAGTCTGTCACCCCCTCACCACTGTTCCTCCTACTACTGTGGGCTGTCTGATAGACATGCTTTCTCCAGGACCCAGTTTGATGGTCATGATGCTTGCCACCCAAAGCAAATGGCCCCTGCGCTTTTCCATAAATAACCCTGAGTTCAGTCTAACTTTCCTGCTGTGATCAGAGTCCCCAGGGTCACTTTCAGGTTCACTGAATCACCAGAGCTGTGTTTTCCTGCAGAAAAACGATGTTATTTACACACACACACACACACACACACACACACACTCTCCCCACCCCCATGATACTGTGAGTTTAAGTGACACATGTCCCCCGCTGCCCCTCCCGCTGAGGCTGTAAGAGCCATCATGTGGTTTCCTGCCTCCTAAGGTGGACAGGAGACATCTTCAGCCTGGGCAAGGGGTTGGGGGAATGATGCAGGCTCATTTTTTCCCAGGAGTAAGAAATAAACTTCTGTGGTTGTGGCAGTCTGGAGTTGGGGTTTTGCTTTGACAGCAACTGTCGTAAAAAGCTGATGAATCCGAGCCTGTGTCTGCAGGTCGTCAGGGATGGGGGTGGGGGGGCACAGATGCATTCTGGGACCATCGGCACCTGTGCCTCCTCTCCTCTCCTTCCCACTCCTCTCTGCCTTCCTAGAGAGACATGTAGAGCAGCCCTCGGTCCAGTCCTGCAGTCTATCAAGAGAGAGAAGATCCCAGAGCCAGGGCCAGCCACTGGGACCCACACTCCCAGAGCTCACTTGAAGCAGGCTGGTCTATCACTGGCTTATAGCTACACAGAAAAGGCCTGGCTGCCCAAGACACATGTATCATTGCAATTATAACCTCTTCAGCATCAAGAAGAGTCATTGGTATGTGTGTACCATACCATATACATATAAACATTCCTCATATGTGTTAAACATGCCACATACATGAAGGCACCACACACAGCATATATATCTCACAAGTGTGTGATAGATAGTGCACACACCACATGTGATACATATATACAACATACATCATACGTATGTATACTGTACCTCATACACTTATGCATAGGACACATGCTGTTCAGGCTACAGACATAATGCAGATATACTGCACACCTCAGATGTAAATACGAACTCCACACTTTACACAGCTGTGCATACCACATGCAAACCTCTTCAGTGGTCATGCTTCTGGGACGCACTCAGGTTACATTAATTGGGGTGATTGTGACAGTCATCGCTGTAGCAATACAATACAGATTTTGTGTCTTGATTACACACACACACACACACACACACACACACACACAGTTAGACACAGACCTCACCGAAAGACACACATACAAAACACACACACAATCTTGTATATGGTACTTAGTCACCCTGCCCCAGGTCTCTCGTGTTTCCATGTTCACCTCTCTCGTTCTCCCCTCACTCACTTACCCCTGAGTCTCAAGTCCTGGGTCTGGCAAAGGCAGTGTTCCTGCTCAGCCTCCTCTAACATGGAGGTCTCCTTAGGACCTGACCCCAGGGAGCCTCTTCAAGCCTGCCCCACCTGTGAGGCCAAAACTGGGACTCCTGGTCCCCAGGGTCCTTCCTTCTGCTCTGTCCTGGCACTGAGCAAGGCCCCATGGGGGAATTCCTCAGCACATAGAGCCTGTATAAAGAAGAATACAAGACATGACAAATCTGCTGTGTTTCCCAGAGGGCTCACCTCTGGGAGGATTAGCACAACCTGAGGTGCAAAGAGGAGCCTGCCCAAGCATCCCTCAGGAATATCCCATGATCCTCCTTTCACAGTAAACTCCAGCGGGTTTCACATTGGACAACACAGGTGTATGTGTTATGAGAATCGTAACAGTGGACTTAAGAAGGGACCACAAGGATCTCTGTATGATCCTGCCTTCCTAATTGTCCTGTCTCTGTCCCATCACAAGTCCAAGATCCCAGCAGCAGCAGAACTCCCCAAATATGGGCCTGTCCTTCACAGCCCTGGGCAAATACATGAAACACAGGAGCTGAGAGAGAATTCTGGGTCAGCAGGTGACAATGACCAGTGTGTGCTGTGCTGTGCTGTGTGTGTCTGGATGTGAAGGCGTGTGCAACAGAACAGGGACAACTCTGTCCTTCAGGCTGTCTGTGTGTCCTACCCTGAGATTTGTGCCAGCACCAGACATTTCCAGCCGAGGAGTGATGAGAATCCAGCCTGAACTCTTTATGCCTCTATGTCCTGATGAAGGAAGGCCATGCCTTCTCTGAAGTGGCCACAAGCCCCACTTGGACCTCTTACTATCCTCTGTGAGGGAAGAGGACCCCGGAGCATCTAAATCCTTCTGTGAACAATTAACCAAGCCTGGACCTCAATGATCTGAGGTCCCTTCTTGCCATGAAGGGTTTGGGGTTTTTGTTGGTTTGGTTTCATCTTTGTGTGTTTTGGTGGAGAGAACCCTCATGGGGGAACACATATGCTGTGGGACAGGCACATGCCAGGGAGCACACATGTGCCATGGGACACTCACATGCCATGGAGCACAGGCAGAAGCCTCACATGTCTGTCCTCAACTCTCACCTTAATTGAAACTGGGCCTCTCTTCTTCTCTACTGCAGATATCAGGTTAACTGGCTCAGGATCATCCCTGATTGCCCCATCTCTGCCTCTGCCTCATCATAGGAGCACAGAGATTACAGATGCATGCTACAGCATCCAGCCCTACATGGTTTCTGGGGATCTAAACTCATGTCATCATTTTGCAGTGCAAGCACCTTACTTACTAAGCCATCTCCCTGCCCCACATGGAGCTCCCTGAGGTGCCAGATTCCCTGCAGAGGTCTTGAGGCTTTTACTTGTCCATAAGAAGGCTAAAGGAAGTAGCCCAGGTCCTATAAGACTTTCTGTTACAACCACGTGTTTACAAATGTCTTTCTGACTTTATATAACTTTTTATGCAGGTCCCTTGTCTGCCCAGGGCTTCACTAACCAGCACAGTTCCTTGCAGAGTGACTGAACATCAGCATGAGGTACACTGAGGAGCTCAGCTATGGACCAGTACTTCTGAGCCCTTGTCCTCACTGAAGTCTTCAGCCCAAGGGAATGTGGCATTGTGTTGTCTTGGGTACATTGATTTGCCACCTGGAGGATGTTCTGTGACTCTACCTGGAATGTGACGCCCCATGACCACATCCCTCATATCTGGACCAGAGTGTGTGGACGGATCTCTTTGCTGAGTTAGTTATGGGTCATCTTCTGTGTTATGAGTCAAGTCATCTACTGAGGAAATACCAGAGGTCAGAGGTCATCTGTAGGACACACCCGAGTCTGAACCCCACATTCTCTGATCTCCGTTAGCTCAGCCAGGAGATGAAGTGCTCTTGTGCCCCTTGTTCAGGTCAGTACTGAGAATCCCCCTGTCTGCCTATTCCGTTCCTCAGGCAGAGATGCACTAGTACTGGGGTTACCTCCTCTGCAGAAGCATGGAGAAGTTGGGGTTACTTCTGGCCGATGCTCCTTCCTCCTTGGGCCCTCACACATTCTTCCCAGGCCTGTGACCTTTTGACCTGGTTCAAATGTCAAATGAACTGCAAGTCCGAACAATGCATTGTTCTTTTGTTCAGCCTTGTACTCCCTAGAACTAGATCTCACCTGCTTGTGCAAGGGGAGCCTTCAGCCCAGTGCCCATCTGCTTCAGCTGCCAGGGCACCATGGGGAACTTGCCAGCACTAAAGCCTCTGAGAGTCTCACCACTTAGCAGAAGCCTGTAGGCACAGGCATGCTGACTCTGAATCTCCTGCCCTCTTATGCTATTAGGACAAAGAGAGAGCTGATTGGATACTGTGGAGGTTTGAGTAAGAATAATCCGCCATCCCCCACCCACCACCCCTGCTCATATATTGGAATGTTTTGTCACCAGGGAGTGGAACTGTTTGAGTGGGTATGAAGGATTAGGGGGTGTGGCCCTTTTGGAGGAAGTGCATTACTGGGGTGGGCTTAGAGGTTTCAAAAAGCTCATACCAGGCCCTGCATTACTTGTTCTCTCTCTCTCTCTCTCTCTCTCTCTCTCTCTCTCTCTCTCTCTCTCTCTCATCTCTACTCTCTTTCTCACTTCTCTCTGACTGAAAATCAGGATGTCGCTCTCAGCTATGTCTCCAGGATCATACCTGACACACTTGCCACCATGTTCCCTGCCATGGTAATAATGGACTAAGCCTCTGAAACTGTAAGCCAGCCCTGGTTAAATGCTTTCTCTTTTACTAGCTGTTGTGGTCCTGGTGTCTCTTCACAGCAATAGAACAGTGACTAAGACACATACCAAGCAGTGATCATGCCTTAGAGTCCTGCAGTGAATACACGAACCGGTTTCTTTGCTCTTCTTCTTCTGATATTCTGTAGAGCATAAAGAAACAGTGGACACAGACAAAATGCAGGCTGATACCCTGGTGATCAATGAGTGAGAAGGAAGAGAGTGATACAGTGGCAGTGCATCTGCATTCTAAACTCTGATTAAGGAATCAGGTCACAGCATTGGTTTGACCAGCAGCATGAACCCAAAAATGTTGCTCAAGACCCCATGAACTAAGAGCTCCGTATAATCTGAATTTTGGAAGGAGGTGTTTCCTCTGTGGTCACAGCTAGAGCTAGAGAAGGTCAGCTTTCAAATCCACTCAGGAACCGGCTTGTCACAGAGGGTGGGAGACCTGACCTAATAAGGAAATGATCCCCAGGGCTCTGGAAGGAGGGTAGAGGCCCTTGGGTAAGGTCTAGTGACAGATGGCACCCTCAATCCATGGCCATGGGTGTCCCCACTTGCTAGGTGTCGTAGGGACAAAAGCCTCTGAGGCCTAGAACATCCACAGAGCCTTTCCTGCACCAGCTCATCTGGAACCTCACGTGGGAGCCAGGGACCAGGAAGCAGAGGACAGAAAGAAGAACTAGGAAAGAGGACATTCTACCATCTAGAAAGAAACAGCTGCTTCTCCCCTGTTGGCCCTGGTGTGGGCACAGGTGACAGCTGAGCTGAGGAAATGACCCCCAGAGGAATCAGGTTGTGGCTGCCTTCTGCTCTGCTCCTGTCTCAGGTCCCAGGTGAGCACGGGGCAGGTGTGGCTGGTGTACAGCTGAGAAAGGGGACTCCTGCTGTAAACCTGACAGGGCCATGGGAAGAGAGAGAGAGAGAGAGAGAGAGAGAGAGAGAGAGAGAGAGAGAGAGAGAGAGAAGTCAGCACAGGCAGAGGGGCCTAGAGAGAACGCATGAGGTTGGGGTGGGGTGGGGTGGGTGGGGTGGGGTGGGAAGGGCCCAGGAGTGATCATCCTGTGCCTCACAGATGCTATCAGGTTTCTGTGAACAACAACATCATGTCTCCCTCACCGGAGAGAGAGAGTCAGGACCCAGAGAGAGGGTCACCTGTGACAGGCATTGCCATAACTATATAATTTTATTAATTTATAATCTCTCTATAACCTCAGTCCTGACTTCTGGCTTGATAACGCCTGGTTTTTTTCTCACTATTTCCTCAAGACAAGAGGGTTTTCTAAGACCTGACCCAAGGGCAGACTTACTCCTCATCCAGCTGTGAGGTACTGAATTGAGATTTGTGTTTTCCAGGCTGTGTCCCTCTGCATGGCCCCAGCACTGTGACAGGAACAGTGGGGAAAACGCTGAGTGTGTCATGTCAGTATGAGGAGAAATTCAAGACTAACAATAAATACTGGTGCAGAGTTTCACATAATCTACTGTGCAAAAATATTGTCAAGACCAGAGGCTCAGAAGAAGCCAGGAATGGCCGAGTGTCCATCAGGGACCATCCAGACAACCTCACCTTCACAGTGACCTTGGAGAGCCTCAGCGAGGAGGATGCAGGCACCTACATGTGTGCGGTGGATATACCATTTTTCGATGGCTTCTTTGAGATTGATGACTCCTTGGGGATGGATAAGAACTTCAAGGTTGAGTTGTCCATCGTCCCAGGTAAGCCTCCTTCATGCCAGGGCAGCCTGAGTCCAGGCCTGTCATTCCCTCATGGAAGAAGGAAGCCATGAACTTTAGCATGGTGAGCTTGGTGAGTGATTGACTCAGGACAGGGAGTGTGAGTGTAAACATGTGTGGTACATGTGACAGTGTATGTGTACCAGTACACGTGTGTGCATGCACCAACAGGCACGCTGGGGAACCTGTGTTCTTAGAAACTATTTTATTATTTTATTTATTTGTTTGCTTGTTCATGTATTTGGTTGGTTATAGGGTCTTGCCCATGATGTCTGTGAGTGAACAGAGAACTTCTGGGTGTTAGTTCACTATTTCCATCTTGTGTGTCAAACTCAAGTCATCAGGCTTGGCAAGCAGGGGCCTTTACCCCCTGAGCCATGTCATTAGCCCCTGTTGGGAATTCCTGTGTGCACCATGGGGCAGTTTCAGGCCTGAAACTTTCTAGAGACAGGCTCTGAATCGATGGCTCTTTGTGAGTTCCTGTCCTGATAAGACAGGAGTCCTCTCTCCCCGGTGTCCTATAGTCCTGTCCCCAATCTCCATAAGCAAATGGTACCCAAGCACATCAGCTCACCTCTCCCAATGGCGGCTCTGACCTGGGACTGAGTGCACACTATCCTTCCAGGGAGGTTCTTGGGGTACCAGCTTCGTCTCTGGTTCTGGGACTTCTGAGAGACCAGAGACACAAGGAGAAGCCTAGACAGTGTGTGGAGCTTCTCTGTGCCCTGAGGAACCCACTCACCCCTCCAGGCTCCCCTGTGTCTCCCTTTCCCAGAAACCATTTACTGCTGAAAGAAACTCTGAGATCCCTCCAGGGTTCCCTTTCTATGGGCAGAGGGTGAGGAGGGATGGAAGCCAGGCTTTCAACTACTTTGGTCACCAATGTTCTTCATGTGTGCAGTTCCATCTCCCCTAATGAGAGAGAATTTTTGTTCCTAGAACCCTGAATCAGTACATCTTTTTATATGCTGGGATAATGACAGAAACTAAAGGAAGTAGCCAAACCTCTGTTAATCCCAGTTTTTCTTCTTCTTCTTCTTCTTCTTCTTCTTCTTCTTCTTCTTCTTCTTCTTCTTCTTCTTCTTCTTCTTCTTCTTCTTCTTCTTCTCCTTCTCCTTCTCCTTCTCCTTCTCCTTCTCCTTCTCCTTCTCCTTCTCCTTCTCCTTCTCCTTCTCCTTCTCCTTCTCCTCCCCCACTACCCCTCCCCCTCCCTATCCCACTCCTTCTTCTTCTTCCATTTCATCCTCCTTCTCCTTTTTCCTCCTCTTCCTCCTCCTTCACCTTCTTATTCTCTTTCTTTTTCCTTCTTCTCTCCATCTCAATCATCATCATCATCATCATCTGAGAGAAGTTATTGTGTAGCCCAGGTTAACCACGAACTCACTGTAGACTTAGGATTGATTCATCTTGAATGCCTGCTCTTCCTGTCTCTGCTTTTCCAGCAATGGAATTACAAGCATATATCAGCACAGCCAGCTTCTGGTTCCCGGTTCTCCATTTCCCTGCAACCTCCTCTGTGGGTTCGTTCTGAAGATGGGGAACTAGAATCCCACTGAGGTCCCCACTCTGCACTAGAGGCCACTCTCCACAGGGCCCTGCATGCATCTGCCTTTCTAGAACTTTCCATCTTCTCATTCCTCAGAGAAGACTGCCCAGTGGCCTGTGTGGCTGACACAGGAATGAATGGGCCAGGCAGACATGGAGTCCCACTACCCTGTTTGTCCCCAGAAGGGTGGCAGACAAGGAGGCAATAGATGTGGCTGAGGTTAGGTGGGACCTGGCATCACTGAGGTCTTGTCACTGATACTTAAACTCTCCTCTATAAGAAGACTGCCTTCATGTTTGCAAGTGTGACCCACACACTGTGCACCATGATGTGGGCTGGGCAGGAAATCCCTGACAGCACCCTGGTGTGGCCGAGGATCTGACAGGCTGTCGGACAGCTGTCCAGCATGGCCCTGGGGACCTGTGTGAAGCAGAGTGACAAAGGTTTCAGTGGGGAGACGGAGTGGAGGTCATGGAAACTGTCTTGTGTTTCCATTCTTAGCTCCAATCACAGGTTTGAGCCCTGGAAACGGTACAGATATTCTGGACTTGCCCATATCCTCACCTGTGCACACTCAGTCCAGTGTGACAACAGAGGACGCAATTCCTGCTCCCAGTCCACAGAATAGGTGAGGAACCCACATCCCTGAGGCCTTTGATGGGGGGAGGAATCATACTGGGAGAACAGAGGTAGAGAGTTTGTATCTCCCTCCCATATGCCCCTCCTGCATTTCCCAATCTCAGGCTGACCTGGGAGGGTCTTGTCAGCGCCAGTTGATTATCTAAAGATAAGGACACAGCAGTGACACTCGGATACAGACCCACTGACCTGGAGTTAGTTTCCTGCCAAGAGAGCTCTATCTAAACACAGCCAGAGCCTGGAGAAAAGGCTCTGGGGAGATGGTTCTGCAGGTAAAGTGCATCTGAGTGTGAGCCACACCACCTACAGGACAAGTCAGGCATCGCGGCACCTACTTGAAACACCAGAGCTGCTCTGAGGTAGAGACAGGGGGATGACTGCAACTCACTAGCTAGCTAGGTTACCTGGCAAGCTGCAGGCTAGTAAGAGATCCTGTCAGAAAACAAGAAAGATGAGTCAAGTATGGTGGCTCACAGCTTCAGTCCCAGCACTTGGGGGGCAGAGGCAGGACAAGCTCTGTGAGTGTAGGACCAGCCTGGACTACATAGTGAATTCCAGTCTAGCCAAAGCTGCATAGTGAGAACTGTCTCAGAACAAATACAAAGTGATGATTCTTGGTGAATGACCAAGGTTATCCTCTGACCTCTCCACATTCATGTACATACATGTGCACCTGCATACATGCATGAGCACACACAGACAATTCACTATGTAAAATAAATATGCCACTGGGTGTATTGGCACAAGCCACACAGAACTTGGGGATAAAGACAGATGGATCTCCATGAGTTTAAGGCCATTTTGGTCCACATAATTAGTTCCAAAAAAGATATGGCTACAAAATATTAAATAAATAAATAAATAAATAAATAAATAAATAAATAAATAAATTGGATGTGTTGAGTAGGTGGTGCCTGCCTGGTTTGAGGCCCATGGGCTTAGTCTGGAGAGAGCAGGCCAGGCCCACAGTTCAAGGCTACTTCTTGTGCTATGCATTAATCACACTGGTCATTCAGGCAGTCCTTGTCCTTGTCCCTGCCTAGATCTCTGTGGACACAGACCTGGGTAAGAGACAGGCACATAGTGCAGGGTATTATTGTCACCTTCTGGGAAGGGAGCTAACTGTGACTGTGTCCCTTACAGGTCTCTTCTGAGCAGCCTCTACTTCTGTGTCCTGGTGTTTCTGGAGCTGCCCCTGTTCCTGATCATGCTTGGTGCTGTCCTCTGGGTGAACAGGCCTCAGAGGTGCTCTGGGGGAAGCAGCGCTCAGCGCTGTTATGAGAAACAGTGAAGTCTGTTGACAGCGAGGCCCTGTCCCTGGACACATCTCCTCTGGTGCTGGGGACAACCAGTAAATCCATGGTTTTGAGAATGTTCTGAGACCTTTAGAAGATTCTTTTACTGTATGAAACACATAAAACAATGCACCCAATGGATACATATGTATTTAAATAGAATTTCAGGCTGGAGACATGGGTCAGTGGTTAAGAGCACCAGCTGCTCTTCCAGAGTTCCTGAGTTCAATTCCCAGTAACCTCATGGTAGCTCACAACTATGTATAATGAATTCTGATGCCTGCTTCTGGCATGCAGGTGTACATGCAGATGGACCACTCATATACATTAAATAAATAAAATCTATTATTAAAAATTAAGTAGAATTTTAATTGGATATCTTTACTTATTCTTTGGTCAGTTCACACTTGTGTACAACACTGCTCTTTCATATCCACCTCCGACCCCACCCTCTCACCTCCTCAGGCATGTGTTTCCCACTCCCCTTCATGTGGTCTCCCCTTTCTTTCCCATTCCCTGTTCTCTCTGTAACTCACTGAAAACAGTTAGTGCCCCCTGACAGAATGCTAGCTCATCTTGCCGACTTGGTCTTGTGCACATAACCACAGCTGCAGTGATGTAACCACAGCTGCAGTGATGTAACCACAGCAGCACCTGTGATGTAACCACAGCTGCAGTGATGTAACCACAGCTGCAGTGATGTAGCCACAGCTGGAGTGATGTAACCAGAGGCAGTGATGTAACCACAGATGCAGTGAGGTAATCACAGCTGCAGTTATGTAACCACAGCTGCAATGAGGTAACCACAGATACAGTGATGCAACCACAGATGCAGTGAAGTAACCAGAGCTGCAATGAGGTAAACCCAGCTGCAGGGATGATTCTGCAGCTGCAGTGCTGTAACCACAGCTGCCGTGAGCTTGTGATTGTGAGACAGTGCTACACAGAGAACGCAGCATTTCAGGGCACTCTCCTCCTCTACCTCTGGCTGCCTCTGGAACTCTCTCCTCTCCCTCCCATCCTTGGGGTGGGAGGGGGTGTTATGTAGAGCTGAGCACTCGATGGTCACTTACACCACAGCAGAAGGAACCGAGGGCAAAGGCAGCGCTAACTGAAGGTATAGACGTAGACATTTAGAAGACGGTGTGACAGCCTGTCCAATAAATAAGTACACCTTCCATGAGAAATACTGATGGCACCGTGTCCTCCACAGCCAGTAATAGAACGAGGTCTGTAGTGATGACCTCCCTGTATGATGTCACATCCCTGCTTCCCAGCCACCTTGGTGACAACCTGAACCTAGCATTTTATATCTGCTTGGCTTTAGACTTTGCCAGTTACATGCTCATGGGCTGGCCAAGGGTGTATTGTTTAGCTTCTCTGTGTCAGATTGTTATATAAACAAAGTTATACTTTTATTTTATTTACATAGAGTCTCACTACACATGCCTGGCCCAGAATTCAGTATCTAGACAAGATTGTCCCTGAACTCATAGAAATTGACCTGCACCACCATACCAGGACTGTTAGACTTTTCCTCCAGTGTTCCGAAGTAAACCCAAAGCTTGACACATAGAACAAGCACTTTGCTACACAGATACACCCCACATCCCCCTCCTACCTATCTGCCTGTCTGCCTGTCTGTCAGTCTATCTGTCTGTCTCTCACTTTGATTCTTTCCTTCCTTCCTTTTACTTTAATTAACAGTGTCTCACCATATAGCCCAGGCTAGTTTCCAACCCCTGATCCTCCTGCCTCTGTCTCCCCAGTTCTGGGATTATAGACATGTTCTACCATGCCAGTGATATGCTTCATTTCTAAGTCTCATGGCTTTACCATTTAACACTGTGTCTCTAAGATTCATGCAACTGATATGTTGATGCTCTGACATGCATCCTGCCTCTGCTGCCCTCTGATTGGCTATGCAAGCATCCTAGGACATTGTTCTCCCTCCTGTGGCTGAACACTTTGGAGATTCTTTTTTTCCTTTTCTTCTCCTTCTTCCTCCTCCTCCTTCTCCTACTCCTCCTCTTCCTCCTCCTCTTCTTCCTCCTCCTGCTTCTCTTCCTCCTCCTCCTCCTCTTCCTTCTCTTCCATGCTTCCTCACCCTGCTTTTGTTATGAAATAAAACACATGCTGGGATGACGAGCACACATCACCAAGTCCTGCTTGTCATGTGAGTTCTGCTGATTCTTGTACAGAAAACCCTTTATTGGTTGAACTACCTCCACTGTCTGATATTTATATCACATAGGTAGATATAGTGTTAGATACAGATAGAGACAGACATATAGAGATGTATAGAAGGAGATATATCCTTAGATTAATGGCTTTTAATGGTAATGTAGCAAATGACTATTTTTTGTGGCTTATGCCTTTGGCTCTCATTTAAGGAATTATTATACAAGACAAGCACATGCCTGCAATCCCTGCACACAGGAGGGAGAGGCAGGGTACTCTGGAGTTTCATCCTCAGCTACAGAGTAAATTCAAGGTCATCTTAGACTACATAAGACTCTGCCTCAAAAATCAAGAGGAGCTGGAGAGATGACTCAGCACTTACAACCACTGACTGCTCATCCAGGTTTGCACCACATAGCAACTCCTAGTGATCACTAACTCCATTCTAGGGGATGCAATTTCCTCTTCTGCCCTGTCTGGGCACTGCCAGGTGCAATAACATGCACAGAGAGACAAACACTCATGCACATGAAAATACACAGGAATATTTTCAAAGAATAAACAACTTGAGAAGATGAAGAGGAGACTAGTAATAACAAGAGGAATAGAGAAGGTGACACCCTAAAATCTGAAGTATTTTCCCGTTTTGAAAACATGTTGATTTTTAACTCATTGCATTTCATTTTTTGTGATTATTGAGTATATTTGTGACATGTGTGTGCACGTGCACCCCACAGTCAGCTCAGACCTTCCTGAAATCAGCTCTCTCCTTCCACCTTCATGTGTGTTCTGAGCACTGGATTCACGGTCACCAGGCATGCAGAGCATCACCGACCACTGAGCCAGCGTGGCTCACACTGTGCACTGTGGTCTCCTGGCTAGAGCTGTGGTCTCAGGTCTTGGTGCACGGCTCTCTTCTTAGGTATCAGTAAGTGTCCATCAGCACTGGCCAGGGCCTCTGCTGTTCACATCCTGAGACTAGGCAATCAAGTTCCTGAAAGGAAAGTCAAGCATGGGCTAGAGACATGATGGTTCAAAGGAGAGCAGCTGCTGATCTGTCAGAGATGCTGAGTTCAGTCCTCAGCACCACCCCGGGAGTCTGAAAGCCCAGCTCAAGGGATCAACGCCTCCTTCAGCCTCTGTAAGAACTGCACTTATATGGTACATACACAGACAGACAAACAGATAAATAGACAAAACACACATGAAAAACAACATAAAACTTTAAAAGAAGAAGGAGGAGGAGGAGGAAGAAAAAGAGGAGGAGGAAGAGGAGGAAGAAGAGGAGGAGGAGGAAGAAGAACAGGAGGAAGAGGAGGAGGAAGAAAAGTCCCCACTGGGACTTTGAGAGTGAGCACATGGCTCAGTCAGGGTTTCTGTCGTTGTGATGAAACAACACGACCAGGAGCAGCTTGGGAAAGAAAAGGTTTATTTTGTTGTCTCTTCCATATCTCAGTTCAGCATCAAAAGCAATCAAAACAGGAAGTCAGACATGGTTGGAACCCAGAGGCAGGAGCTGATGCAGAGCCCATGGAGGGCTGGCGATTACTGTTCTGCTCCTCGTGGTTTGCTCAGCCTGCTTTCTTATAGAACCCAGGACCACCAGCCCAGACCTGAAATGGGCTGGTCCCTCCCCTATCAATCAATAATTAAATAAATGGCCATTTAAGTTTCTATCTGATGGAGGACTTTTGTTTGTTGTTGGTTTTTGTTGTTGGTTGTTGTTTTTGCTTTTTGATAAAGTCTCTCTATGTAGTCCTGGAACTCACAGAGATCCACCTGCCTCTGACCCCCTAGTGCTGTCATCAAAGGTCTGTACCACTCTGCTGGCATGGAGGTGTTTTCTCAACTCAGGTTTTTGTCCCTCAGATGACTCTAGCTTGAGCCAAGTGGACATAAAACCCAGGCAGCACAGAACATCCAATATATCGTTAGGATAATGTCTTAGTTAGGGTTTTACTGCTGTGAACAGAAACCATGACTAAGGCAATCTTATAAGGATGTAAACACAACATTTAGTTGGGGCTGGCTTACAGGTTCAGAGGGTCAGTCCATTATCATCAAGACAGGAACATGGCAGCATCTAGTCAAGCAGGGTGCAGGAGAAGTTGAGGGTTCTACATCTTCATCTGAAGGCTGCTAGCACACACCTATTCCAACAGGGCCACACCTTTTAGTAGTGCCACCCCTAGGCCGAGCATATATAAACCATCACGGATAAGTTCCTAATATATGAACATGAAGTGTAATCCCAATTATCTGGGAACTTTGAAAATACCTTCTAAGTGCTGGTGAGATGGATCTGCTTTGCTGTGACAGCCTGGTCACCTGAGGTCAGTGCCCGGAACTTACGGTGAAGGACAGAACCAACTCCCGGAAGTTGTCTTCTGACTCCCACAAGCAAACTGCTGCACTTCCACACTCACAAACACATCACATAACACACACTCCCAAGAAATAACATTTAAAATAAATAATAAAATGTCTTTTAATAAATGATTTCCTCTTTGGAACCTGTTTGTGTGTTTATTAAATTTGATTTTGAATGAGTTACATTTTTATTTTAAGATCTTTAGCCCGGCAGTGGTGGCACATGCCCTTAATCCCAGCACTTGGGAGGCAGAGGCAGGAGGATTTCTGAGTTGGAGGCCAGTCTGGTCTACAGAGTGAGTTCCAGGACAGCCAAGGATACAGAGAAACCCTGTCTCGAACAACAAAAAACAAGGGGCTGGAGAGATGGCTCAGTGGTTAAGAGGACTGACTGCTCTTCCAGAGGTTCTGAGTTCAATTGGCAGCAACTACATGGTGGCTCACAACCATCTGTAATAGGATCAGATGCCCTCTTCTGGTGTGTCTGAAGACAGCTACAGTGTACTCAACATTAAATAAATATTTAAAAAATATCTTTAAAAGATTCATTTTGTTTTAATTGTGTGTGACACACATATGCGTGCATGTGTGAGTGAAGGGTCCTTGGGTAACAGAATAGGATGACGGGTCTCCCAGAGCTGAAGTCCCAGGTGGTTGTGAGCCATCTTGTGTATTTCGAACGAAATTTGAATCCTCTGACAGAGCAGTATGTACTCAGTCACTGAGCTGCCTCTCCAGTCCCTGACTTTTATTTATAATTATCTATGTGTGTGTATGACTGTGTGTTGGCATATGCATGTGAATGCAGTTGTCCATGAAGGTCAGAGGTGGCTTTTACCCATAAGCCACCTCTCTAACTCCTTATATTTATTTAATTATGTAGCTTAAGCCTGTATTTTTATTACTTTTTAAGTTCACGTCTGTGTGAGATCAGAGCTTCAGATATCCCTAGAATTATAGGCGATTTGTCTGCTACCTCATGTGGGTGCTGGGATTAGAACTTGGGTGTTCTGGAAGAACAGCATGTGCCCTTAACCACTGAACCATCCCTCCACCCCCTTATTTTTATTATAAATGGTGTCCTTAGACTGGAGATGTGACTCAATGGTAGCATGCTTGTCTGCCATGAGTAAAGCCCTGGGTTTGATTCCAACACCAAACAAAAAAGGAAAAGACTATTATCAAAAGGTTTGTGTGTGTGTGTGTGTGTGTGTGTGTGTGTGTGTGAGAGAGAGAGAGAGAGAGAGAGAGAGAGAGAGAGAGAGAGAGAGGAATGGGTTCTCTGTGTGCGCGCACATGTGCGCTCCTGTGTGTGTGTGTGTGTGTGTGTGTGTGTGTTGAGTTATATGTGTGGGGGTGAGATAGGTTGTGTGTGTGTTTGTAGTGGGTTATGTATGTGTATGTGTAAAAGTGGTATATGTTTGTGTATGTGTGGTCTGTGTGTATATGTGTGTGGTCTGTATATATGTGTGTATGCTGGGTTATGTGTGTATATGTGGTGTATGTGTGTGTGTGGTATGTATATGTGGAGTGTGTCAGTGTGTATGTGCATACATACATACATACTTGTGTGTGTGTTCATGTGTGTATGCCTGGTGGGAGCATGCCTGGGTGTGCATATGTGTGTGCACACATGTATGTGTGCGTAGGTGCTCCTGTGTATGCCTGTGTACATGTGTGTATGTGTGTGTGTTTGTAAAATTCCTCCCATAAAAATTTGATACCAGTGATACAGTGTACCTATATCTATTTACGCTTGCAATTGGTCCTCTGGATTTAAACCAACTGCAGATTTCCACAACTTTGGAGGCTGACACTGGAGGGGGAGAGCTTGAAGCCATCTTGGGCTGCACAGAAAAACTCTGCCTTATAGAAACAGAACCACAGCTTGTGGGTGCAGCTCAGTGGGTGGAGTGTTTTCCTAGAATTCATGAAACATTGGGTTCAGGCTTCAGACCCTCATAAAACCGAGCACACTGGTGAATCCCTGTAACCCCAGCACTTTGATGTTGGAAAAAGGAAAGTGTGAAGTTCAAGGCTAGCTTGGGCTGCACAAGACCTCGCCTCAAACCCACACTCTCCCTCTTTCTCTGAGCCAATACCTGTGGCCCTAGTAGATATTGTGGCAGGTGCCCCTGGCCAGAGAAATCCCTGCTCTGAGGTCCATGACTAGAGAAATCCCTGCTGCCCTAGGCTGAAGCTTCAGCAATGCCCTTTTCCTACCAGTGTTTAGCCTAGGCTACTATCATGGGCTTAGCCTGGGCTGCCTTGTGCTCCCTTGCTACTGTAGTCACCCTGCCTTTGGTTGCTCTCCTCTCCCATGATCCCTTGCAACTCAGTTACCTCCCAGGTAAGAGTTTGCTATATTCCATCTTTTGTGTCTGTCTCTGCGGACCTGCTTGTCTGCATCTCTCCTTGGGAATCCCATCTGTCTCTCAAGTTCATGTCTGGCATTGCATCTATTCAGTAGAGGAAGTTGCAGATTCACCAGGCTGTTCCTCACATGCGGTGACTTGGTCTTCTCAAAGATAGACATCGGCTTCTTCGAATATGCAAATTGAGTACTTTTGTCAAGGAAGTCACTGAGAGAAGTGAACAATGAGAGAGACCTAAAGGAAACTCAAGCTGGGCTTCAGGTCCTCTCAGGCTGCTGGCATCTGTTGCCACCAAGGGCAGGAGAGGAGACAAGACCATGTGGCAGTTCCCTGCTCTACTCCTCCTCTTCCTTTCAGGTAAGTAGCAGGGGCTTTAGACACTTCCATGTCATTGTGAGGGCAACACAGACAGCCCGCCCTGTGTTAGGGAAAATCTGCTGATTCATTCACCAGCTGCACACTCCCAAAACAAAAGGTGTTTTGGGGTATCTGATGGATTCTGTGGGTATTGCAGAAAAACAAAAACAATTAAAAACAAAACAAAACAAAAAAACTTACAGAGATTGTTTCTTAACCCTTGCTGCTCCACAAAGGCCGATGAGTGAGTAGATAACTAATTCTTTTCAAAATCAATTTCTAGTTTTATGTTTGGCACATGCAACCTAGGATAGCCCTGAACTTAGGATCTTCCAGACCCCACCCTCTGAGTGCGGGATTTCTAGTGTGCAGCTCCATCTGCAGTTACATTGTAAGTTTTAACTGACACAGTAATTAATACTTACAGGGGCTGGGTGTGGTGGTGATTGCCTTTAATGCCAGCACTCAGAAAGTAGAGGTACATAGACCTCTGTGAGTTCAAGGCCAGCCTGGTCCACATGGGGAGACCCTGTTTCAAAAAGGAAGACCCTGATGGAGTACCGTATGACATTTGCACATGTATGTACAGCATGTAATGATCAGAGCAGGGTAGCTGGGCTTCCATCGAAGTCATTTGTCATTTCTTTGAAATCTCGTCTATGAGGTATTTTGAAATTTTCAGTTGTCAACCATATTTTTCATCTGTCTCATACAACACTAGAAGTTGTCATTCTCCTCAAATGACAGACACCCCTGTGTCCTAACAACTCTTTCTCTATGCTGTAAACACTCTTCCTGTCTTCACTAATACCTTTCCCAGGCTGAGAACCAGTATTCTGTTCTCTCCCTCTTTGAGGTTAACTTTTGTTCTTTTCAGGAAAAAATGGAACTCTGTGCTGTATGTATGTGTGAACATTTGTGTGTATGTCTCTGACTGTGTGCACACACATGCCCGTTATCTCAGGTGCACACATGGCTGCACACATGCATGTGGAAGCCACAGATTGACCCTGGGTACCTTTCTCTATCCCTCTCTACTTTGTTCAGTCATGGTCACCCTGTGCCTGGAGCTGACAGACAGATGCAGTCTGTCTGAACAGTGATCTCCAGGATCCTCCTGTCTTTCAGGTTACAGACACCACACACCTCACCTGGCTTTACATATGTCAGATCCATAGTCTGACAGATTATCTCCCACACTGCAGGCTGTCTCTCCGTGCTTATGGTAGAGACCTTTTTGTTTAACATAATTACATTCAGCATATTTTGTTTTCTTACTTGTGGCATTAGGGATATACTTTGTTGTTGAAGGCAACACCCTGAAGCACTTCCTTTATAATTTTTCTTTCTTTTTTTAAAAAGAATTATTTCATATGTATATGCACATATATATTGTAGCTGTCTTCAGACACACCAGAACAGCGTGTCAGATCTCACTACAGATGGTTGTGAGCCATCATGTAGTTGCTGGGACTTAAACTGAGGACCTCTGAAAGAGCAGTCAGTGCTCTTAACCACTGAGACATCTCTGTAGCACCTATGGTTTCTCTTAAAAATTTATTTATGTATTTAATATATGAGTTCTCTGTCTTCATAAACAGCAGAAGAGGGGCATCCCAACTCACTACAGATAGTTGTGAGCCACAATGTGGGTGCTGGGAAGTGAATTCAAGATCTTTGGTGGAGCATCCAGTGCTCTTGACCACTGAGCCATCTCTCCAGAGCCTCCTTTATCATTAAGCATGTAATTGATAGTTGTTGCATGTGCATGCTGTGTATGCTCCTCTCCAACGGTGCTGCATCCTCAGTTCTTACCAGGAGCTCTGGGACTCAGATTACATCGGTATGAAGGACAGCACAGGGTCTGTGTGCTGTGGGCTTTGCACCACAAGGAAATCAGATTGGTTGGTGTCATTTTGTTCAGCTTCAAAGGCATTCATTCATCCCAGAGACTGCTGAACTACCAAAAGTGGAATTCTGTGTGGCCATGGAATGTGGCTTCTTCTGATGGACCTCCTGTGAGTCATGGGTAATGAAATGAAGATAGGATCATGTCCAGTGGACACGGTGTTCTGTCACTTCCTCCATTCCAGCCATGATTGCTCACTGTCACTATTTTATCTTCTGAGAGCAGTAACTGGGCTCTTCAGCCTTTTTCTTTCTTTCTATCTTTCTTTCTTTCTCATTTTTTTTTCTTTTGAGGCTTCAACCAATAAGATAACAATGCTGATAAGTCTTGGGAAGAGGGAAGCCCTTCACTTGTTGTTATTCAGTTCATGAACTCAACTTGGCACAGAAGAGTTCCGCCCTTGGAGTAGGAGACCAGTGGTCCCTGCGTTTGTGTTTTCCAGGCTGCTGCACTGATCAGCATTCAGTCACAGGTCCAGAGGAGGTGAGCGGTCAGGAGCAGGGCTCCTTGACAGTGCAGTGCCGATATAACTCAGGTTGGAAGAATTACAACAAGTACTGGTGCCGAGGACCTGAGAGGCAATGTAAGATACTCATTGAAACCGATGGATCAGAACAGTTGCTGTTGAAGAACCGTGTGTCCATCAGGGACGACCAGACAGACTTCATCTTCACAGTGACCATGAAGGATCTGAGGATGAGCGACGCTGGCATTTACTGGTGTGGAATTACAAAAGCTGGATATGATCCTGTGTTTAAAGTTAATGTGAACATTGACCCAGGTAAGAAAAAAATCCCAGAAAATCCTGGTTGGGCTGCAGCAGGATCAGCGCCCCTTGTAAAATGTCTTACTAGAGAAGATAAACAGTCCACTCTATTTGTCCTGTTTTCTAATGAGATAGAGGGTGAGGTGGGAAAGCCTTATCTCCTTGTTTGTGTGTCTTAGATATTCCAAGTCCTGCATGTCTGAGAATTGAACTCAGAATCTCATTCGTGCTAGCTCAGCACTCTACCACTGAGCTAAAGTCCCATCCTGAGACGTTGACCCCTTCAACATAAAACAAAGGAAGCTGCAGAACCTTTAATTCTCAGCAAAACTGAGTAATAAGGATCAGGTTTATGTCTTGCTTTAAACAACTACAACAAAGAAAATAGACAAAATTGGAGCTGGAGACATGGCTCAGTGAGTAAGGGCACTGGCTGCTCTTCCCCAGGACTGGATTTCCTTCCCAGCATCTACATGGTAGCTTGCAACCATCTGTAACTCCAGCTCCAGGTAATCTGATGCCCTCCTCTGGCTTAAGTGGGCACTGCAAGTACATGGTGCACATAGATACAAGAGAACACCCATCACATATACATAAATGGTTTTTAAATAATAGAAGAGATAAAATATGCAAACCCGAAGAGTTTCTGCATATTGCACACCAGGCAGTGATGCATACACTCTGAAGGAAGTGAGTTTTAACAGGGAGCTGTTTCTTTTCTCTGCACATCATCATTCTTTAGAAAAGAATTAAAGTGTTAGGCATGGTGGTACACACCTTTAATCCCAGCACTGGGGAGGCAGAGGTAGGCAGATGTCTGAGCTTGAGGCCAGCCTGTTCCATAGAGTGAGTCCCAAATGACCTGAGGTTACACAAAGAAACCCTGTCTCAAAAAAGAAACACAAAAGAAAGAAAGAAAGAAAGAAAGAAAGAAAGAAAGAAAGAAAGGAAGGAAGAAAGAAAGGAAGGAAGTAAGTTCCAGATTAGTGCCTGGGAATTGAGCTTTTCTTTTTCCTTAGTGCAAAGAACTTAAGGTCATAACCAGAGCTGGACTATCCACAGGATGAGTAAACCATGTTCTCTTTGTATCTTTAGCCCCAGAAAGTTCTGCTATGACCCCCATTTCAACAGTTCTGACATCCACACCATCAACCATGGAGAACTTTGGCAACAAACCAGTGACTCAGAGCAGCCCCCACACCAGGTAAGCAGAGATGCACCATGGCAGCTCTTCCCACTGGGCTAACCCTGTGCCCTCCCCAAGAGGGCCTCCAGATAAAACACAAAATGTCCAGGAATTCTGGGATTCAGAAAAATCAATATTTCTTGCTTAAGTGTATCCAAAGCTTAACTTAATATGGCTATATTCGATTATCTGAATACCAAATTGGCCTGTCCATCCTGTAATTTTATTTGCTAACCTCAGTAACTATCTTGTAGAACCACTTGGGCTGGTGGAGTCTCATGTCAAAGCCTGAGGTGGACTCCCCAGTCCTTTCACCTTTGAGTATTACCAAGGCTCCTGTTCTAAGTCTCAGCTTCAGGACGGTAACATGTTCACCTTAGTGACAGGAGAGACTGAGGACAGTTTTTATGACTCCTCTGTGTGTCTCCCAGAGGACAGGATAGAGGGCCATGGTTGGGTCTCTACTGAGTTAGAAAAAAAATTTCTGTCCCACCAGCTTCTGGTTCCAGCTGATAAATAAATCTCCTTGTGTAGTAGGAGATATTAGGAAAGGATGGCAACTGGCTCCCAGCTCTGCCATGTTCCAGCACCAGCTCTCTAGACACCACCACGGCACTCGCCTTAACCCCAGACAGTATCAGCCATCCTAGAGATAGATATTACAATACCCTGTACTTGGTAGAAGTAAGCCTCTTAATGCTTAAAGTTAACCTATGGATTTATATATCAGCGAATATTCAAATCACAAAATACCCACACAGATTAGACAAGTTATCCCATCTACCATAACCTTTTTATATCATCACTACCAAAGGCTGGTAGCCATGCTCCTTAAAGTCAGCTTCCATCTCCACTGCATTTCTCTCACCCCGTCCTTTCTCTCTGCCTTCCTCTCTCTGCCTCCCTTAGCTCCGCCTCTCTTTTCCCTATCCAATCATAGGCTTCTCTCCCTTAGCTCTGCCTCACTTTATCCTATCCAATCATAGGCTTCTCTCCCTTAGCTTGACCTCACTTTTCCCTATCCAATCATGGGCCTCCCACTGCAAATACATTGGGCAGTGAAATTTCTGCGGCATCCTTGTTTCTATCCAAGTCTGCCAAGAGCCATTGTGGGGTGGGGGGTCTATACAGTGCAGAGGAGGAGTGGGGAACTGGGGACTGTGGTGTGCCTGGATGACATTTGTCACTCTTGAATGTGTCCAGAGGAATTCCCAGCATTGTAGAGCTACCTTGGCCTAACTTCATCACAGCCTGTTGGAGTCAAGTCTCCAGGTCAAGGACACAGATAAACCAGAAGCTAATCTAAGACACAGGTTACCTTACTAGTTCTCCCTGAGAATTGTCCCTCAGGTCTCATCTAGTCCCCAGTCATTTCTACTGTATTCTTTCTGTTCCACAAATCTTATGTTAGACAAACATGTCTCAAAGCATCCCACCTTATAGGCTCTTTCCTGGATTATTTTTTTATTATTATTTTCTTTCTCTGCTAGTGCTTTAGAAGTGTTTTTATTGTTTGTTTTTGTGGATGGAACATTAGTTATCAAGTGTAGTGGCTATTCCTGGTTGTCAACTTGACTATATCTAAAATGAACTACAATCCAGAATTGGAAGGCTCACCTGTGGTCCTGATCTTGAGGCTGGGAGATACAAGTTTCTGACCTGGATCTTGACATAGAGATCTTGAGGCACAGTGGCTATGAATCCCAGGGGACTAAGGCAAGGAGATCTCTGAGTTCAAAGTCATCTGAGACAAAACAAATCCAAGATCCAGGCATGGTGGCACACACCTTTAATCTGGGCCACACCTTCTGCTGGAGACCTGCATAAGGACATTGGAAGAAAGAAGATTCTCCGTCTTCTTCGCCTGCTTCCCTTGTGGGGCTGAACAACTGCTATATCCTTGGGCTTCCATTCACAGCTGCTGCTGACCATTTTTGTGGAGTTGGTCTATAGACTATAAATCATCAACAGATTTCCTTACTGTATGGATGCTACCCATAAGTTCTATGATTCTAGAGGACCCTGACTAATACATCAAGTGACAGAAGGTACGAGGTTCTGACACACAGAGTCCAAGAAAGTGTGAAGCACAGAGAGAGCTAAGTCCTTGGAAACATTTCAGGACATTGGAGGGCATTGTCTGCAAAGCAGCAGCTCTTGTATCTTCCAGGATTATAGTCAAGCTAACCTGTGACTCACAGAATGTTTACAGTTGTAGATGCTTTCCACGAGGTGAGGACAGACGCTTGTTGAGCAAATGAGAAACCAAGGAGGGAGATGGAGACCTGGGCAGGAAATAGAAGATGGCAGGAGATAGGGAATGGGGCATAATACTCTCAGGGCCTCATGGTCCCCCAGGGTGTAATAAAGGGACACAGAGAACTGCGACACCAGTGTCAACCCACTGACAGAGTGGGAGCAGCCACCAACCATGTCTAGATGTAGTGTGCCCAAGTCCTAACACACAGGTGCGGATGAGGTCGGGCAGGAGCATCCTGGTGAAGAGGGCAGCAGAAGCCAAGGTCAAAGGTCAGGGAGTAGTGAAGCCTTCAGCCTGGAGGAAGGGATAAAGGGTAAAGATTGCCCGAGACAGAGAGAGAGAGAGAGAGAGAGAGAGAGAGAGAGAGAGAGAGAGAGAGAATCCTGCAGGTGGCAAGACTGTCCATGCACTTGCAGGAAGCAGACCTGTACCATCTCAGGCTTGCCCTTATCTGGCCCTTGAAGGCTAGGATACAGACACCAGGAAGGCTGAGCCCTCTCTGCCAGGTGACTGCTTACTTACTTCCTGCCTCCTTTGTTTCCTGCAGGTCCCTGCTGAGCAGTCCCTCCTTCCAGCTGCTGGTCTTTCTGAAGTTACCCCTGGTCCTGTGCATGCTCAGTGCTGTCCTCTGGGTGAACAGGCCTCAGAGATGCTTTGAGGGAGGTGAAGTGGGCCTGGTGAAGACCCATAGTTCTGTTGCCTAGGACTAAGACAAAAACTTCCCAGGAGATGTAAAATGATCTCGACATCTCTGTCTCTCTCTGTCTCTCTGTCTCTCTGTCTCTCTGTCTCTATCTCTCTCTGTCTCTGTCTCTCTCTCTCTCTCTGTCTCTCTCTCTCTCTCTCTCTCTCTCTCTCTCTCTCTCTCTCTGGTGTGTGTGTGTGTGTGTGTGTGTGTGTGTGTGTGTGTGTACACTTTGTAGGGGCAGATATGTAAGTGGACAACATCTTCAGGTACCCTCCCATTATAGTATGAGACAGGGTTTCTCACTGACCTGGACTTTTGCCAAGTGGGCCAGATAGCTGGCCAGGGACTCCAGGATCTACCTGCCTCCACCCTAAATTATGCCATTACAAGCAGGCACACTGCCCTCACTTTAAAACAAACAGTCAAACAAACACCGCAGGTGGTAGGGATTGAACTCATGTCCTTGTACTTGCAAGGAAGGCAAGTGATTTACCAACTGAGCCCTCTCTCCTGTCTGGAAAAGACTCATTCTATTAAGAAATAACTGGTCAGCAGTTCCATGGCTCTGAGATGCTATGGGCCCAGACTCAGACCAATCCCATTCCTATAGCAGGTTCTGCTGAGTTCTGGAACCCATTCATGTCCCCTTCTCTCAGAACATTCCACAGAGCCTACCTAGGTCTATCTTCCACTGAAGACTTCCAGGGAAGTAGAAAATACAAGAAAAAGACATGTTTCTTCCTAGGTCCCCAGTTCCTTAGAGGACACCTGCCAGTACAAGTCTGTGAGCCATCAGCCAGGTGGTTGATCAAACACCTGGGAAATGTGACCACACCATTGTCACACTGGATGTCTGTCCCTTATGGACTGGACACACCCTGCTTCCTTTTTTGTCAACTCAACCCAGTGACTAAGCCAGTTGCAAACATGGATGGAGCAGGTGACCTAGGCTCTGTGCCACCTGCACAGGTCCCCAAGTAGTAACTTAATCTTGGTCCCTGAAGTCTAGATTCTCTGCCCAGTGAGTCCAAATGGGGAGCTAAGCTGCAGATAGGCAGCTGGCCTCTCAGGAGTCAGGAACCCACATCCCCCCATGACCCCTTCAGTGATAGACACTGCAGCAGGCCATTCAACTGTCTCCCTTTTGTTCACAAGCATCTATTGAATGTCCAAGTATCAGACACCTTCCACATATAAGCTCCTAAATAAGAAAGACCCAGTAAAGTCCTCAGAGGAAACCCAGGGGCTCAAGTTAAGCGTTAAGTTCAGTGGGAAAACAGTTGTTCTCAGCCTGCCAGCCTCAGCCCTGCTGTCTTCTCCACCATGACACAGTCTTCTCCTCCTCCAGTGGGGCTCTGACACCCACTGCCAAACTCACACCTAACACGGGTGCACTTTCACTTTGTGTGAGAAGCGTCCCCAGGTTAGCGTCTTCTCCTTGGTGACCTGTGTGGGGCTCTAGTGAGCCTGGCTCTGTTGAAAGGAAAGTTTTCATTTCTTCCAGGGTATACCTGCCAGTCAGTTGACCATGTTCCTACCCACTCTCTGACAAGCAATCCCAGTCAAACTCAGTGGGACACACACCACAAACACACACATACACACACACACACACACACACACACACACACACACCATATAATCAGGAGAGGGGCTCATTCAAACCTGTAGGCGAGGCAGTGGTAGAGCATGCATTTAATCCCAACATTCAGGAGGCAGAGGCAGGTGGAATCCTGAGTTCAAGGCCAGCTTGGTCTACAGAGAGAGTTCCAGGACTACACAGGGAAACCTAGCAAGTTCCAGAACAACCAGGGAAACATGGAGAAACCATGTCTTGGGGAAAGAAAAAGAAGGAAATAAAAAGAAAAAAGGAAGGAAGAAAGGAAGGAACGAAGGAAGGAAGGAAGGAAGGAAGGAAGTGGGGACAGGAGGGGAGACAATGTAGGTAATAGCAGTGAAACTATTATTCATTAATAAAAAACTAAAATTCATTATATATTCCTGTGAAGCTGTATAAGACTTTTTTAAAATAATGAAATAAAATTTTAAAAAGGGAAGCATTTTCTCTCTGTGTGTCCCCACCTTCTTCTTTCTGGTGGTGAAGCGATGACTTTCCCAAAACAAAGATGGCTGCCAGTTGTGTGGCTGCCTTAATCAAGGTGGCGGTAAAGTTATGACTTCACCTTATTTATCCCATAGTCAAGATGGTAACCAGCCATGTGTCATATATATTGTCCCCTCCCCTTGCCAGGTGTAGTTAACTAGATTCGACAGTCAATTTAAAGGACCAAGGCTGTTTTGTCACTGCCATCATGCATGGATAGGCAGGCAGGGGAAGGGGGTAGGGATAGGCAGAACCTAGAGCCTTATGTGCCTAGCCACTCTTGAAAAGGATATTTAAAAAACTGGTTTCTAAAAACAACAACAAAAAAAAAAAAAAAAAAAAAAACACCCTGGACACAGGAGTTCAGACTGGAATCTGTGCAAGGTCTGAGACAAACCCAGTTTGGATAAAACCTAGTGGTGTCTGACAGTCAAGGTTTAGGCTCAACAGTGTCCATTTTCCCAGCCTTTCCTGGAACCTGAAGACTCAACTGTGCAGTATTCTGCATATAAGCCTGGGTCCTACAGTGTGTGTGTGTCTGTGTGTGTGTGTCTGTGTCTGTGTGTCTGTGTGTCTGTGTGTCTGTGTGTGTCTGTGTGTAGTGGGGTGAGGAAGCCTCAGGTCAAACATCTTTAAACCTGAAGACTTCCCGTGGAACAAAGACTGTTCTAGAACAGAGAGACTTGCCCTGGCCAGCTGGCTGTTCCAGATCCTGGGAGGCTGGGGGGGGGGGGGGTGTCTGAAGACCTGGAAGGAGCACCCAGTGCTCCAAGGCTGCTGGGAGGTGTTTGCTCCCGGAGTCCAGAATTGATCTTATCAGGTGGAGAGAAAGACGAGGAAAAGGGCCAGTCCCCCGTTCCCAGGTGGGGCTGGGGGCTCAACTTCTCTGCACCAGATGATGTCGTTCACTGCCGATGAAATGAGCCAAATTAAAGTATCAAGGCGGGCTTATTGGGGGCAGCTCTCTCGGGTGGGTTCACTGGTCCCGAGGAATGAAGTCAAGGAAGTCATCATGGGAAGGGAGACAGAGGGACAGAGAAGAGAAAGAGAGAAAGAGAGTGTGTATGCAGAGAGAGAGAGAGAGAGAGAGAGAGAGAGAGAGAGAGAGAGAGAGAGAGAGCAAGGAGAGAGACCAAAATGTCTGGATTATATAGAGAAGAGCTTCTAGTGATGGGAAGTCCAGCCTCTAGGATGGAAAATCCGGCATGGGGGCGGGGCGGGGTATGCCGGCCATGCCCTGTAACAGACTGTGGGATGCTGGGAGACCTTGGAGGCCAGGTCCGCTTTGGTATATTAACTATGCACCTCAGCTGCTCATCTCAGGTCTGAAACCCAACAGCGTCCATGGGCCTGCCACTGCTGAGGCATGACTAGGTCCATGATCCTGCTATAGCTGTGGGCTGTGCTGATGTCAGTGGCCCATGGTCTGTGCTGCTACCCGAGGCTGCGTTGATGTCCATGGGCCATGCTGACACCTGCGGCCATGTTGATGTCCTTGGCCTGTGCTGCTGGCAGGGCTATGATGGTGTTCATACCCCGTGCTGTGGCAGAGGGTCGTGTTGATGTCTGTGGTCTGTACTACCACGGGAAAACATGTGGATGTCTGTGGTCCACGCTGTTGCCAGGAGCCATGAGGAAGTCCATGATTCAGTCTCCCACTGACTGTCAAGGGCAAGGAAGCTACTCTTTCTGTGGTATCAATGGCTGCAGACTCACAGTTAAGAAAGTGTGACATAGAAAGATTCTGTGACAACTCCTATGCCCACCCCACCTCACACACACCCCAAAAGTTACAGCCTAGACAGAAAGCCATCAAAAAGAATTCTTAAAAACTATGATGAGCATGCTGAAGTGTAGTTCTCACAGCTGATGGCTTTGGCTGGGCTGCAAACAGGGAAGGACTCAATTTTCTTAAGGGGCTATGGAGTGTGCTCCAGTGGGTATAAGTTGTTTTTTGTTTTCTTTCTTTCTTTCTGCCTGTCCTCCTCTTCTTCCTCCTCTTCCTCCTTCTCCTCCTCCTCTTCCTCCTCCTCCTTCTTCTTCTCTTCTTCCTCTTCCTCCTTCTCCTTCTCCTCTTTCTTCTTCTTCTTCTTCTTCTTCTTCTTCTTCTTCTTCTTCTTCTTCTTCTTCTTCTTCTTCTTCTTCTCCTTCTCCTTCTCCTTCTCCTCCTCCTCCTCCTCCTCCTCCTCCTCCTCCTCCTCCTCCTCCTCCTCCTCCTCCTTCTTCTCTTCTTCCTCTTCTTCCTTCTCCTCCTCCTCTTCATCCTCTGCCTCTTCTTCTTCCTCCTTTATTTTGCAGGAGGTCAGAAGAGTGAGGGGCAGACCTGGGAGGACTTGGAAGTAAGCTTGATCAGGCTTTATGATGTGAAATTCCCAAATCATCAATAAAAATATTTTGTAAACAAACAGACAAACAAAACAAAGCCATCATACCAAGGCAACTTATAAAAGAGACGATTTATTTGGGGTTTTGTTCCCGAGGGATTAGAGTCGATCATAATAGGGAATCATGACAGCAGGCAGCAGACACAGAACAAGTGAGGGCTCATCTCTTAGAGCACAAGTAGGGAGCAGAGACAGTGTGCTGGGAATGGCACGAGGCTTTGAAATCTCAAAGTGACATACTTCCTCCAGCAAGGCCATATCCCCTAATCCTACCCAAGGAGCACCATCAACTGGGGACTAAATACTCAATGCCAGGTGTGCTGGGCATGGCCCACTAACACTTGAGCTGAGACTCTCAGCTGCTGGGCCCATCATTACAGCATAGAACACTTCTGGATCTAATATCCAGAGTGTTCTACGCCTTAACCCAAGACCAGATTGTCTAGACATCCCCTCAACTGGTCTACGGGCTTCCCTCCCTTGCCTCTGCTTGCCCTGAACAGTTCCCTGGCCTCCTCATTTCTACTGAGTGACCCGGCTCTGGCATTAACTGATGCCTCTTGTGCTGAGTAACCGACAGCAGGAAACACCCACGCTCTAAAAGGAAGCATATGAGTAAGACACTCAGCAGCAACCTGGACAAACAGAACGAGTCAGCTGGGATCTCCAGGGCTGCGGGTATCCTGCTGAGATTTGATTTGCTGCTGGCTGTACATCAAGGGGTGCAGAGTGGGAAGGCTGGACCATGTGGCTTTCCTCAACTCTGCTTCTTCTCAGTTTCCCAGGTATGTTCAGCTAGGGCCTGGGGGCTTGGGACAGCAGGTGCAGAGCAGCAGGCAGAGGGCTCTGTCCTGGGTTTAAGGAGAGCTACCACCTTCAGGGAAATGTGGGGTGGCTCTGCAGCTTCATTCAGTAAAAGGACCCCAGGTTCTACACTGTGCTGGGCATGGGTCAGGACCTGGGGACACGAAGGGGAAGAAGAAATGGAGATGACCATTAAAGGAGATTCCAGATGCTCTGGCGGGTGAGACAGGAGGAGCTGGTACCACCGAGGGAGCTACAGAAAGCCCTCCTGAGCCTGCTCCTTCCATGCCCCTCTTTACAGCCCTTGCAGCAAGCAGAACACACATTCCAAGGAGAGGGCATGGCTTGGGGAAAGGACTACAGGCTTAGAGCGGCTGGCACACCCATGCAAAGGGAGCACTCAGTGTTCAGGTCACTAAGGGGGCACTGGCTAAGTGTGAGTTTGCAAATGCAAAAGGTAAAACAAGGGACAATAGTGGGTGCCTGCATCACCGAGCTTGCATCTGAGATCCAGGCCCCCAGCTGCCTGCTCTCTAAACCTCAACACTGGGCTTTCCTAGAGGCCAAGACAGCTAGGAGTAAGCTGTGCCGTGGCTTGCACTTTTGTGCACATCCACAGCAACATTTACTAGTACACTCAAAGGCTGCACGTCTACACATTTTGTCCATACCTCCAGGATCATCCACTTACACACATTCACACTTTTTGTTTGTTTGTTTGTTTGTTTGGTTGGTTGGTTGGTTGGGGGAGCGGTTCTTTGTTTGTTGTTTTTTGGTTCTTTTTTTGTTTGTTTGTTTTTGTGGGGATGTTTTGTTTGTTTTTGTTTGGGGGGTGTTTTTGTTTTTGTTTTTGTTTAGTTTTTTAACAAAACAAAAAACACACCTAAAAGCGAAGCTTCTGGAAAAACTACTTGTTTTTCCCTGTCTTTCATTGGTCCTCAAATCTGACCTTGGCCTCCTCTGGCCTTGTGTTTCAGAGCTGAGCCTCGAAAGGCATCCTTGTTGACAACAGTGTCATCTGAGAGGATATCCACAGAGTCCCTTGTGGGTATGGGGTGATGGTGGCTATAAGCTTTCACAAAGAACTTCATCTTGGAACTCTTGGCGACCTTCTTCTTGCCCACGGCAGCTGTTACTTTTAACAATCAATTCTAACCACCAGGATCAATGACCTTCAGGCTTTGAGTCCTGGGTAACATCTAGCCAGGACCAGCACCACTTTCCCTGGTTTCATGAATTTTCCTGTTTCAACAGCAAGCAGCCAGTGCCCAGCAGAAAGACATGTTCACATCTTAAGATGCCATATGCTAAGACTGTTCACAAAATGGATTTTAATTTTTATTTTATTATATGTATGGTGTTCTGTCTGCATGTATGTAAGTGTACATACCATGTGTGTGTGGTACCTACAGAATCTCGAAAGAGATTACTAGATCCCCTGGAACTGGAGTTATGAATGGTTGCAAATTACCATGTTGGAGCTGGGAATTGAACCTGGGTCCCCTAGTAGAGCAGGCAGTGCTCTTAACCTAACCATCTCTCCAGCCACTTACCCTCCTTTTTTGAGATAGGGTCTTATTGTATAGTCCTGACTAGCCTGGAGTTCACTATGTAGACCGAGCTGGCTTCAAACCCCTAGTGATCCTCCTGCCTCTGCCTCCCTAATTTTAGGATTAAGGCATGTGCCACTCTAACCACTTTGTTAGGTAAATTTTTAAAAATAATCTAATAATAACATGCTTTGGACATCCTTCCTGTCATTGTTTGGACATTGCTCTTTACTTTTTATGCTATGGCTATATCGGAACTTCCCAGTCTAACTTCCTATTAATGATCTTGGAATTTTTCGGGTGTTTACTGTTACATCCATTCTGAGGCTAATGCCTCACGCTCCACTGTCTATATTAATCCTAGAACTGGAATAAGTGTGTGTGTGTGTGTGTGTGTGTGTGTGTGTGTGTGTGTGTGTGTGTGCATGAGCACAATGCATAGATTCTTTACAAAATAACCAACAACTTTAGTGGTACCCACCCTGAACTAGAAACTGAGCAAGACCCTGGGGCTTGGAATGGAGGGATACAGAAAATAAAGACAGAACCTCTGTGCTTTGGGAGTAAGAAATGTATTGAGGGTTACAAAAGAGATAGGCACCTGAAATCAAGTACTCAGGCTCCAGATGAGAGGTCAGGAGGCCAACAGTAGGGGGCAGCTCCAAGAAAGGAATAAAGCACTAAGTAGAAGCCCCGCCTGGAAGAAGTGGGGAGGGTGGTTGGGATGAGGGCTCTCCAGGCAGGAGGACTAAGTCCACAGCCTTAAGAGCAAGGTCTGACACTAATGAGAAACCAAAACCAGTTTGCAGTAAGATATGCATGACAAAGCGTTTAAGTCACTTTTGGCAGGGGAGTAGTGGACATTCTGGTGCAGCTGAGGAGCAGGCTCAGTCTGGTCCCAGCAGCTATCTGAATGCACTGGGCTTTCCTGAATGTTCCTGCCATGATCCAGGTACCAGATGAAGGCCACGTCTGGCCAAACAGCCCCCAGTGTCCTTCATTAGATGCTCACATTCGGTTTTAACAGCCAGTATATGACCGTAGCATGTACAAAGAGGGAAGTGGGGCTCAGAGAAGTTAAGTAACCTACCCAGGGTTTCTCAACAATGCCATGATAGATACTTCTATCTGCCGGCAAAGTCCACACTCTCTCTGCTCCCTTGTCGTGGTGTCCCTTGCACTGTGGCAGCAGAGATGTAAAGAAGGCTCAGACTGGCATCTTCAGGGTGGAGTTGGAATTAATCACTGAGTACTTGCCAAAGGGAAGTGAGGAGAGACCAGTGTAGATGTTAAATCTCCAGTTAGGCTCCTGAGCAGAGTGTGCTTGGTGCTTTTAAGGTTGCATCTCCTACGGCTGCTATAACAAGTGACCAAAGACTCAGTGCCCCCAGAACAACACAACTTTATCCTACTGTTCCAAGATCAGGAGTCCAGAATAGTCTCACTGGCCAAGGTTGAGTTTCTTCTGGGGCTCTGGAGAATCATCCATTTCCTGGATTCATCCAAAGCCCCTACAGGTCTGTTGGCCCATGGCCTCTCCTCCTCTTCGAGGTCAGCTGCAGAATGAAGCTTAAGCTTCAAACCTAAGCCAATTTCAACATCAGGATGGGTAGAATAATCCAGACAATCTTATTTCAGTATCCCTCATCACACTGGCAAATGCCTTTATTCGTTTTCTTTTTAAAACTACAGATGGGGATGTGCACATGGAAGGAAGGGTCTTTGCTGTTTTCTTTGATGTGTGGGTGCTACAGAGCTTGTGTGGAGGTCAGAAGACAACTTCCTGGGGTCAGTTTTCTCCTTCCACACACGTTCATTTCTGGGATTGAACTCACGTTTGCAAGTTTATGCTTTTACTCATGTATCCATCACACACACACACACACACACACACACACACACACACACACACACACACCTGCTTTCTGTTCAAGGCCACATAGTAACAAGTTAGGTGAAAGGCATCAGCAGCTGGCACTTGGTAGGCAAAGACAGGAAGATTTCTATGAATTGGAGGCCAGCCTGGTCTGTGTAGTGAGTCCCAGGCTAGCCAGAACTACATAGTGAGACCTTGTCAAGAAAGAGAAAGAAAGAAAGAAAGAAAGAAAGAAAGAAAGAAAGAAAGAAAGAATCTAAAGGAAAAGAAAAGAAAATGTTAACAGTCTGTGAGGAAGGGTTCCATCAGCCATGGATGCAGACCTCAAATAAAATTAAATTAGCTCTAAGGAGAAGGTCCAAGGTGCAGGGGGTGGTACTGTGCAAACCTGCCCCATTCACAGAGGCCAAAGCCCAAGGCTGAGAGATGGTCAGGAAAGGCCCCACCCCAGCTTTCTGCCTCTTTGTCTGCATCCAGGTGACTGAGAACAAGTTACTGTAAGGAAAGAGTGTATCTGTGTTTAGTCAACTTTACTGAGTCACTCCACAGACCAGCAGGATACACGTTCCACATAGACACTCTCCAACCTATTTCTGGCTCTGGTTTTTCTGTCCCCTGTTGAGAGAAAGTAGCTGCATGGGCTCTGTGGAAGAGGTGGTGATATGGTGATATCACCACATATATATCACCATATATACATATATATATGTATATATATGTATATATACATATATATATATATGTATGTATATATATCACCATATATACATATATATATATGTATATATATGTATATATACATATATATATACATATATATGTATATATGGTGATATATGTATATATACATATGTATATATGGTGATATATATGGAATGGTGGTCTGGACCCAAGGGGAACATTTGGGTTGCAAATGTCATTGTACACATTGATTAGAACCACAGACATGGGGCATTCCCTCTGAGGAGGCAAGAAGGATATCGAGAGGGTCCTGGGTGTAATGCTTCAGGGTCACATTGACTGGATTTAGAGTCACTTAGGAGACATATATCTGGGTAAACCTGTGAGGATACTTCCACAGATATAAGTGAGGAGGAGAGAATGAGGGTAACATCGTGCCATGGATTGGGGGTTTGGACTGAATATTTTCATGAGAAAGCAGGCTGAGCCTTCATCTCTGCTTCCTGGCAGCAGATGCAGTGTGACCAGCCACCTCATATGCCCACCACCACACGTCCCTGCCATGATGGATGCATCTCTTAAGTCATGAATCAGAATTTAAATTTAAAAAACAAAAAGCTGCTTTCTCCTTAAGTTGCCTGTCAGGCCTTTCTCACAGCCAGGAGGAAAGTCCTGGATTCCCCCAGCTGCCTGCAGAACTCACAGCGGCTCACAGGTGTTGGTTTGAGGTGTCTCAACTCAGCTCCATGTTCACTGATAGCCTGTTGGTCACAATGGGGACATTTACATCACAGAGATTGGCAGACGTTACTAAACAAAACATTTTTTAACCTAGAAGGTTGTTAAACAGAACACCTTTAATCCCAGAACTTGGGAGGCAGAGGCAGGCGGATTTCTGAGTTCAAGGCCAGCCTGGTCTACAGAGTGAGTTCCAGGACAGCCAGAGCTACACAGAGAAACCCTGTCTGGAAAAACAAAACAAAACAAAACAAAAAAGAAGGTCGTTAAACATTTACAGGCATACTACCAATTAATTACTCTAAGATCTGAAGAGGATGGGGGTGGGGCAGGAAGAGATCACAGAGTGCAATAGTCAGAGAAGGGGACCATCAGACAAAGATCCTGGCAAGAGGAGACGGAAAATGGGACAGGAAACCAGAAGTGTCATGTGATACAGGAGGCCTGGGAAGAGAGTCTGGAGAGGCCAGGGCACAGGCATGCAGCAGTTAATAGCAGACTGGCCCTCAGAGGAAATAGATGTGAGAATTCAAGTGGGACAGGGCAGCTGGAGTACCAGGACCCTTATCTAATCCTTTGGGCACTGGCTTGGCTCAGAGGAGTAGAAGCCATACCCTGACACTCTGTTTTCCAGGCTGCCTCTCCATCCAAGGCCCGGCATTGGTGAGGGGTCCAGAGCAGGGGTCAGTGACTGTGCGATGTCGCTATAGCTCAAGATGGCAAACCCACAGGAAGTGGTGGTGTCGAGGAGCAAGCTGGAGCTCTTGCAGGATCCTCATCCGAACCACGGGATCGGAGAAAGAAACCAAGAGCGGCCGGCTGTCCATCAGGGACGATCAGAAAAATAACTCATTCCAGGTTACCATGAAGATGCTCAAGCAAAACGACACGGACACTTACTGGTGTGGTATTGAAAGGTTTGGAACTGACCGGGGGACCAGAGTTATAGTGACCGTTTACTCAGGTAAGTACTTTCCTGTTGGTACCACAGGGCCCTGGCACTCAGGGCTAAAACGGCTATAAGGAAAGGACTGAGAATCTAGAAGACAGACAGGAAGAAAGGAAGGAAGACAGAGACAGACAGACAGATGGGACAGGGCAGTGACATAAGTGAGGAAGGACAGCAGCCCAACACCTTTGCAGTGTCAGCCCCTGAGGTTTCTGCAAGGGATCCCACTGATATGTGTTCTGACTGGCAGATATTGG
Source organism: Arvicanthis niloticus (assembly GCF_011762505.2). Classification (NCBI taxonomy): domain Eukaryota; kingdom Metazoa; phylum Chordata; class Mammalia; order Rodentia; family Muridae; genus Arvicanthis; species Arvicanthis niloticus. Next base: position 7,597,104 of record NC_047663.1, read on the forward strand.
TGTGGAGCCAGGGCTTAGACATCTTCCTATGGGACCCATGGCCCAGCCCTGCTGTCCTAGAGACACGCAGCCCTGGAAACTCCCATTCTTCCACTGGAGGCTTGAGTAGGTCTCAGATGCCTGAGGAGGTCCTCAGCACATCAGGCAGAGAAGTTTCTAGTTTTCCAATTCTTGTGCCCCAGGCCTGTTGTCATATGGGACAGTGGCGGAGGACAAGCTTAGGCATCTGGGGGAGGGTTCCCAGAGCTGACGCCCAGACCTATCCAAACCAAAGTGACTCTGGCCACTTTGGGGGACCTGACCTTTCTAAGTGACCACTTCTGCATTCTCTGGCTACAGAAGAGAAGGCACAGGGTAAGGAAGCCCCAGGAGAGGTGCAGATGTTTCATGGATGCTTCAAAGAGAAAGCTGTTAAATCAGAATCAGAGACCTCCCTGATTCTTCTGGCTTCTCCCTGCCTCAGCCTCAGTGAGGGACTCCAGCACCTTCTGTTGGTGCCTGAGAAGAAGCCTACCCCACTTCCACCCAACTAGCCGTACGCAGACCTCCTTCAGCCCAGCAGTCACACCGGTTCCTGAGAAGGCAGCAGAGATGGGTAGGGCTGAAACCAGTGAGAGAGACACGGAAGTTGCCTCCTGCGGGAAGTGAGGTTCAGAAAGGGTCACCCCATAGGACTTCCCCAGGACTACCACTGAGGGGAAGCTGAGATCTGTGGGGTCAGAAAGGGGATTGATTAAGATATGCAGGGAAAAGATGAAGTGGCCAAAGAACGTGCCTCATGTGGATCTTTAAGTGTTCAAGGGGACAGGGGACACAAGCCTGTATGGTGACTGTTAGGGCTGGAATTATCCAAAGTTCTACTTAGCTGCCAAGCATGATTAAAACCCAGAACCTTTGAGTGAATTGTTTGCTGGATCAAGAACTAGCTCAAAGGATGGCTTTAAGCCAAGGGTGGACTTAGGAATCCATGACCCAGCCGCCCACTGCAAGACACCCCAGAGCTTCCTCGTGGTGACACTTCCTTCCTCATAGTCATTCATGGTTTAACTAGAATTGTGCCTTCTTGCTCACTGACCTCCAGGCGTCCTTTGTCATTCACCACCCAAGTCACTAGACACTTGTTTCTGAGATCATCTCTCTTTGAGCCTTACTCGGTGACTATCTAATGGCAAGGAACAGATTCTTGCCTCCAATCAAAGCAAGAGGAAAGAGATGGTGGTGTGTCTACTCCTCCAGAATAAACTACAGTCTATATCTCCCTGTCGTATCTCCTATTGATAACAATGATGGAGGAGATGGATTATGGGCAGTCAGACAGCTCAATAGCAGCCGAAGGACTGTATCAAAAAGACAAAGCTTCCTAATACAGGAGAAGAAAGATCTACTGATGTACTGGACAGTTTCAAGTCAACTTGAAACAAGTTAGACTCACTGGAGATGGAACCTCAATTAAGAAAAGTGCCTCTAGCTCTTTCTCTCTTACCCTTTTGCCCCTCTGTCTCTTTTCTCCCCATTCCCCCCCATCCCTCCCCTCTCTCCACGTGGCTGGCTTCTATTCCTCTTCTCTCTCTGTCTGTCTCTCTGTCTCTGTCTCTCTGTCTCTCTGTCTCTCTGTCTCTCTCTCTCTCTCTCTCTCTCTTTCTCTCTGCCTTTCTCTGTCTCTATTACCCCCTCAATTCCCCTCCCCATGCCCTAAATAAACTCTATTCTATACCATAAAAAAAGTCTCTAGAAGACTGGGCTGCAAGCAAACCTGTAGAGCATTCTCTTAATTAGTGATTGATACTCCTATCAATCACTAATGTGGTGGGTCCAGTACATTGCGGGTGTTGTCATCCCTGGGCTAGTGGCCCAGGGTTCTATAAGAAAGCAGGCTGAGCAAGTCATGGGGAGCAAGCCAGTAAGCAGCACCCTCCATGGCCTCTGCATCAGCTCCTGCCTCCAGGTTCCTGCCCTGCTTGAGTTCCTGTCCTGGCTTCCTTCAGTGATGGACATGGAAGTATAAGCCAAATAAACCCCTCCCAACTTGTTTGGGTTTTAGTGTTTCATTGTTATAGGAGCTCTGACTAAGACACCTGTTGAAGGCTGGTTGGCTTGGAATACCTTTGTGAGCCATGCATGAACTATCCCACAATTTGTTTTGTAACCTACAGCCATCTTTGTTTATGTCTAGTGGGTAAAGACACCATGTCGACTTCTAACCAGCTTTCATGGCCCACTGTGGACAGCAGCGCAGACATGATGTCTTCTGACTTGCAGAAGAGGTGAGTCCTGAGGTCTTCTCTCCTTCCTTGTGATGGTTTGTATATGCTTGGCCCAGGGAGAGGCACTATTAGGAGGTGTGGCCTTGTTGCAGTAGGTGTGTCACTGTGGGTATGGGCTTTAAGACCCTACTCCTAGCTGCCTGGAAGTCAGTCTTCCACTAGCAGCCTTCAGATGAAGATGTAGAACTCTCAGCTTTACTTGCACCATGACTGCCTGGATGCTGCCATGTTCCTGCCTTGATGATAATGGACTGAACCTCTGAACCTGTAAGCCAGCCCCAATTAAATGTTGTCCTTATAAGGATTGCCTTGGTCATGGTGTCTGTTCACAGCTGTAAAACCCTAACTAAGACTCCTCTATATGGGTTCCTCCTATGGTGATGCCAAGCCTGGAGACTCTTACCCATGTTCTATCACCAAGAGCCAGTGATTGTCATAGTCAAGACTCAAGGTCCCAAGCAAGCCACCTCTGTCCCTGGCACTTCCCACCCACTGTGGTCCCCATTCCAGCCCCACTAGGAAACCTATCTGCAGAACTGTCCATCACTACCCAGCCAACTGGTCAAAAAGGCCCAGGCAGCATTGTGGCTGCCAAGGGGGAGATAAGGCCCCCGTGTCATCATGGGAACAGGGCAGAGACAATGATTTGTTAACCTGGAGCCAGTTGAGGGCAGAGTGAGCAAACACAACCCAGATAGAGAGAGCTTCAGGTTTCTGCTGGGTTGAGGGATATTATGGGATAGGAGAGCCCCAGAAGACAAAATCAGGACAAGGAGACAAGCACTATCAAGGCCACCTGGGGTCACTGAGGAGCACTCATGGTTGGGTGGACCTTGGAGAAGGTCCCTGGGGGAAATCTTCCAAGTACGGTGTGGGCCTTCGGTTTCAGGCTGTGATGAGCTAGCTATTGACTTCCATGTGTTGGGGGATGGGGCATAATGGGGCTCAAGGGCATGAGGCCCTAATGGCTGTGTCTTTGTCACAGGACCCATTACATGCTCCTGGTATTCGTGAAGGTGCCTGCCTTGCTCATCTTGGCTGGTGTTATCCTCTGGCTGAAGCGGTCAACTCAGAAGGTCCCTGAGGAACAGTGGAGACACACTCTCTGTAGCGATTTGGACTCTGAACTTCTGGCTAAAGACATTTCTCCTTAGACTGATGGATAAGCAGAGCCTTCCCATCCTGGACTCTCATTCCTGAAGAGACCACAGCCAGGAAAGAAAAATCCTTAAATCTTCAGTGGGCGGTGACTGAGGCTGGTCCCTGGAGGACTCGGCCAGGCATGATCTACACTCTGCACAGCGTGGGGCCACAGCTCAGGCCCTTCCTGGGGTATCATCACAGCTGCAAGACCAGCACCTCACTCTCCCTTTACATCCTTGTCAGCCCTACCCCATCTACCCACCATGGTCAGCCCAGGGTGAGAGTTGACAGAATGAAGCCCAAGCTGCAGAAAGACAGCTGTGTGTGCCCAGCTGCAAACGCTTGTGCAGAGCCTGGGACAGACACACAGAGAAGCAGAAGAGACCAGTGGGGTGGCTAGGTCATCTATCCTATGATTCTGTCATAGAAAACCCTGTGAGAGTGGAACAGGTGTCCATTCTCCATGTCCCGGATACTGCACCCACCCCTAGCATGCACTTCTGAGGAAAGATGAGGAGTAAAGTCTGCCTGAGAAGCCCAGGGTCTGGACTGTGGAGAATCCATGACTTAGCTACAGAAGCTATGGGTGTGTTTCCCGGCAGGTGTGTTTGACTCCAGGGCCAGGCACAAAAGGCTGCACAGCCTTAAACAGATCTTCGGACTACACAGACTCACGGCATGCTGGCTTTAAGCAAATGTTAACCAGGAGAGAGCAGCAGAGAGCTCAGGAGGCAGAGAGAGAGAGAAAGAGAGAGAGAGAGAGAGAGAGAGAGAGAGAGAGAGAGAGAGAGCTGTATGCCTTCCCACCTATATCCTCCCCACGACCCACACTGCATACATCTGCACTGCAGAGGAAGTCAGGCCGAGGGTAGCTCATAGAGTAACTACCAACAGCACCAACCAGGAAGGTAGAAGCCTCGAGAATGGTCCTCTTATCACAGGTTCTTCTGCCTTTAACTGTAGTTGGGGGTTGGGGGAGGGGGGTAGGAAAGAAACTTAACATGAACTCTGCCTTTTTCAAGGAGCACCCATTGCACAGCCCAGAGCTGACATGCGCATTGCAAAGACATCCTATCTCTAGAATGTGCTCATCTTCCAAGACTCAGACCGTAAACCTACTGAGCAACGCCTCCAGCCCCGCCCCCAACACCCCCTCACCTCACCAGGCCCTGGCTACCACCATCTAACCTTTTTTTTTCCCCCTTTAGGAGTTTTGCTAGTGCACCTGAGTGAAATCATGGGGTGTTTGTCATTTCTGGGGTTGCTTATCTTAGTTAGCATTAGTCACGTCCCCAAAGGACCATCCACCTTCTGTCGGATGACGAAATTCCTCTATGTTAAATGCTGAATAGCACCAGCTGCATGGATATACCACACTTTCTTTCTCCGCTCATTTATTCACAGGCTTTTTGGTTGTTTCTGTTCTTGGCCTTTGTGGATAATGTTACAATGAGCGTGAGTGTATCGGTTTCATGTTGAGATGCTGCCTTCAATTCTCTCGAATATGATTGTTTTGGTTGGTCTTGATTCACCTAGGAGACACACCTCTAAGCCACTCTATGAAGGTGCTTCCGAAGAAGTTTAACTGAGAAAGGATAACCCACTCTGAGTGTGGACACTCACCATCCCGTAGCCTGGGGTTTCAGACTAAATAAAAGGCAGGAAAGAGATAAAGCAAAGCGAGCACTCACTGGTCCATCTATCTTTCCTTCCTGAGAACAAAGGGTGGCTAGCCCGCTCATGACTCTGGTGCTACAGATAGCTCCACTCCTGCTACCGTGCCATCCTCAACATGACGGACTGTAGCCCTTCCAACCGTGAGCCAACATAAACCTTCCTCCCTCCCTTCAGTTGCTTTTCTCAGGTGTTTTGTCACAGCAGCAAGACAAGTAATTAACACATATGCCCACGAGTATTGCTGGGTCACATGGCAATCCTCATTGTAATTGTTTTTGAATGATCTTTGTATCCTTTTCTGCAACGACCACAGTGTTTTATATTCCCACCAACAGGATGTAAACGTTCTGATTTCTGCACATCCTTCATCTACGTTTATTGTTTTCTGTCTGCTCATTTGCTATCACAACCATTCTCCAGGTGTTTTAGTTTATATTAGTTCCCTGATAATTGGCGATGTTGGGCATCTTGCTACAGCCTTACTGTTCGAGTCCTTTGTCCATTAAAAACAAGTTCTCTTCTTACTTTAATTTGTCATATTTAATTATGTGCATCTGCGTGTAGCTTTGTGCCCATGACATAGTACTTGTAAGGGTCATAAGAGGGCATCAGATCCTCTAGGTCTGGACTGACAGATGGTGGTGAGTCACCTGATGTGTGTGCTGGGAATCCAACTTGGTTCCTCTGTAAGAGCAGTAGGTGTTGTCATCTGAGGAGCTGTCACCACAGATCCCTTTCGTCTACTTTTTAGTCAGATTGGTTTTTTTTTATATATTCTAGATATAATTCTCCTCAAATATATTTAAGCATTTTCTCCCGTTCTGTAACTATTCTTTATACTCTATTAAGAGTGTTGCTCAGTGAACACAGGATCATAAAAACTAGCCCTGCCCCTCACCAGTTGCAGCACTCAGGAGAGAAGACCCTGCACCTTGCCTGGGCAACACAGTGGAGCTGGCTCTGCACCAGCAAGCCAGCTCAAGAGTGTGAAGGCGGAAGAACTGGTCCACCTCATTGCCAGTTGTAGCACTTGAGAGAACGGCCCTGCACCTTGACTAGGCAGCGCAGTGAAGCTGGCTCTGGCATTGTAGGTGTGGGTGAACGAGCCAAGAAGGCATGAGAGTGAGAGACCTGACCCTACCTTCTACCAATGTCAGCAATGGGTGTCCAAGCCAGAGCATTGCTGGAACGTTTGCCCTGATGGCTCAGATAAGGCAGAGCTGCCAGGCTATTCAGCTTAACTACCACCCAGTCTCAGATCCAGGGCTTTGAGTTGACTCATCCCAAAATCTACATCATCTGTAAACTGTTGGGGCATGTGAAATGGCCAGTCCTGATCCAAAGCTGCAGGTTCTCCATGACACAGGGTAACAACAGGATAACCAGATAGAAGTCCCAGTGAGGATCCAGTATTGATGGTGTTATAGAAGCCAGAGACCTCGACCAGACCAGTGACTCATTGCAATGGACATCTACAAGTGAAGATGTGTGGATACACACAGAGGGATACACTGTGGGACACACTGTGACTCACCACAGCTTCCACAATGACATGTTTTCTATGCATTGTTTTCTTGTGTTTTGTTTGTGTGTGTGTTTTTTACTTTGGGGGGAAGGTTACAAGGGCAGAGGGTGGATCCAAGGGGGTAGGGAGATCAGTGGGACTGGGGTGCATGGTGTGAAACTCACAAAGAATCAATAAAAATTTAAAGAAAATAAAAGAAATGTTGCTCAGAGGCTGGAAAGATGTAACCGTGGTTAAGATCATTGGCCTCTTCCAGAAGACCTAGGTTCAATTCCCAGCATCTACATGGCAGCTCACAACTGTCTGTAACTCCCATTCCAGGAGATCTGAAATCCTCACATAGACATAAATGCAATCAAACTACCAATGCACATAAAATAAAAATAAATCATTTAAAAAAATTAAAATGAGTGTTTCTCTTTTATCTAAATATGAAATTATGGATAATTTGCGGCAAGGGAAACATGGCTTGAAACAATCTGGCTGCAAGAAGTAGGCATAGGATTTCACTTTTATTAAAAGATTAAAGGGAGCTGGGCTGTGGTGGCCTTTAATCCCAGCACTTGGGAGGCAGAGGCAGGTGGATTTCTGAGTTCGAGGCCAGCCTGGTCTACAGAGTAAGTTCCAGGACAGCCAAGGCTACACAGAGAAACCCTGTCTCAAAAAACCAAAACAAAAAAAAAATTAAAGCATATTCACATGCGTGTAAAATAGACTGTCACATGCCAAACTAACAACATTGTATGTGTTAAGTAAATAAATATTCTTTCTTTTACTTTTGTGGTTGGTTGGTTGGTTGGTTGGTTTGTTTATGCTGGACTCTCACAAATCCCAGGCTGGCCTTGAATTTTCTATATAGCTGAGGCTGACCTTGAACTCACGATCTTCCTGCCTCCACTTCAAAGCTGCTAGAACTACCAATGTGTACCTTCGTGTGCAGTTTTATGTGGTGCCGGGAAATCAACCCAGACAAAGCACTCTACCAAGTAAGCTACATCCTAACCTGTTTTCCAATTCTATTTTAAAATCTTTGTGACAATTTTATACATGTATACAGTGCACTATCACATCCAATCCCTCTGCCCTCTCCCATCTCATCTCCATCTTACTATTTCTACTTTCAGCTCCTATGGGGATTTTTAGGGGCGAGGGGTGTCTTGTGCAGGTGGTCACAGCTGCTCTGTCTTCACGATGGCAACAGCTACATCATGTCCAGAGGACAGCATTTCAGAGTACTCCTCTGTCGTGGTTTGAATATGCTTGGCCCAGGGGGTAGCACTATTTGGAGATGTTGTGTTGTTGGAGTAGATGTGGCCTTGTTGGAGTGGGTGTGGCCTTTGTCGGGGTGGGCATGGCCTTGTTGGAATGGGTGTGACCTTGTTGGAGTGGGTGTGGCCTTGTTGGAGTGGGTGTGTCACTATGTGTGTGGACTTTAAGACCTTCTAGCTGCCTGGAAGCCAGTCTTCTCCTGTTTGCCCTCTGAACGAGATGTAGGACTCTCAGCTCCTCCAGCAGCACCATGCCTGCCTGGATGCTGCCATGTTCCCACCTTGATGATAATTGACTGAGCCTCTGAACCTAAAAGCCAGCCCCAGTTAAAAGCTGTGCTTTATAAGAGTTGCCGTGGTCATGATGTCTGTTCACAGCAGTCAAGCCCTAAGAAAGACACCCTCCTATCCTTCAAATCTTGTACTCTTGGCAGACATTCTTCTTCAGTGTTCCCTGGGCCTTGGAGGGGATGACACAGATATGCTGTTTATGGGTGAGTAACCACAGTCACTCATTCTTAGCACTTTGACCAGGTAGGAGTTTCTTCTTCTCTGACCAAGGGCAAGAACAGCACTAGTCTCTCTATATACAAACACAACTATTTAGAAAGCAGTTTGACTATGTGTCTGTTTGGCAAAATATCTGATCAAGTGCTTCTGATCAAGGGTACAGTACTGGGCTTTTACTCCTTCCCGGGTCATGGGCCTCAAATTCAAGAAGACAGTGGTTGGCTACTGGTAAGGCCTAGGTGAAATATTAAGGCTTAGGTAACTGCTGCCTGTCTGCCCTGCCATTTTATGCTGTTACTAATGTTACAAAGAAACTTTCTCATGTGCTGTTCCCGCGTAACTAGGATGTTCTGTACTTTGGTGTTCTTGGAAACCGGTCACAATAGAAGCCACTTAGAACTGCTTTGTATAGTTAGCCACAGTAAGCTTGGACATGAAACAACCACCAGGGAGCACTTCCTGCACCTGGGTATGAGCTTTTATGGTATTTGCTTTTATAAGCTGCCCCTGGATGGACCCCAACATAAGAGAGACATCTGCATCAATATAAGAAGCTATTTGGAATCAGACTTCCATTTTGAGTAGAAGTTGAGTAAAGTGTAAGTTCCAAGACCTCCCTGGGAACTGACGTCCTACTTGGCAGAAAGAGACATATGCCTGGGTAACTGACATCCTGGCTGGCAAGTTAAGACATGAATGTTAGACAAGGCAAGTCTCCTGCCACAGCTGAACACCCCAACCAATGGGAGCAGGATAAGTGTACAACAGAGACAAATTTCTTGTTTTTTTGTTTTTTTTTAAATATTTTATTTATGTATATGAGTACACTATTGTTCTCTTCAGACAAACCAGAAGAGGGCATAAGACCTCATTACAAATAGTTGTGAGTTACCATGTGATTGCTGGGAATTGAACTCAGGACCTCTGGAAGAGCAGTCAGTGCTCCTAACCACTGAGCCATCTCTCCAGCCCCAGAGACAAATTTCTAAGGAAACTCCCATCCCTACGTCCTGATTGGTGGAATAACATGACATAGATGTTTGTGGATTTGGGGCTTAAAAGCCATGTAGGATCTTACCACAATGTGGTCCAGATCAAGAACTCAGTTCAGCTCCTGAGTCTGGGCTGCATCCCTGATAGATTAGTCATGGGGAATGGTGTTCAATAACCCATCCCTATTTGACCAAGATCGGTGTCTGAGTGGTTTGTGTGTTGATTCGCAGACCCCTCCAGTTACCCTCAAAACAGCCATGCTGCTATCACACCAGTGAGTCTGTCTTGCCTGACAGGTTGATATAATATTTAGGATTCACGTTTGGGTAAGACCACTGACCTTACCACTGGGTAAGTCTCCCCATAGCCTACATAGCACTTTTCTACACTGTTAGCTTCTAAGGAGAAGCTTCCAGCTTAATTCTTCTGTGACCTGTAATTGCATTCATTGTATGATACCTTCTGCAATAAGGTAAACTATCTATATTTTAATATTCACTTTTTTATTTTGTGTATATGAGTGTTTTGTCTGCAGGTATAGATAGGCCTCATGCATGCCTGGTGCCACAGAAGCAAAATGTGAGCACCCTATCCCCTGGAACTGGAACTACAGATGGTTCTGAGCTGCCATGTGGGTGCTGGGAACTGAACTCGGGTCCTCTGCAAGAGCAGCTAGCACTCTGAATCTCTGAGTCACCCTCCAGCCCCCCTCCCCCAAATTATATTTTTAACCGTTTCTCATTTTGTTCCTGTTCCTGCTTTGCTCATAGGTAGATGATTTTGAATCTACCACATTAAGCTCCCCTCCTTGAAGAGCCTCCTGGTTCCTCTGTGTTCTCACTGCTAACCATGCAGGACTTGAAGCTAGTCTCTTTGAGCCTCTGTGGGTGGGCTGATGCAAGTTCCTTCCTGTTCTCTGCCTGTCGACATCATTGTCTTCATCCTAACACTAGCTCCTCCTAGTTCCCAGGAAGCACACGGCCATCATGCTCAGCCTCAGTGACTTCCAAGGAAGAAATGAACCATCTCTTCTAGAACACTCTACGGGGCTCTCTTTCCACATCTCCCTTGAACTGTTGTTGGCTGGTTCACAGGGTCACCTTTAAAACAACCACTTAAGATTGTGAGCGCCTTGCAACCGGGGTATAGTCCTCTGCTGGTTCATGGTCTGGGTGTGGCAGCTGTGCAGGAGGCTCCTGTACAAGCTTTGCTGGAACCCAGCTCTGTTCTTGGACTTCCTACACACTGCCCCTTAGTCTGTGTGGCCACAGGAGCTCTTTGCTCTCTCATCCTGTCTCAGCAGGGACTCATCACGAGAACCCAGGGTTCACACCAAACCATCCCTCTCCTGCATAAACCTGATAGTTTGCAGATGGTGGGTTTTTGGTTTTTTTGTTTTGTTTTGTTTTGTTTTGTTTTGTTTTGTTTTGTTTTGTTTTTGTGTGTGTGTGACTGTGAGCTCTCTGTGAGATGCAGCCTGGGAAATTTGACCTTTCCTCAGCCTCTCAGCTCAGTCTCCTCCAGGACAAGGTAATGTTTCTCTCCTCGACAAAGGTTCTGTGAGGAAACTGATTCTTCATAGCTGAAGGCTAGATGATCATTGTTTTCCAGACGCTTGTGACAAACCCAGTAGCTATATTCCTGCCAATATATCAATAATCCATAAATAAGTAACTAAATAACTAACAGTAGGAAGGAAGAAGGAAGGAAGGAAGGAAGGAAGGAAGGAAGGAAGGAAGGAAGGAAGAAAAACTAAATATTGAGGTGCTGTTTGGCTGCCAATTCCTCCCTTAAATCCATTCATCAGAGAACAGCTTTCTCTCTGGTGTTAACTCGGTCCCCTCTCTGACTCTGGGGAGGATATGTTTTCATTTCAGGGTATCCTCAGATGGCATCAGCCAAAGGAAGACAGAGTGATGCTGGCACAGGGTTAGAAGGGAGTGGCAGAAATCCCACCAGTCACAGCTTAAAGTTCCTGTCACGAGGTCCCTGCATATGGCTGTGGCACCCAATGGGACCCCTTGACAAAGCTGTTTGGCTGAGCCTCCATCTTGGACATTACTCTTTTTAATTTTATATCTTTGTTTTGTGTATATGGATATTTGCCTGTACAAGTGTATGTATGTATGTATGTATGTATGTATGTATGTATGTATACCATGTATGTGCCTGGGGCCCACATAGGTCAGGATAGGGCATCAGATCCCTGAACCTGGAGTTATAGATAGCTGTGAGCCACCACGTGAGTGCTGGGAATTAAACCCATGTCTTCTGCAAGAGCAGTCAGTGCTCCTAACCACTGAGCCATCTCTTCAGCCCTTTGGACATTAGTCTTATCTATCCTTCATTAGGACATTTACCTGGGTTTTCAGAGATGCAGTAAGATGTCACATGTCATAGATTCGATTATGTAGGAGAGAGGACACTCTGGTGTGTCTTCCTAGGACTCACTTAGTGATGTATACCTGTTGTGAGCCACTGTCTGCTTCCAACAATAACTAGTGCTGGAAAATTCCCAACATATAGTCTTGCCGGGATAACAGAAAATCAGCACTGTCCTCCATCCAACTCTGATGTCCTCCATCCAGCTGTCATGTCCTCCATCCAACTCTGACGTTCAGAGACACCACAGGACACTGAAGAACAGTGAATACCATTTCAATTGATCCCACAGAGTAACTATGGGGAGAGAGGGTCCCACTCAAAGTGTTACCCACCCACCTAAAAAGATATACAGAACCTTCACCATGAAGACTTTATGGAAGGACACTTTGCCGATCACAAAGAGAGGATGGGCTGACCAGAGACAGTAGTAGGAAGCTGTGACTGGAATCCAGGGGGACAGCATGCTTGGTGGAACATACACAGAAAGCCATATGCATTCTGCTTATCATGAAGCCAAGACGTATTTTTTTTCTTTTGTTTTGTTTTGTTTTGTTTTGTTTTGTTTTGTTTTGTTTTTCCGAGACAGGGTTTCTCTGTGTAGTTCTGGCTGTCCTGGAACTCACTCTGTAGACCAGGTTGGCCTTGAACTCAGAAATCCGCCTGCCTCTGCCTCCCAGGTGCTGGGATTAAAGGCGTGTGCCACCACTGCCCAGCCCAAGACTTATTTCTATCCACTACTTTTCTGCTTCTAGGACATTCCCCGTCTACACCTCCCACCTCACAATAGCGGTGCTAGCATTACAGGCATGCACCATTGCGTCCAGTTTTGTTTTAACATGGCTTCTGGGGGTTAAACTGAAAACAGAGGCAAGCACTTTTACCCCTGAGCCATCTCGCACGCGCAAGGCTTTTTATAGTTCATTTCTACAGAAGCATGTGAACACTCTGCGTGGCAGTCACCACTAGAAGTTTGTTGTTGGGGACAAGCAGTGGGAGGAAGAAGAGGAAGCCCAGGGAGCAGGAAGCTTGTTTACCATCCTCACTTCCCCATCCCCAGGGCTATGGCACCATCGGGGTCTTACAGATGGTTGATAAACACATGCTAAATACAGGAAGGAGGGAATGGTGAAAGATGGGGTGGGGGGCGTGATTAGGAGAATGGGGCCCGAGAAACGGCATGTTAACTAAGATGTTTGCTTGTTTGTTTGTTTGTTTGTTCATTGAGATAGGGCCTCACTCTTTAGGCCTGGTTGGCCTCAAACTTGCAGCAATCCTCCAGTCTCAACTTCCAAAGTGTTGCCGGGAGCTCACAGAGGTGAGTCTTTGTTAATTATGGCTAACTATAACTAAGTCAACAGCATAGAGTGACGGTTTCAAAAGATACAAGAATGGCGTTTTAGGTCTGACGGAGTCGGGGCATGGCTCAGGTTTTTAATTATTTCCAAGCACGGAAGCTTATTTACTTTGACTTTATTTTATGTGTATGACTGTTTGCCTGCACGAATGTCTGTGTGCCACACTGTGAAGCACCCACAGAGGGCAGAAGAGGGTGTCAGCTCCTTTGGGGCTGGAGTTACCGGTGGTTGTGAGTCTCCATGTGGATGCTCTTAGCACTGAGTCTAAGCTGACAGCCTCTTTTCCAATTTTTCTACAATGGATATTCCTCAATAGTTCTCAGCATTAAAAATATATTCTCAGCACCTTCAAAATTGTTTACAAATACAAATCCAAGCAGATTCACGCCTCCCCAGCTGTTCTCAGCACTCCCCAATTTCTGTCTTCTGAGGGGCACGCACACTCCTCCTCCGTGGACGTACGGACTTCACGTCTTTTCTTCAGTGACAGGGTTCCCTTCCATTTATAAGACTCTGTTCACCATGCGAGAGTCACTGTCAGGAAGCCACCATGATACCTGCTCCTCTCTGCCTCAGCAGGAGGCCTGTCCCCTCTGTTCACTGGCTCCTCGGCTCATCACCTAACCAAGAATAAGTTTGAACTCCTGATCCCCAGTCCTGGGATTACAAGCATGAGCCGCCATACCCAGCACCCAACTGTCTTTATCCTTGAGTTGAGGATAATTCCTCATGCAGTTTTGATATCCATGCATAGCTGATCTCCGGGTCCCTTTGAGACTCTGTCTCCATTTAAAACTAAATACCTCTGTATTGGTGGAACGAAGGAAGGGATGGATGGGATGAAAGAGAGAGGGAAGTCATTCATATAAATAGGATCTTTGGGGGTCAGTGATCCCTCTTGGTGCCTCCACTGAACTGTGTCCACAGGTTCTGCCATTCCCACATTATCACGGCCCTGCCCAGGCAGGTGAGAAGTCTGGCTTTGACACTTGCTTGGGCTTCAGAAGTGTGTTGCAAGCTCTGCTGAGCCGGGTGGTCCAGATTTGTAGGGTCTAATTCAAAGGAAGTTGTCAAGAGGCTTTGGCAGGCAGTAAGGAAACTGCACATGAATGAGTCCAGGTCTGAAAGGTGACAACAAGGATCAATGCGGGGACACTGGACATTGTGTGTGACAAGGACAATGTGAGGCACTGGGCATTGTGTCCCAGGCCTAATACTCAGACAGCCTTGAAAGATAGAGTTCTTCCTTAGTCTGTAGGAAGCCCTGGCTTCTATCCCCAGCACCAGTTAAAACTGGGTATGATGGCACACACCTGTAATCCCAGCTCTTGAAAGGTGGAGGCAGGAGGATTAGGAGTTCAAGTCCATCCTTTGTTACCTGGAAAGTTTGAGGACAGCCTGGGGTACACGAGATCCTGTATCTAAAATAAAATAAAATGAAATATTTGTGTGTCTTCTTGTCTCTCTGTTTATCACTCTGTCCTCTGTTTTTCTATCCCCACCACAGGGGTTAGTGGCTGCCCTTCCCTTGGGCAGGCTGCAATAACAAACTGTCAAGAATCAGGACGAGCGAGATAACTGAGCACAGCAAAGGAAACACTCGATCAGGAAGTTTGGGGTTCTCTTTCCACATCAAGGGGAGGGCAAGGGAGTGAAGTGCCAGTCAAGGGTTTTTTGTTGTTCCTCTTAATTCAAGCTCTTCCCCCTTTGCAGTTGCAGGACACAGGACACAAAAATACAAAATTCTCTGCCCTGGCTGACCTGCTAGAGCAAGACATGTGTGATTCTAGCCGTGGCCACAAGGTGGAAACATATGGTTGTCCTATCCCTCAGTGTTGGTCCAAGGTGGAATCAGCTCCACAAACCAATGCTGGGGGTGGCCCAGTGTCCTAGTTAGAGTTTTGCTGCTGTGAACAGACACCATGACCAAGGCAACTCTTATAAAGGACAACATTTAACTGGGGCTGGCTTACAAGTTCAGAGGTTCAGTTCATTGTTATTAAGGCAGGAACATGGCAACATCCAGGCAGGCATGGTACTGGAGGAGCTGAGAGTTCTACATCTTTATCTGAAGGCTGCTAGTGGAAGACTGACTTCCAGGCAGCTAGGATGAGGGTCTTAAAGCCCATACCCACAGTGACACACCTACTTCAACAGGGCCACACCTTCTAATAGTGCCACTGCATGGACTGAGCATATACAAATGATCACACACAGTGAGTGCAGTCAACAAACAAGGCAATGTGTTCCTCAGGCCATTTCCTTCTTCTTTCCTTCTTCCTTCTTCCCTTCCTCCCTCTCTTCCCCGCTCTCTTTAGACAAAGTCTATTTATATACTCTAGGCTGACCTTGAACTTGCCATCCTGCCTTGAGGTTATGGTTTAAAACTTTGGGTCAGTCATTCTTTGCTAATCTTTTGGACAGATGGATGAGGACTAACTTAAAATACATTCCATCAGGTTTCTTTGGTAAACATAATTAATTAATGTTAATTAATTAATTTTTAAAGGAAAGGGGGTATAGATGGCTTTACAATTGTTCTTCCTGTAGTCTTACCCACCACTGAGCCTGGCTCAGGGATTCCTGAATTTAGCTAAGAATTTAAAGTAATGGATGGGTGTGTAGTTTGGTGGTATGACTAGCATAGTCATGCAGTGGAATATTATGGGATGGCGCTGTCGTTCTTACATGAGACTGTAAAATGATATCTGAGATGGTTGTGGCCTGAAAACACTAAGGGGCAGGAGAGGATGCTGGGGATGGGAAGACTGGCATCCATGTGGCTGGGGGAGCAGGAACATGTGGACCACATCTTCGTGAATATGTGCAAAATGGCCTGGTAGAGTCACAAGCCACAGAACCGCATCTAGCCAATGACAAGCCACATATGTGATGTTGGACCTCAAAGAATGTCATGAGATGACAATTATTCCCTAGTGACGCCAGAACTGCCTAACACTGTCGCAGAAGCCATTACTTGCGGGTGTATAGTGTGGTCTAAACACACCTACTGCCTTGCCAGGAATATAAAACTATGGGCTGTGGGGTTGGAGACACGACTCTGGTGCTAGACTGTTTCTGTAGCATGCTCCATCCCCTGGGTTTGGTTCCAACACTGAAAAACAATAAATAAACAATAAATCTGCTCACGGTGGATTGTGTGGAAGCAAAAGGTCAAGATTATCCTTAGCTACATAGCAAATTTGAGGCTAGCCTAGGCTATGTGAGATACTGTCTTAAATATATACATACATATGTACACTTATGCATATAGAAATATGCTTTACATTATTTTAAAATGTACTCTCTCTACTTATTAAAAAGGTTTTCTGTAAAATAGTAGGGCAACAACCTTTTATAGTCCTAGTTTATCGTGTGTGTGTGTGTGTGTGTGTGTGTGTCATGAGAAACACACACATGCCACAGTATACATGTGGAGGTCAGAGGTTAACTTTACAATGTCAGTTCTCTCCTACTTCTATATTGTTCTGGGGATCAATCTCAGGTCAATACACTTAAAGAAAAGCGCCTCTACCCACTGAGCCTCCCTGCTGGCTCCTGTCATGTCTCGGGCTCAATCTCTGGCCAGTACACTTACACAGCAAGCGCCCTTACCCACTGAGCCTCGCCGCTGGCCCCTGTCATGTCTTTTGATGCATTATTTCTTCTTGTGCTTAATCTAATCTCACGTTGTCTTGCTCATAGTGTCCCTAGGAGTATTATGTGCTCTCCCTCCCTCTCCCTCCTTCCCTCCCCCTCTCCCTCTCCCTCCCTCCTTTCCTCCCTTCCCCCTCCCTCCTTGTCTCTCTGTCTCTGTCAGTGTGCATGTGTGTGTGCTTGTGTGTGTGTGTGTGTGTGTGCACGCAGGTGTGTAACAGGTAGTCTACCCCACAAGCTTGCTTAATCATACACTATAATCATTCACACAGTGGTAAAACTGCTCACAAACTCATTTCTCAGAACCTGTCCTCACTGTGGAGTGACGTAGCGCTGAGTCTTCCTGTGCTTTCAATGTCCTCTCTCAAACTTGCTTTAAAATTGTTTTTATTGTTTAGTTTGTTTTCAGAGACAAGGTCTCACTCTTTAGCCCAGCTGTCCTGTAACTCACTAGATAGCCCAGGATAACCTCAGACCCTCTGTCTGGGATCACTGGTATGAGCCACTACAGCCGGACTCAGGTTGAATTTAATTGCCACTCTGACGGCATTGGGAAGGAGGCATCTACAAGCTGACAGTCAAGCCTTCAATACACAGGCCTTCCTTGAGGAGTCTTGGCTTCCTCTGGGGGCTTGTCTCCTCATTGCTAAGCCAAGCCCTCCCTGGGGCCATTTCCGCCCCACCTGGTTCAGGGGCTGCCCCTGGCACCATAGCCCATGGGACCCCGTCTCTAGCTGGGCCCATTGACAAACAGCTGGTCTACTCAAGGTCAGAGCTTGTAGCTGCAGTCTTGGGTCATAGTGTCTTTTATTTATTTTTCACTTATTCACTTTACACCCAGATCATAGGCTCCTCCCACAATCCTTCTCCCCATCCCCCTCTCCTTATCCTCTGAGCAGATGGGGGCCCCTGGATATCCCCCAACCCTGGCACATCAAGTCTCTGTGAGGCTAAGTGCATCCTCTCCCACTAAGGCCAGACAAGGCATCCCCGCTAGAAGAACATATCCCACACACAGGCAACAGCTTTTGGGTTAGGCCCCCCCACTGGCTCCAGTTGTTTGGGACCCACATGAAAACCAAAGTGCACATCGGTTACACGTGTGTGGGGAGGCCTAGGCCCATCCTGTGTATGTTCTTTGGTTGGTGGTTCCATCTCTGAGAATCCCAAGGGTCTATACTCATGGATAGGTAGGATTAACCTAGTCAAAATGTCCACCTTACCAAAAGCAGTCTACAGATCCAGTGCAATCCCAAAATCAAAATTCCAACACAATTTTTTATAGACCTTGAAAGAGCAATTCTCAGCTTCTTATGGAAAAAACAAAAAACACAGGATATTGAAAACAATTCTCAACAATAAAAGAACTTCTGGGGAAATCACCATCCCTGATTTTAAGCTGTACTACAGAGCAATAGTGAAAAAAAAAAAAAAAAAACTGTGTGGTATTGGTACAGAGACAGACACATGGATCAGTGGAATTGAACTGAAGACTCAGAAATAAACCCACACACCTATGGACACTTGATTTTTTTTATAAAGACGCCAAAACCATACAATGGGTTATAATGTTTTAAAACAACACAGACCTGCTGGGTAGTGGTGGCGCACGCCTTTAATCCCAGAACTTGGGAGGCAGAGGCAGGTGGATTTCTGAGTTCAAGGCCAGCCTGGTCTACAGAGTGAGTTCCAGGACAGCCAGGGCTACACAGAGAAACCCTGTCTCGAAAAAACAAACAAAAAAACAAACAAAAAACACAGACCTTACATCTCCTTAAATCAAGGTGTTGACAGGTTGTGTTCCCCCTGTAGCCGCTAGGGGGAGTCCCCTCATCTTTTCTTATTGCCAGCGGTCCCCTGGACTCCTTGGCTTGTAATCTCTTCAGAGCCTGGGTACTATCTTCACAACTTCCCATTTCTGTCTCCTTCATCCCTCTCTGCTCTGGTTAACAGCTAACACAGGCTCTTTGCACACTCTTACATACAACTGAAAATACCTTGATAATTCAGACTCATTTTACACACACACACAGCCTCATTCAAAATCCACAAGCCATCACCTAGGTAAAGTACCTTTTAACTAAAATATATTCATAGGTTCTGGGGATTGAGACAAGGACGAAAGCTCATTATCCTGCCAGCTGCAATTGGCCTGCAGCCTGGATGGATAGGAACACTCCAAACCCCCTCAGTCTTAGGGTTTCTATTGCTGTGATAAAACGCCATGACCAAAAGCAACTTGGGGAGGAAAGGGTTTATTTCACATACACTCCCACACCACAAACTATCACTGAGGGAAGTCTCATCAGGAACTCAGGGCAGGAGCCTGAAGGCAGGAGCTGAGGCAGAGGCCATAGAGAAGTGCCGCTTACTGGCTTGCTCCTCAGGCTGGCTCAGCCTGCTTTGTTATAGAACCCAGGACCCGCCACTCAGGGATGGCCCCACCCATGGTGAACCGAACCCTAGATCAATCATCAATCAAGTAAATGTATACAGGCTTGCCCACAGACCAGTCGGGTGGGAGCGTTTTCTCAGTTTAAATTCCCTCTTCCCAAATGATCTGGCTTGTGTCAAGTTGACATAAAACTAGTTAGCACACCTCCCCTCTGTGGGGGTCTCTGCTAGAATGATATGGAGATACTGCTTTGAGCTAAACTGAGCAGGTGAGGAAAGAGCTTACTGGGCGCAGTGAGCCTGCACTATGGAACACGTGTGCCATAGAGGACGCAAGATGTCATAGGGTGAAAAAGTAAAGAAGGGGAGGGTTAACGGGAAGGTCAGGAAGGTTACATAACTGTGTTGAAGCAATGGTTCTCCACCGCAAATGTCAGTATTGAAGGTGGAGTCAGCGTGAAGCTGACCAGACAGCTTCTGGGCTGATGTGGCACTGCAAGGCTGTGGTTCTTTGTGCAAGGTCATCATGACTTTTGTACAAGCCTGTGGTTTGGGCAGAGTCTCTGGTGACAGTTACTGTTGTCATGTAAGTATCTGTGATGATCTCCTTTGTGGATGTCTCCACTTTGATGATTCCATCATCAGAATACACAGTGAATCTTGAACCCCTGTTGCGCAGTAGGGCCAGGTGAAACTGAGGCAGGAGGATAGCGAGGGCAAGGCCTGCCTGAGTTACAGAGCAAGTTCAAGGTCAACCTGGGCAATTTAACAAGACTTCAGTAAATAGTAAAAATAAAATAGTAAAAAGAGGGTTAGAATTAGGGGCATAGCTGAGTGGCAGGGCACCTGGTTAGCATCCTTGAGGCCCTGGGTTCAGTCATCTGAACAACTACTACTACTGCTACTGCCACTCTTCCTCTTCCTCCTCTTCCTAGTCCTCTTCCTCCTCTTCCTTCTCCTCCTCTTCTTCTTCCTCTTCTTCTTCCTCCTCCTCCTCCTTCTCCTCTTCCTGCTCATACTCTTCTGGTCAGAACTGCTATTTATTTATTTATTTATTTATTTATTTATTTATTTAGCTTTTTAGTGATTCTTTGTGAATTTCACATTATGCACCTGAATCCCACTCATCCCCCTGTCTCTTCATACCCACCCTCTCCCTCTGCCGTTGCAACCTCCCCCTTAAAAAACAAACAAACAAACAAACTCTTATGGAAGCTGTAGTGTGCCCCACAGTATACCATTTTGTGGTCTGGTTCAAGGCCTCTGGCTTCTGCTACACTATCAATACATCACCAGGACTTCTTAGAGAAAGGATAGGGACTAGGACATAGATTACTGGGTAAATGTGTTATCTCAAGAATAGGCGTGTTAGGAGCAGGGTACGATGGCAGATACCTTTAATCCCAGCATTCAGGAAGCAGAGGCAGGTGGATCTCTGAGTTTAAGGGCAACCTGGTCTACAGAGTGAGTTCCACTGTAGCCAAGGCTATACAAAGAAACCCTGTATCTATAAAAAGAAGAAGGAAGAGGAGGAGGAGGAAGAGGAGGAGGAGGAAGAGGAGAGAAGAAGCCACCTGTTGATGTGTTGGGCCAGTAAGATGGCTCAGTGGCTAAGGGCACTTGCTGCCAAGCCTAACAATACAAATTCAACCCCTGAAACTCTCATGGTAGGAGAGAACTGACTCCTATCAACTTGTCCTTGGATCTCTACGCCTTAACACACCTTGGTACGTGGGCACACCCACGTGTGTACTCACAAACACAAGCAAATATAATTAATGTAGAAAAGAAATGTATCTGTTTAAAATGCTTCTCAGTGTCTACTTTGCACCTCCTGCCCTATTTGAAGCCCATCCTGTCTGTAGACCCTGCAGAGCCCCCATCAGCAAGAAGGCTCCTACCCATTGCAGTCTCCTAACTTTACCCTCCCAGACTTCAAAACCTTAAATTAAATAAACCTCTTTCTCCTATAAATTTCTCAGTCACCAGTATTTTGCACTTGATCTTAGCCAAGAGGTCAAGAAGCAAGAGAGAGTAGACTAAGACAATGATCCCTGACTTCTGTTAGGATTTGACATAAGTGACTCCATTTTGATCTGACAAATTCTGGTTCACGAGAGAGACAAAAGTGCTCCTCAGAGATGTTGGGGAGCATTGTCCTGGACATGACCACCACCACCTTGAAGGCACAGCATCTGTAACTGCCCACACCTATGAGACTTTCAAACACCCCATCAGTCCCTCACCAGAGATCCTAGCCACTCCCTCCTGCATGCTCCCTTCATGCCCCTAGCACAAAATTCTGTTCCACCTGAATGTGAGGATGTGCTGGATTACATAGGAGATAGAAAGTTAGCTGAAGTAAGGGGAACTCCATGTATAGAGATTTGAGGGAGACCTGCACCTATACTAGAATGAGACTTTCATTGGGACAGCTGTTTGGAGGGGGTCAGTTATGATCCTGTAAGAAGCCTTTCACCCATGCTCCTGAAGGGAAACCAGGTGAGCTCACGGGCTCACCAAGCTAGACTGGGATGCAACTGTCTCTTTGGGTTGAGCCCTATCTGGGTCACTAGATGTTCACATCTCCTCAGAAAAAGCACATTGTAGGTAGGGCGGCTGGAAACGCTGAGGGTTCCTCCAGGGGAAGTTAGGTATGGCGGCTGTGGCTACATGGTTCCTCACGGCACGGCTACAGCAGCTCATTAAAAGCCTTCTCCACAGTTCCTCATGGCCCCAATGACATGAGAAAGTCCATGGGTTTTTACAGGCTTTAATGTCATGGCAGATGGTGGATGGATCTGGATGCACCCCCCTGAAACTCAGGGCAGTCCTGAGTTAAATAGGGAGGGAGAGAAGTGGGAGGGGCTGGGGAAAAATGTTTAATCGGCACCACCCTCTGGCCTTCAGGCATCTCACTAGTATGTAAATCTCTCTAGGGCCTGAGGCCTGTTCCTTGTGACTGTTGTCTTGGGCAAAGGGAGTAAGGAAGACCTCTCTGTGGGAGGGGCTGTGGGGGGTTGAAGCTAAATGAAAAGAACCAGGGCCCCGGGAGCAGAGCCGAACTCCTGCCATCCAATAAGGGTCTGGGGTTCCAGACTTATGCTCTACCAAGCACCCAGCTGCTTCTCACAGCCCACTGCCCCACTGCCACACAGCACATGACATAGCACTGTTGAGATCCATGAATGGCTGGATGAAGTTGCCTATTCTTGATGGAGAAAGTGCTTCCCCATGGGGATTCTGGATAAAGGCCATCCCATCTGACTCTTTCTCCCCCTTCACTCTAAGTGCAGGCTAAGGACAACATGAAATCCATCATGTTAGCTTTCTAGCTAATAGGGCAGTCAACCCTCACAGCCATTTTGTATGTATTTGTATGTATGCATGCAGGCACATGTGTTATGGTCAGAGGACAATCTGAGGTATCAGTACACACCTTTCACCTTGTCTGGGACACGGTCTCTTGGATAATCACTCCAGCACCAGGCCAGCTGGCCTCCAAGCTTCGGGGACCTGTTTCCACCTTCCATCTTGCTGAAGCAGAGCTGGGATTACAGGCTCTCTTGCTACATGTCCTACTTTTTAATTTTTAGAGAGAATATCCCATGCAATGTATGGATGCATCATCTGTCAATTAAAATGCCAATGGCCTATGGCTTAGGAAGGAAATCAGAGGTGGAACATCTCTGGGAGGTAAAAAACTTTCTGGGATAGAGCCAGGCGCCGGAAGACCTGCCTGGGAAGACATGATGAGACAGATGCATGAGATCTTAGCACAGGTAACCAGCCATATATGTGGCAGAATGCAGGCTAGCATACATGAGATAGTTTAAACTGCATCTAGTCAGGAGAGAGACTAGCTATATGGCCAAGGTATTTGTAAATAACTTTGGAGTCTGAGTCTCATTTCTGGGAGCATGGGACTGGGAGGAAGAACCAGGCCCAACTTCTACATTAATTTTTTTTTTATTTTTTAAAATTTAAATAATTGTTTGTGGAGGGTGAGATGGGAGCTCATATGCCATGATGTGGAGGTCAGAGGACAACTTGTGTACTTGGTCCTCTCCTTCCATCTTTACATTAGTTCCAGGAACCAAACTCAGGTCACCAAACTTGTAAGCATTTCATCCACTGGATGTGAGCAGACCACACATCCAGCTTTTTATGTGGGTTCTGGGGACCAAACTCAAGCCCTTGCACTTAGGTGACAAGCACTTTTACCCACTGAGCCTCCTTTCCAGCCCTGATGGCCACTCTTTAACATAAATTTGGAGCATCCAGATTTTCAGTTCTTTAATAGGAAATTGTTACATTCATCCATCCACCCACCCATCCATCCACCCACCCATTCACCCATCCATCCATCCATCCACCCACCCACCCACCCATTCACCCATCCATCCATCCATCCACCCATCCATCCATCCATCCATCCATCCATCCATCCACCCACTGTTTACTTAGGACTACATCTGAAGGGGTGCCCCTAAAGCGGAGAGGTGAGTGGAGAAGACCATGTCTGTATCTCTGTAAACTCATAAGTCTATGTGGGGCAGAGGTTTTTCCTATGCTTCCCTGTGTTCAGCCTTCTGCCTCCTATGAAGCAGGTCCCTGAATGTTCTGCAGGGAGTGAATGAAATATTGAGTGTATAGATGGATGGATGGGTGGGTAGGTGGGTGGGTGGATGGATGTTGCGGCCTGAGCTGCCCCACATTGGGCGCCAAAAATGTTGCGGCCCGAGCTACCTTATGTGTGGGAGCCAAAATGTCAGGACCGCTCTGTCAATGTTGGAACCCACACTGCCAAAAGCCTTGGGGGGCTAAATTGTTAGAGCCTGCACTGCCCCAAGCTGCTCCAGTCCATGGTTCAGGGTTCAGCAAGAGATAGAGTGAAGACAGACGCAAAGAATGGAGACCAGACAGAGTGTGATTCAATCCTGTTTATTCTTCAGTCTTTCTTCCTAGTCCAGGTCCCAAGTCTTGAGTTCCTAGTCCCTTGTGCCTCCAAGTGTCTCAAGTGCCTACTCTCTAATCCAAATTCTTCCTCCAAGTGCCAAGTGCCTAATACCTAATAATAATTTCTTCTGTCTGCCTCTCGCCTTTTATATGTCTCACTTCTAAGCCACGCCTCTAAGTCACACCCTTGAGTCATGCCCTTAAGTCTCGGCTCTAAATCACACCTTTAAGTCTCACACACCCAAAGGAAGATCCTGGGTATCTAAAACAAGATGTTATCAGAGTGTGCTCAGCTGTTGTAGGCTGTTGTAATCAAGTCTCTTGTCAGAGTATATGGCTCAAGATGGCTTCACGGATGATAGCTGCCTTCTGTCAGCTCCCCACTGATGGATGGATGGGCTGACAAGTGAATGGTTGAATAAATGGTGAATGAAGGGAGGAATGAAAGAATGAATGAAAGCTGCCCTTGGGCTGATCTGCCCCAGGCAGCAGGGAGAGGAAACAGGAGAGGAGAAAGTGAAGGAAGAAATGTGTCCATAGGAGAAGAAAACCTCCTCTGTCTGGGCACTTGGTACTTGGGCCACCCCAGGATAAGTGACTCTCACCAGGAAGCAAGGCTCTCCTTTCCCTGGCCATCCCTCCCACTTGGCAGTCTAGTTTAGTCACCCAACTAAATCTTTGTGCCTGAGTGTTTGTGTGCCTAGGACTCTATTTTTGGCCACAGTATCCCTACTTCCCCCTTTAAGACTCTTCAGTCCCATCTGCTGACAATTCAGAGCCCACTGCTCTTTCCAGTGGAAAGAGCTATTGGTAGGTTTGGGCCTGGGGCAGAGCTGAGAGCAGGCCAGTGCTCTGTTTGCTGTACCCATAGTCACTACTGCCCTGACACACTTCCCTCACACCACGAAACCTGGCTTTGGGCATGTATCCATCCGTGCATGTGGGTTTCCCCTTTTATGTCTCAGAACATTAGTACAAGAAGGGAGGGATGAGTTATGGATGTACATATCATGAGCACATGCATGTGTGGAGGGTTGGTACATGAACACAAATCTAAAGAACTGATGGAGAAGAAACTCATGCAAGATGCCCTTCCCACCATAATGACACTGGACTAAACCTCTGAACTGGAAGCCAGGTCCAGTTAAATGCTTTCCTCTACGTAGAGTCTCTTCACAGCAATGAAACATTGACTAAAAAGTCATCCTTGACTACATGGCAAGTTCAAAGGCTAGCCTGGGCTATAAAGAACCCTGTCTTTTGTTTGTTTGTTTGTTTGTTTGTTTGTTTGTTTTGTTGAGACAGGGTTTCTCTGTGTAGCCTTGGCTGTCCAGAAACTCACTCTGTAGACCAGGCTGGTCTCAAACTCACAGAAACCTGACTGCCTCTGCCTCCCAAGTGCTAAATCAAAGGTTTGCACCAATACGCAGTAAGAATCATGTCTTTAAAAAAAAGAAGTCACAAATACCCACCATCCTACCATTCTGGGGACAACTTACCCTTGGAGTGGCTTCTGGCACAGTGTTAAGAGTTGTAAGAAAAATAAATTGGGCAGATACAGCTTTTAAGCTATTGGTGGCTACTGCAGCCTGGAAATACAGTTGCCTTTGGATTCAAGTTTAAAACCACCCTGGTAAAAAAACACTCATGTGCCAGGCGGTGGTGGTGCACGACTTTAATCCCAGCACTTGGGAGGCAAAGACAGGTGGATTTCTGAGTTCCTGAGTTCGAGGCTAGCCTGGTCTACAGAGTTCCAGGACAGCCAGGACTACACAGAGAAACCCTGTCTCGAAAAACCAAAGAAAAAGGAGGAGGAGGAGGAGGAAGAGGAGGAGGAGGAGGAGGAGGAGGAGGAGGAGGAGGAGGAGGAGGAGGAGGAGGAGAAAAAAGAAAAAAGAAAAAAGAAAAAAGAAAAAAGAAAAAAGAAAAAAGAAAACACTCATGTGTTCCATTGGGAGCGGCAGTGGGTGTGTCCTTCCCAAGCCCTGTACCCCAAAGGTTCCTCTGACTTCAAAGCTGAGCTTTAATATGGGGTTACAGGCATGTAACAGACACCATTTGAACCACTTCTTGTCCCTTTAAAAAGATATTATAAATTTTATTTCATCTTTTACTTAAGAGTCTAGAGAAGCCAGACATCATGGCTCATGCCTTTAGTCCCAGCACTTGAAGAGGCAGAGGCAGGCAGAGCTTTGTGAGCAAGGCCAGTCTGGTTTACAGAGTGAGTTCCAGGACAGCCAAAGCTACACAGAGAAACCCTGTCTCTAAAAACCAAAAAAAAATAAAAATAAAAATGAGTCCAGAGGAATTTGCCCGTGACCTTGGTGCTGTGGGCCAGGCTCCTGTCCTTAGAGCTTATCTCTGTGAGACAGGTAGTTGGTGTTTAGCGCCCCCATGACGCCTATTTCTTTGTAGTCTCATGGGTCCTCACTGGTTCTCTACTTTCCCAGTGACCACAGATGTTCTTCCTGGACTGACACCGCAAGGTTAACACAAGTACCGTTCTGTACGAACCATGTCAGTTCCCAGAGCCCCAAAGGAGCAGCATCTACATCCTCCATACCCAGAGGCAGAACAAAATGCAGGCTAAGAGGAGAGAGCCAGTGGGATGAGACTCTCTGCCCACAGAGCCCTGGCTCCTGCTCGTCTTTAGTGAAGCCAGAGAGGGTGGTGACATTGAGGGCAGCAGCCAGCAAGGAGCTTGAGAACCTGGTGGTCACCATTGAAGGGATCAGGTGACAAGGAGTCACAGGTGAGGGTCAGAGAGATTTTTTTCTGGGCTTCCGGATCTCACTGTACACTGCTTTTGGCTCCTGAGGTTGACGACGGGCAACCCCACTGGCCTGAGAATCCTGCCTCTGGGGGTCAAATGCCACGGATGTATAGTGAAGCTCTTCCTGGGGTAATGCCTGTAGAAAGAGACCACAGACTCAGGCCAAGAGGAGAGGGTACATATCCCAAACCTCGACTGCCCAGAAGTGGACTCATTGGCCCACCTGGTCAAGCCACAGTGGAAAGTCCCCATGCTGGGTATATCATGGCCAGCAGAAGTAGCCACAATGGCAGAACTCTTCTAATGTCACCAGCTGACTTGTCCCAAGGGGAAAAGGAAATTAGCTTCCAACCAACTGATTTGCAATCATTAGCTACCAGGTGGCGCCAGGTTGTTGCTGGTCCCGTAGCTGGGAAGGCATGAGAACATGTCACATGATGGAGGGAGGGAAAAAGCTGGGCACCATCTAACTACAGACAGACAGCTGCTTAAAATGTAGACACTGGGTCCCCTGCCCATAACTCATGTTCAGAAGACACTGGTGTAGGGATGAAGAGACTGTCCAGTGGTTAAGAGCATTGAGTGCTCTTCCAGAGGACGGGGGTTCAATTCCCAACACCCACATGGCAGCCCACAACTGTCTGTACCTCACTTCCAGGACATCTGATGCCCTCACACAGACATACACACAGACAAAACACCAATGCACATGAAACAAAAATAAATGAGCCTTTTTTTTTTTTTTTTCAGACACTGGCACAAGTGAAGGGAAGTCATAGCTTTGGGTCATCCTGAATGGATGCGGGACAGAACCTCTCCTTATCTCCCATGGAGCAAGATCAACAGCCTGGGTTGAATGGGTCAGAGTGAACTCATTTAAATGAGTCACTTTTTCAGAGCAGTATATGTCACCTATCTCCTGTCACCAAACCATGGCATCCCTCAGGGCATCGGAGAAGGGTTCAGAGGGCTCTGAGCTTGGAGGAGAGGGAAAGAAGTCTCCCCAGAAAGCTTTTGATGTTTGTATCTCTCTCAGCTTCTGTTTGATCCTTCCTGTAAAATGGTGGGTCCTAGACACACCTCTAAAGCAGAATTGATACCAAAATGATAGGGTGGGGGGAACCAACGCCAGGTGAAAAGGCTGGTTTTGATGTATTCACTGTCAAGACCATAGATATTGGCCACTCCTATAACCCCACTTCCTACTCCTAGCTACAATGGCACGTGGCTCTTCTAAGGGCCTCGGCTCTCCCTGAGTCTCCACCTGCCCCATCTTCTGAATCGCTGCCTGAGCCAGCAGCCCAGTCCCCTTCTGCCCACCCCCATCCTATGTGATACCCATACATGACCCGGGATCCTCATGCCAAGGGAGCCAGGCTCTCCAACTTACCAGTGTGCTATATTCCACCTCTACTTGACTTGGTAGCACCGGTTCTTCCCTCAGCGACCACGTGTGCAGCTGCAAATTCACATACTGGGACTCACTCTGCTCAGCAGCCTATAGAAGGTCAAGAAGTGTCATCCGTGGAATCCCTCCCTTCCAACCCTCCCCTTTCCTCCAACTGCCCTCCTTCTCTGAACACCCTCCCCCCACTACACTCTGGGTGTCATAAAGGCGTTCCTGAGGACTCTCCCTTCTTCCAAGTCCACCGTCCTGGCCAGAAGGGAACACACTGGACAGAACCTGGGACGAGAGTTGGTGACTAGATCTCCAGGTGCTAGTCTTCCTGTTCTGGAACAATTCCATCTCCCTGTAGCAGACCAGTCCCTTCTACCAGCCCAGTGGCACCACCACAGCCTCCTCTTACCTCCTCCCCACCCAGTCACCCTGGCTCTCTTCCGGCCAGCCCAGCCATAGCTCCCTTACCTGTCTGAGGTTCTGAGATAGCTCTGGATGCTCATGAGCTAGAGGGAGGAAGAGAAGGTGGAGGTGAAGCTGTGGACCAGGGGAGGGGTGTGCTACTCTATCTGAGAAAGGTTTGCCCTGGAGACTTCAGCCATAGGTCTGGGATTTCTAGAACATTCAATGCTAGTGAAATGCTATATATACTATGTTTAAGTGCAAAATGGCAGGTTTAAATGGAATGAAGTTTTTGTTTTGTTTCTGAGACAGGGTCTTGCTATGTTGTCCAGCCTGCTCTTCAAATCTCCCCTAATCCTCCTGCCTCAACCTCCCAAGTGCTGAGAGTACAAGGATGAGCCACTTTGCCTGGTCATGAAGAACACTGGCTGCCCTTCCGGGGGACCCAAGTTTGGTTCCCAGCGCCCACACTGATCATCTGACAACTGCCGGTAACTTCAACTCCAAGGGATCTAATGCTCACTCCTGAGCTCCAAGGGCTCTACACACACACACACACACACACACACACACACACCACACACACACACACAACACACACACACACAACACACACAACACACACACACAACACACACACAACACAACATACACACACATACACACATAATTAAAACATGGAAAAATATTTTAAAGAATTCACATAGGTGTAATAAAAGACCAGGAGGAACTCACATGCCGCTGGCACAGTGGCTTATTTTCTGTGTGGTGGGATTTCTTTTTGTTTTTTGTTTTTGTTTTCAAGACAGGATTTCTCTATGTAACAGTCCTGGCTATCCTAGAACTCACTATGTAGACCAGGCTGGCCTTGAACTCACAGAGATTCACCTTCCTCTATCTCCCAAGTGCTGGGATTAAAGGTGCACCACCTCTGCCCGGCTCTTGGTGGTGGGATTTGGACTTATCATGTATCTTGTGTAATTGCTTTCCTGTTGCTTTAAATTATTTTTCAAGTTTCCTACAGAAATCCTCTCCTCGCCCCTTTTTCTGCTGTTTTGGTTTAGTTTGTGTGTTTTTTTCAAGACAGGGTTTCTCTGTGTAGCCCTGGCTGTGCTAAAACTCACTCTGTAGACCAGGCTGGCCTCGAACTCATAGAGATCCCTCTGGTTCTACCTCTCAAGTGCTGAAATTAAAGGCGTGCACCTCTACCCTCTACCTCCTGGTTTGTTTTGTTCTATGAGACAAAGTCTTCCCTATGTAGTGCTGTGTGCCCGTGAACTCCCTGCAATCCTGTTACCCCTGCTTCTCATGCACTGGGATTAGATGAACCAACCCCTCTCATACCATTGTTAAGAAGGAAGTGTGGGGCCACAGTGTTTCTAGGTGAAAGGGCAACCAAGAAGTGTGCTAGGACTCACAGAACTGGGGTTGTCCAGGTTGGGGAAGTCCCATGTGTGTCAGCTATGTGGGAGCAGAGGCTCAGGAGGGTGGAGAGGGGAGGGTTCCTCCCATGTGACCAAAAGTCACAAGAAGTGAGAAGGGGCAAGGCAGGCTGGACACATTGTGGAGGCCTAACAGCCCTGCAGAGTCTCTTGAGAGTGTGGGAAGCCAAGCAAGATTTTAACCAAAGAAGACGTAGCTCCAAGGAGGCCACTCAGGCCCCAGGAGAAAGGCCTCTAGGGAGCTATCTGCAAAGACCTCTGGGCCTCCCCCCCAAAACACAATCCCCCGCAAACATGCTGAGGGTGTGTGCTTAATGTGGTGCCTGTTCTGAAAACTAGGGACAGAGCAGGAAGGTGGAAGACTGTGGCCAGAATCTGCCTGGCCTGGAGCAGGAACAGAAGGACACAGGGACTAACTCACCTTTGACCAGCCGCTTCTGGAACATCCTCCAGGCCAGCAGAGAGGTCCCTACCAACAGCAACAGCAGGACAGCTAACACGGACAGCAGCACTGGGAGCCTTTACAGGGAGGGAGTAATTTATTCAGAGCTGGGAATTGAACTCACGGCCTCATAGATACTAGGCAAGAGCTCTACACAGCCCCTGAGTTTATCATCAGGCCCTGGTTTTCAAAACAAATGCATAAAGTCAAAATTTTTTAAAGGAATCCATAAGATGACTTTGTAGATAAAAGAGTTTGCCATGCAAGCTTGAAGCCATAGGTTCAAACCCCAGAACCCACAGAGGAAGGAGAGAACTGACTCCTGAAAGTTGTGCTCATAGGAACACTCCCTCACGTACAACAGTAACCTTTAAAACTTTATAAAGCTGGCAGTGCTGACCCACAACTTTAATCCCAGTGCTCAGGAAGCAAGGGTAAATGAATCTTTGTGAGTTCAAAGCCAGCCTGGTCTACACAGCAAGCTCCAGGCTAGCCAAAGCTATGTAGTCAGACCTTGTATCAAAAGAAATAAATAAATAAAAAAATTTTTTTATGGAGGCTGGAGAGATGGCTCAGCGGTTAAGAGCACTGACTGCTCTTCCAGAGGTCCTGAGTTCAATTCCCAGCAACCACATGATGGCTCACAACCAGATTGAATATTCCTCTTCTGATGTGTCTGAAGACAGTGACAGTATACTCATATACATAAAATAAATAAATCTTTTTAAAAAATTTATAAAGGTCAACAACATAATGGGCTATATATCTAAATCTCTCTCTCTCTCTTTCTCTCTCTCTTACACACACACACACACACAGATACAGATACACACACATACATAGATACACACAGATACATTCACATACATAGATAAACACACAGAGATTTACACACACACACGGATACACACACATACATAAATACACATAGATACTTTCACATACATAGATACACACAGAGATTTACACACAGAGAGATTTACATACACAGATACACGCACACACACACAGAAGCCCACAATATCCCGTTAGCTCGCTCTCTCTCTGTCTCTCTCTCTGTCTCTCTCTCTCTGTCTCTCTCTCTGTCTCTCTCTCTCTCTCTGTCTCTCTCTCTGTCTCTCTCTCTCTCATCTCTCTCTCCCCCCTCTCTCTCTCTCTCTCTCTCTCTCTCTCTCTCTCTCTCTCTCTCTCTCTGTCTTGTGGCTGTGTCTCAAGGTGTAAGCTCTCGGCTACTGCTCCAGAGACATGCTTGCCTGCCTGCTGCCTTGTCCCCACCATGGTGGTCATGGACTCTAATTCTCTGAAATCATGAGCCCCAAATAAATGCTTTTGATTATAAGTTGCCTTGGCCAGGGTGGGTTTTTTTATTACAGCCATAGAAAAATAACATGTGGTAACATGAAGATCTTCACGAGATACGAAAGAGAGCATTCTGTGAAGCACTGAGTCATGCCTGACAGGACGTCACCAGCCCTTTTTATTCTGCTCTCCTCTCCTGACTTCCTGGGTCCTCCTCAGCCTGAACTCTCCCTACCTTCATCATAGGCAGGCCCAGCATGGTCAGTGACCTATGAACTCCTTACCTGGACCACAGCCCAGGGTACAAGAGGTTCTAGCCAACAGGGTATGACATGAACACGTAAGCCCCTCTCAGGAGAAGGTCCACCTTCAAGTCAGGAAACAAATTGGCTTACCACAAGCCCTCACACTCCTGGCAGCCCTTCACTTAAAGGAACAACAAGGCTGAGGTGAACACCTCCAGGTCAGGAACCAGGGTACCTCACCTCAAGCCCTGGGTCCCATGATGCTCATGGTGGCCGTCTGTGATGGATCCTGTGATGGATTCTTGGGTGGGACCCTTGGTAGACAGGCTGGTGGACACCACAGGTATCTCTAGTGTTGGTTCTGGAGATGAAACTACAAATCAGAACTAGTTAGTCTCTTCAGATTCTGCCAGTGTCTAAGGGCTTCTTCCTTCCTTCCTTCTTTCCTTCCTTCCTTCCTTCCTTCCTTCCTTCCTTCCTTCCTTCCTTCCTTTCTTCCTCTCTCCTTTCTCTCTTCCTTTCTCCCTCCCTCCCCCTTTCTTCCTCCTTCCCTTCTTTCCTTCCTTTTCTTTCTTTTACTTTTTTGAGACAGTGTCTTGACATGGAGTTTATAGCCCTGACTGTCTGAACTTGTGATCCTCCTGCCTCCACCTCCTGAGTGCTAAGATCTCAGACATACATCACCCTGATCAGCTGTCAATGGGTTGTTTTTGAGCTGTTTTAGTACAAAGGAAGGGTGGGGGGGGGATCCTCCTAAACCAGCTGATCATTGGGGCATGTGACACAGCTGCCACCCCCAACACACCTGAGGCAAAGCCACACACCAGGTCTGCTCCCCTCAGCCTCAGCCACATGCTGCCAGAGACAGCTAACTGCAAAGCTGGCTGTGTCACTAGTGAAAGTGCCCTCTGAACACAGCACTGTCACCGTCTGTCCCCTACTGACCACTGCTCAGCCCCCAGCACACCCATGAACTCTAGTTTTCATGGTTTACCCAAACAAGATACAGAACTCTTTTGGCCACACTCTGCCCTTTCCACCTCCTGTCTCCTGACAGACTAACACCTTCCTCCTCACAAGAAGCAGTTATTCCAGGATGCCTCCCTAGCTGTTGCTCTGTCCCTGACTGCCGCTCACTCTACTCCCAGGCTTTGAGCTGATTCCTGCCTAGAAATTCCTGCCACTTTCAGCTGTCCTGGTGCTACAGTGCTCATTATGGGGACTTACCTGTGACCTTACTTGGGACCACGGACAACTCAATCTTGAAGTACTTATCGATCCCCAAGGAGTCAACAATCTCAAAGAAGCCATCCAAAAATGGTATATCCACCGCACACATGTAGGTGCCTGCATCTTCCTCGCTGAGGCTCTCCAAGGTCACTGTGAAGGTGAGGTTGTCGGGATGGTCCCTGATGGACACTCGGCCATTCCTGGCTTCTTCTGAGCCTCTGGTCTTGACAATATCTTTACATCGTAGCACAGATAACACTCTGCACCAGTATTTATTGTTAGTCTTGAATTTCTCCTCATACTGACACGACACACTCAGCGTTTTCCCCACAGTTCCTGTCACGGTGCTGGGGCCATGCAGAGGGACACAGTCTGGAAAATACAAACCTCCATTCTGCACCTCACAGCTGGATGAGGAGTAAGGCCTCCAAAAGCTCCACCCTCCATCCATCCCGTCACCTCCCATCAGCCAATCACCCTTCAACAACCTTCCCTTCTGCCCTGCTCCATCCTTCACCCTTAATCTTCCCAGTCCCTCTCACCCTTTAGGGCCTCATGTTTTCAAACTCAGCTCTGGGCATCTCAGGAGCTTGGGGAATAGCCACACCCCCATGTGCCACCCCCACCCCCTACAACAATATTAGTTAGAGCAGAAGAGGTGGCCAGCTGTATACCCGGCTCCTTCAATGACCTTATGACCCTGTGACCTCCTGGAGTTAGGGGGAAGGGCAGGAAAATGGGAGACTTTGCTCTCTAAACCTAGGTTCATCTCGCTGATTTTGAGGTTCTGTCTTTTTGAGGTTTATTATTTTTGTGTGTTTGTGTGTACCTGTGTGAGTTTATATGCACCACACACATACATGCAGGAGCCCATGGAAGCCAGAAGAGGGTGTGAGAAGCCCTAAAACTAGAGTTATAGGTGGTTGTATGTAGGTATGTTTTTGTACCGTGTAAAGTTTACTCTTGTGTTTTTTAAATGCTGATTTCTCTGCCCTCATATCTTGTCTCAAAACAGACATGGCATTGCTATGTTCATTCTTAGAAGCTCCTGTCTCAAGTTTATATAAACATTGCTCCTCATTCGTTCTCTGCCCTGCCAATAAAAGCCAATGAGCCAATACAGAGCTTTGGAGAGAATGGGTGGGACTTCCCATTCTAGGAGGAAGAGGAATGGAACCATGAGGGAGGTGGAGAAAACATCAGGAGAGGACAGAAGTTCTATGTGAATACTGTCTGGGAGGAGGCCTGACTAGCTTGGAGGTTTAGAATGGAGTAATGCTTGCTCAGTATCTGGTTCAAGGCAATTTTAATAGATCTTGGTCTCTCTCTGTGGTTATTGGGGAACTAGCCGAGGTTAAGAACTGCTTTTGTGCCGGGCAGTGGTGGCGCACGTCTTTAATCCCAGCACTTGGGAGGCAGAGGCAGGCAGATCTCTGAGTTCGAGGCCAGCCTGGTCTACAGAGTGAGTTCCAGGACAGCCAGGGCTACACAGAGAAACCCTGTTTCAAAAACCAAAAAAAAAAAAAGAACTGCTTCTGTACTAGTTTATGAATCAATATTAATATAATAATAATTCTACAGTTATGAACCACTGTGTGGGTTCTGAAAACCAAACCCAGGTCCTCTGGAAGAGCAGTAAGTGTACTCAACACTAAGCCATCTCTCCCTGTGTCTGTGTGCACGTATGGGCAGAGGAGCATGGTGCCTACAAAGACCAGAAGGAGCATCGAGTCCCACTCTTCTCTGCACCCCCAGCTCTGGGGTTACACATGTATAGCAAACCCAGTTTTCAATGGATGCTTGGAATCCAAACTCAGGTGCCTGCTTTCTCCACTAAGCCATCTCCTGAGTCCCGACGTGCTTAATAAGTAAACACCAGTTCCCAGCCCTCCTGTGCCTTTCCTGGCTTACAGGGATGCTCCTCCACCCCAGTAGACGGCTGTCTGTCTATCTTTCCACCTCTTCCCTTAACAGGGTACTTTCAAATCCCCTTAAATACCAAAGGGGGAAAAAAGAAGAAAAATAAAGAGAAAAATAGCCAAGATAATTTTTTCAAGCCTCTCTAAATAAGTGTGTAAATCCAGATGAAACCAATGGCTGACTGGCTTTCTTTCTTTCTTTCTTTCTTTTGTTCTTCCTTTATTTATTTTGAGACTTTTTTTTTTCTATGTAGCTCTGGCTGGCCTGAAACTTACAGAGATCTGCCTGCCTCTGCCTCTGCCTCTGTCTCCAGAGTACTGGATTAGAGATTTTTTTTTTCTTTGTGGGTGTGGCTATTGACAGGTTGTCCCTTCCTCAGTGGATGACCCCACACCCATGTGCATAGAGCCAGTGCTAACCATTCCATGGCTATTTTTTTTTTAAAGTACAAATAATACAAAGTTGGAGGGAGATGTGTTGAATGGACTTGAGGGAAGTTACGGTTAGACCACATTATTCACATATAATGAAAATTTCAAAGAATAAAAACCAAAAAAGAAGTCTGTGGAGTGTGGTGGTGCACACCTTTAATCCCAGCATTCTGGATGCTGAGAAAGGCAGTTTCTGTGAATTCATGGCCACCCTAGTCCATATAGTGAGATCCAAGGATAATCAGTGAGACCCTATCTCAAAAAGAAAATGGGGGAAAAAAAAGCCGGGCAGTGGTGGCGCATACCTTTAATCCCAGCACTTGGGAGGCAGAGGCGGGTGGATTTCTGAGTTCGAGGCCAGCCTGGTCTACAAAGTGAGTTCCAGGATAGCCAGGGCTACACAGAGAAACCCTGTCTTGAAAAAAAAAAAAGGGGGGGGGGGGAGACTAGCACATCTTTTAATCCCAGCCTTGGGAGATAGAGACAGATGGATCTCTGAGTTCTAGACCAGCCTGGTCTACAGAGTGAGTTCCAAGACAGCCAAGGTACACAGAGAAACCCTGTTTTGAAAAACCAAAAAGAGGGGGAAAAACAAAAGAAAGAAAGAAAGAAAGAAAGAAAGAAAGAAAGAAAGAAAGAAAGAAAGAGGAAGAGAGGAAGGAAGGAAGAAAGGGAGGGAGGGAGGGAGGGAGGGAAGGAGGGAGGAAGGGAGGGAGGAAGGAAGGAAAGAAAGACAGATTAAATTTCTTCACACACATCACCATCAGCACGTGCCTCTCTGGGCCTCTCAACACGACCACTGTCCACTTGCATTGGTACCACCTGCCCTGACCTCCTGTTTTCTATTCTAAACCATCCAAAATTCCTCTGGACACCCCTCCTCGGCAGCCATCAGCCCCCACCGTGTGTGACTTGTCCCTTGTTCTGACAGCTGTCTGCAGAGCGAGATCCTGGTCCCTCCCCGCCTTTGGTCATCCACCTTACATGAAGGACGTAGCTGCCGCATTCTGTGTTGTGCCCCGAGGAATCCCGGTTTCAATGCCTCACACTGGCATCTCCCCGAAGCCTCCCCACCCCGAACCCCCGCCCTCCAAGGCAGATGCCTCCTCACCTGGAAGCCAGAAAAGCAACAGCAGCAGCGTGGGCAGCCATACAGCTGACGGTAGTTGGGTCATTTCTCCCACACATGGGTCACCGGCAGACAGGCCACGGCTGGACGTTCCACAGCTCAGCCCTGCTGGGGGACCAGTCTCTGAGAGGCCCACTTCTGCTTTTCTTTGTGTCTAGCTGTTTTGTTTCCGACTTTTCTTAGTTCTGTTCCTGGAGCCACGGAGAAACTGAAAGAATCTGAAGGAGCCGAGCGAGCCGAGGAAGCCCGGGTGAGACACGGATCTCATGACTGCCAGACTGCCAGACTGCCATGACAGACCCCTGCTTGCGTCTGGTTCAGGATGCAGGGCCAGGCTTCATTCTGATTGGTGCCCAGTCACTCTTCATTTCATAGTGGGTAAGATGACAACCTTGTGGAGAGGAAGCTTTCAGGCCTGCCGGCCCTGCCTGGGTGTGCCCACTGCAGAGCCTTCCTGGGAGTTTTAGGCCTGGACCCTCCCCCCACCCCCAAAAAAAAAATTTCCTGAAGAGTTTCTGATGTTGGAAATTTGTCTTCCATTTGACCAGGGCTCTCCAGGCTGTGACCTTCTTTCTTGTGTAGCCCACTGAACCTGAGCAAGGACCCAGACAACCAGTAGATCTCCCTCTTTCTCTTGTCCACGGAGACACCAAACATGTACACAAGGGTCCTGTGAACCCTTCCAGTTCATACAGAATGGCACAAAAGCCCAGGAAACTCTGGCCTTAGTATAAAACAGGCCACCTAGTAGCTAGTTATTATACTATATTAACTAGCTAGTTATCATATAGTAGTAGTAGTTATTAAACCCACAGGCAGCCCGTGCCAATGATGAGGTCCCTGGGGCGCCCTCCCTTCTACATCCTCCTGATCGGTTCATGCTTTCCTCCTCTTGTTACAAATGTCCCCTCGAAGACACTTGCTAGTTATGCCGCGGGTAGAAGATGGATCGTGGCGATCCTGAGGAAGTTTCTCTGGCGGTCAGGTACAGGGACACACCTCTATTATCCAACTACTCTGGAGGCAGAGGCAGGAGCATTGCTTGAGCCCAGAAGCCTGGAGAGACCATTCTATGACAGTAATGACATCATAGGTCAACTAAAGATTAGTATAAGGCTTTGGATTCTAGATACTCGACTTGGTCAGTGTTCTATTGCTGTGAGGAGACACCACAACCATGACAACTCTTTATTTTTAAAAAGCATTTAAGTGGGGCTGGCTTACAGTTTCACAGGTTTAGTCCACTGTCCATTGTATGGTGGCCTGTAAGCAGACAAGGTGCAGGAGAGGTGGCTGAGAGTTCTACATCCAGATCAGCAGGCAGCAGGAAGAGAGACACTGTCTGGGACTGGCTTGGGCTTTTGAAGCCCCAAAGCCCACCCCTGGAGACAATTTCCTTCAATGAGGCCACACCTCTTAATCCTTTCAAATAGAGCAACTCCTGGTGACCAAGTATTCAAATCTATGAACCTGCGGGCTCATTCAAACCACCATAATACGTCTAAAATTAAAAACAAACAAACAACAACAAAAATATTAAACTGGATATAATGGTACATTTAATCCCAGCACTTGGAAGGCAGAGGCAGGAGGATTTCTGTGAGGCCAGCCTGGTCTACATGGTGGATTCCTAGCTAGGCAGATAGATAGATAGATCCTATCTCAAGAAAATGAAATAATAAACATTTGTATGTATGTGTATGTGTGTGCCTGCCTGTCTGTGTGTGTACCATATGTACAGTGGTTTTGGAGGCCAGAAATGGGTACTGGATCCCTGCAGTTGTATTTACATATAGTTATTTTGTTGTTCTCTTCTGGCTTGTTTGCTTGCTTAGCTTACACTTCCAGGTCACAATCCATGACTGAGGGGAGTCAGGGTAGGAACTGAAACAGAAACCATGGAACAACACTGCTTACTGACTTGTTCCCAGGCTCATGTTCATCTAGCTAGTGCATACAGCCCAAGACCACCTGCCCATCTATAGTACCACTGACAAAGGCCTGGGCCTTCCCACATCAATCAAAACCAAGGTCATTCCTCACAGACATGGCCATCTGCCAACTGTATCTGGGCGGTCCCCAGTTGTGACTCCCTCTGATGAACACTCTGGGATGGGTCAAGGTGACATCTGAAGCTAACAGGGACACTTTGACTATTGATCTTGTATTGAACATGAACACTAAGGAGAGGAGTCGTATTTTATGGTTTACATAGCCTGACCACTGTAAGATTCACAGAAATGTGATTTTTTTTTTTAATCCCCTAGATGTGCTATGACGTAAAAGGCACTACTGTGGGCTTGAACACCCAGGCTAGACAGGGAATAGGAGGCAAGTCTCTCATGCAGCTGGTTTGCTTGCTCCTGAGTGACACTGAGCAAAACCCATATCTTGTAAACCATCTGTGATAGTACAGACCCATAGTCCCAGCTCTAGGAGATTGAAGCAGAAAGATTAGGTGTTCAAGGTCATCCTTGACTACTAGAGAGTCTGAGACTAGCCCCAACTATATAAGATATAGGCTCAAGGGGTGAATAGAAGGGAAAGTGATACCTAGAGAGAGACTCCCCCTCCTCACAGAAGAAAGGGGGAGAGAAGAATGGGGGAGGTTCTGTGTGAGAGGGTACTAGGAGGAGGGAGCTGATATTGAAACGTAAAGTAAATGAATGGATGGATGAATGAATGAATGAATTGGTTAATTAATTAATAAAGATCCAGGCTCATGAAGGAGGTAGGGGTGCTGGGAATATGATTCAGTGGATAAATGCTTATTATACAAATGTGAGGATCTGAGTTTGGGTCCCCAGCACCCATGTAAAAATCTGGACATGGTGACACTTTAAAAAAATAAATCTTGATGGTCCACTCTCAGAATGAGGCATGCCCAGAGCTCATTGACAAGCCACAGGTAAGCAGGTGAAGCTAGGCTTCTCCTTCCCCCAGCTGGTGGAGAGCGCCTGCTTGTCTCAGAACTCAGAGTTGGGAGGTTGCCAGGGGAACAAGCCCTGAATTAGAAAAGGAGGCAGTCTCATGTCCCGGATATTCATTAGATATTCAGGCTTTGCATCCTGAACTGAAAGAGTGGGGAGCTTGGGAAGGGGGCTAAGCTACAAGAGTGTCCCATTGTAACCATCTAAAGTTCCAGCCTAGGGACAGTGGGCTGGAATGCCTCACAACTGGGGACTTCAGAAACCGTTGTCTGAGCTGGGAGGTGGTGGTGCACTCCTTTAGAAGGCAGAGGCAGGAGGAATCTCTGAGTTCAAGACCAGTCTGGTTTACAAACAAGTTCCAGGACAGCCAGGGATGCAGGATACACAGAAAAACCGTGACTCAAAACAACCAAAAGGAAAGAAAGAAAGAAAAGAAAGGAGAGAAGGAACAAATCTCTTGTGTCAGGTCGGTGTGTCAGCCATCTTGCCTTTTCTCCATGCTGGTGTCCCTTTCTATAAAATATTAAAAGCCACTTTCACTAGTCACTTTAATTTATTACAGTGTGTGGGGTGGGTCTTGTTTCCCACAATACAAATCTCAAACACCAGTGCTGAGGACAGGGATGATATAAACCCAGGAGGACCACTGGGGCTTGATGGCCAACCACTGGGGCTTTGCTGGAGAATCATCTCGTCAAAAAAGGGTGAGTTCCAGGTTCAGTGAGAGACACTGTCTCAAGGGAATAGCATGCAGAGCAACAGAGGAAGACACTGGACATCCTCCTCTGTGGTGGATAGCCCTAGCCTCTTGTCATGGTAATTCCACTCCTGGGAGGGGCTGCGAAGGAGGAGTGAATCTTGTAAACCTTCTGTCCAATCAAATTTGTTAAATAAAGGCTACAGCCAGTGATTGGGCAGTAGAAGAGGAGTGGGAGGAACCAGAGGCAGGAAAAGAGGAGAAGAGGGGAAGAGCCGTTGGGGAGGTGGGCAGTTGGTAGAAGCAGGGGGAGTTGGTGGAAACAGAGGGAGTTGGTGGTTGGTGGAAGGAGAGAAGATGTAGAAGACCTTGACCTAGGAAACCGCAAGTTGATAAGAGCTCTCATAGCCGGGGGAATAGTGTAGTTTAATGGTAAATCTGCCCAATCTAGGCATGCAGCATTCATTTGATATTTATTGACTTGTGTCTTTATTCTATGAACTCCCTATGGGCAAGAGATTTACTGCAACAAATTGGCGTCCAACGTATTATTTAGAACTCAACTAACTTGAGATAAAAGTGTATTGAAAGCTGAATAGGTCTGAGGACCTACAAAGAACAAAAAGTTACAAAGTACAAAAACTTTCCCAACGGCCAAGGTCAGGAGCAGCACTCAGCTTACAGCTGGGCTTGCTCACTGCCCTGTGAAAACTGAAAGAAGGGTCTTCCGAAAATTCAACAGTGAAACAAAAGTTATTGTAGCCAGACCAGTAGGTCATTTAAATTAAAAAATTAAAAAATTAAATTTAAAAAAAAAAGTGAATAGACACAAATAAATAGATGTAAAAGGTTTTAAAGTTGCGAGGAGTAAATTGCAGGCTGCTCTGAGTCAAGAGAGCCAAACAGATAAATAGAAAGGTTATAGTAACGAATTGTAACGAGGGACTGCTGATCCTAGAAAACAACTGCCTGCGAGGTAGTTTTCAGGTAGAAACAGTGAATTGAGGGCTCTAGACCAGATAATTTTTTAATATAAAAAAAGAAACATATTTTGATACTTAAAGATGACAAAAACAATGGATATC
The DNA here is from genome assembly GCF_011762505.2 of Arvicanthis niloticus. Classification (NCBI taxonomy): domain Eukaryota; kingdom Metazoa; phylum Chordata; class Mammalia; order Rodentia; family Muridae; genus Arvicanthis; species Arvicanthis niloticus. The sequence goes on from NC_047663.1 coordinate 7,638,658, forward strand.
TTTTGGGCTTTATATGATGATATTTCAAATGGTTTGACAGAAATCAACTTAGGGTACACTTTATTATTTATCAGTATTGTAATATTTATTTTTTTGATATACTGTGTCTTCTCAAAAGACAAAGCTCTAGATAAAAAAATTCTTTGCCTTGGAAAAGAGATTACAAGAAACAATAGAACTTTTGGTACAGGATAGAGATGAGATTTGTAAACAGATAGAAAATAATGAGGAATGGAAGCAGGGCTTAGAACAGAAGTTACAGGAGCTAGAAAAGATGATCGAACAGAGCATACAACAGCTCACAGATCAGATGGAGAAACAGATAGAAAATAATGAGGAATGGAAGCAGGGCTTAGAACAGAAGTTACAGGAACAAAAAGATGAAAATGAAAGTGGGAGACAGGAGATTAAAAAGATAATTGAACAGAAGATAGAACAGTTAATAGATCAAATGGAGAAACAGATAGAAAATAATGAATTGAAGACACAAGAAATTATAAATCAGAATAAGAGACAGAAAGATGAAAATAAAACTGGAAGACAGGAGCTAGAAAAGATGATCAAACAGAGCATACAACAGCTCACAGATCAGATGGAGAAACAGAAAATAATGAGGAATGGAAACAATTACAATATAAAGAAACATATGAAGCATGTATACAAACCTTAAGGGAGGAATTTAAATTTTCAGCTAAGGAAAATACTGAGGTTAAGACAGAAGTAAATAGAGAAAGTCAACCAAGAGTTATTAGAAAACACATCTTGGTCTATCCGGTTACTGTACAACAAAGACCTCCAAACGTTGTTTACCCACAGGGTTATAAGGAATTTGAATGGCAACCTGTGGATGTGTTAGATCTGAGAAAATTTAAGGAGAGTGTCACTAATTTTGGTATGCACTCACCATTTGTTAAACAAATTCTGACTTCTTGGGCTATTAAAAATAGAATAATCCCCCAAGACTGGAAAGATATGGCAAGAGCTATATTAGAACCTGCCGCAAATTTACAATGGGTTGCATGGTGGAGAGATGAGGCGAAGGAGATAGCACAACAAAATAGAGCCAGAGGAAGAGAGATTTCCATAGACCAACTGCTTGGTGAAGGTCGTTTTGCTGAACTAGAGGTGCAGGCTGTATATGATGAAGAAACTCTGGCATTGTGTAGATTGTCAGCCTTAAATGCCTGGGACAAAGTTGCAGAATCCGGGAAGAGACTTGAACCATTTACTCAAGTCATACAAGGACCAAAAGAAACCTTCCCTGACTTTTTACAAAGGCTAACCTCAGCTGTCGAAAGGAGTATATCCGATTCAGTAGCAAGAAAGGCAATAATTGAGTCTTTAGCCTTTGAAAATGCAACTGCTGAATGCAAGAGAGTAATCAGACCACTGAGGGCAAGGTCAGCATCAATAGATGAATGGATTAGATACATAGCTGATGTTGGATCTCACTCAGCTGATATGATGGTAACAGGAAAAGCTGCAACAAGAAACCTAGAGATGACCCAAGATTTCAAATGTTTTAATTGTGGTAAATGGGGTCATTTTAGAAATGATTACAGGACAAATAAAGATAACACAAAATGGGGGCCTAGACCTTCTGGAATATGTCAAAGATGTGGCAAAGGCCGACATCTGATTAGGGGATGTAGAGCAACAACAGACAAATGGGGAAATACCCTGCCAAAAAACTTCCAGGGGGGCCTCTCGAAGGCCCCAATGCCAGAAAGGGAGAATTCTCTTCCTCGGGACAATTAAATGTCACTGCTTCAAAAACAGATGTTCTGAGACCAGTTATGACTGCGGAGAAGGGCACACAAACTGGAGAGATACACGACCTCAAGGGCATTCTGGACACGAAGGATCGGATGGTCAATATTCTCCAGAAAAAGATAGAAAATCTTCAGGATCAACTAAGAGATAAAGAGAAGCAGATGAGCAGCTTGAAAGAGCAAGTCAAGTCTCTGCAGGTGGACACGACTAACAAGGACACAGCTCTGACAATGCTGAAGGAGGCTCTTGCAGACAAAGAGCAGACAATTGAATGTTTAAAAGAGCAGCGGGACAGAGATGAGCGAGAGAAGCAAGAGGAGATTGAAACCTACAAAAAAGATCTTAAAGACTTGAAAGAAAAAGTCAGCCTATTGCAAGGAGACCTCTCAGAGAAGGAGACTTCTCTCTTGGATATCAAAGAGCATGCTTCTTCCCTGGTTTCCTCAGGACTAAAAAAGGACTCACGGCTCAAGACCTTAGAAATTGCTCTTGAGCAGAAGAAGGAAGAGTGCCTAAAAATGGAGAGATCTAATCGAACTTTAAAGGAGATGCTTAATAGGCAAAAGGAATCAATAAGAACCCCCAAAGATGGATTACATATTGCTTTATTAAACTTAAATTTTTTGAATATTAATGAACAAAACACCACAGTCGCTGAGAAACATTGGATGGTGGATAAAACTACTGAACTAAATCAATCTGTTTATATTAAGGATATTTTGAAGTCAGAAAAGAAAGTGGGAAATGTGTTACGCTGGGGGAGAGGTTATGTTTATGTTTCCACAGGAAAAGAAAAGCTGTAGGTTCCTTCCAAAATGATAAAGATCAGAAATGACAAAGGGAGACCCCCTGAAGCACTAGTCGACACAGAAGAAAAGGGAGACTAACTCAACCAATCAAATGGGTGATGTATATATGGTGTTATGTCTCTTATATGGACTTAACTGACTGGGACTAAAATGTCAATACAAAGCCAAGAACATTTAATCGGGTAATAATTTCTCATGACTTAATACATGCCATCCTTTATGAGGGCATGTATATAAGTTATATATAGTTTGATTAAGTAATCAAACTAACCTGAAGAGGGCAGTGGCCTTTCTTTATTGATCTTCATTGACAAAGCTGTGCACCCTACATGTTCCATGTGAATGTTTTTATAAAACTACCTGTTGCTTTTAAGTTTTATATGTTACAGGATGAAAGAAGAGAAACTCAGCCCTAGCATGATTTATACTCGGGGATTTTGAGTCTCTAGGACCTCCTATTCCAGCTTCGTGCTTGATTCTACTGCAACTGCATCGAAGCCGCTTCTTTTAAGAACTTGCTTCCAGAACTTTTCCAGAACAGCTAGCTTGCCTGTCCAGCCTTTCTGACTGTAACAGTTATGGTGTCAGCTTTGCTATGAACTTTCTCAGTACACAGTGACTTCAAGGCAAATGATGCCAGCTAGCTCTCCTTTGACTAAGCCAATTTTCCTGTTTCCCTTTGGGCCCCCAGATGGGAATTCTTTGCCCCAATTCAGTTGGAAGCAGACAAAAGGAGATCATCGCCCCAGTTCCTTATGTTGGGATGGATGGTTCTGGTTACTTTGTAAATTATACATGTGTTGTAATTTAAGGAAAACTTTACAAATGTAGCTTCAGACAGGAAGGGAATTAGAGAGCTAAATCTCAGGAATTAAGTGGGATTAATATTTTACTCTTATATAGGCATTGTGCCTGTATAACTCATTTAGAAATACAAAGCTTAGACCCAGTTTTTTTTTTTTTTTTAAAAAAAAAATAGGTATATCTTACATTGGTAAGAAATCTTTATGATAGTTACAAGGTTGAAATTATAATCTCTTACATTGATGTGGAATTTATTTTATACAAATTTAGGGTTTTCACTGGCGTAAGTTTCTTATTAATACAAAAGTGGGATTAATATATTACTCTCATATAGGCATTGTGCCTATATATCTTATTTAGAAATACAAGGCTTAGACCCAGTCCTTTTTAATCAATATATATATATATATATATATATATATATATATATATATATATAGTGGAAAGGAATTAACAGACAACTGTTCAGATTGCCTTACATAGTTGATTTTCAAAAACGTCAGAAATCCATAGAATTGATGTTACAAACATTCTTATATAAACATTTATTTTATTGGAGACCTATCTGATCCTGACAGCTTCCCAGTCTTGGATTCTAAGAAGAAATTGAGCATCTTTGGAGTTACACCAGTTGTGGTATGACAGCCACTAGGCAAGAATTGCCTCTTTTCATCTACAGACAAAATAGTGTGCAAAAAAGAAACACACTTGCAGAATAGTCGACTGATTATATCTGCCAAGACAGAGTAATCAGCCCTTAGTAATTCTGCATTACTAGGTCTGTCAGGTGATTCCTGGGCCAGAAGGCTGAAGACCAGATGCTCCAACGTTTTGAAATAAGGAACTGTCTAGATGTTCAGTGTTCTATTTAAATTGGTTGAGTTTCAGAAGCCACGCTTTGTGCTTCCCATATCTTTATTTAACTGAGTCATTCTGGATTTCTGATGGGGTTGAAGATTAATAATCTCACAGCCAACCCAGGCTATTTACTTTGAGAGGATGGTTTTCAGATGCTATTCATTCTGAAGACAGGACATAAGCCAGGTTCAGAACTAAGTTTTTTAATTGAGAGAGATGGCAAAGGTTCTATTAGTTACCAAAAATGATGGACTGGGTGTTAGATTTATCTTGTTCTTTAACTATCACAACATGGTAATATAGTTAGTGTTCAATTAATATGTGAAAAGAAAAAAAATTTTTTTTATTGGACAAAAAGGGGGAAATGTGGTGGATAGCCCTAGCCTCTTGTTGTCATGGTAATTCCACTCCTGGGAGGGGCTGCGAAGGAGGAGTGAATCTTGTAAACCTTCTGTCCAATCAAATTTGTTAAATAAAGGCTACAGCCAGTGATTGGGCAGTGGAAGAGGAGTGGGAGGAGCCAGAGGCAGGGAAAGGAGATAAGAGGAGGGGGGGGGGGGAGTTGGGGGAAGCAGAGAAGGTTGGCAGTTGGTGGAGAGAGAGAAGATGAAGGAGACCCTGACCTAGGAAACCGCAAGTTGTTAAGAGCTCTCTTAGCCGGGGAATAGTGTAGTTTAATGGTAAATCTGCCCAATCTAGGCATGCAGCATTAATTTGATATTTATTGACTTGTGTCTTTTCTTCTATGGACTTCCTATGGGCAAGAGATTTACTGCAACACTCCTCTGGCCTTCACACACACGAACACAGGTATGTACACCTTCACACACAGAGAGAACCTATGGCTATGTCAGCTACAGCAGCTCATCTGTGGACATGAGTTGTGTATTGATTGTGAGATCATGTGAACATGATTATCACTTACTGCCCTAGACTCTTCCCAAGCAGAAGCATCTCTGGTTTTAGTAAACAGGCAATAGGAACATTAAATGCAGTGGAGAGGAGCAAGCACTGTCAATCATCCTCAGAAAGCTACTTTCCTTGAAACCAACCACTGCAAAGAGGAGTTGAACCGAGCCCATCCCCAGCACCACTTCTTCTTCTTCTTCTTCTTCTTCTTCTTCTTCTTCTTCTTCTTCTTCTTCTTCTTCTTCTTCTTCTTCTTCTTCTTCTTCTTCTTCTTTTGTTTTGTTTATCGAGACAGGGTTTCTCTGTGTAGCCCTGGCTGTCCTGGAACTCACTCTGTAGACCAGGCTAGCCTCGAACTCAGAAATCCTCCTGCCTCTGCCTCCCAAGTGCTGGGATTAAAGGCGTGCACCACCACCGCCCGGCCATCCCTGCCAAAGAGCCCAGGCACAAAGGCAGACACAGAACGATGGAAAATCACCACAGACATTGAGGTACTGAGGATGAGGAACCAACAATCCTTCACAAGCTCCCATCACTGGAACAGATGTTGGAAGAGAAACTCAGGACCACAGCCTTTCCTTAGGGAGTCAGTCCTCTCATCTGGCTCAGAGCCTCTTCTCAGATGGGTGAAAGGTGGATGCCATTGGGGAAGGGCACTGAGGTGACAGACTGGGACCACTGACTCCTGTACATTAGAAGCCCCCCAGAAAAGATGGATGAAAGTATTCCAGAGTTCCTGTTTCTCAAGGCTGAGTGTGGCTGCCATCTTGAATTAGCGTGACTGTAACATACCTGCCCAAGACTCTTAACTAGCATTCCTTCACAGAGGGATGGGCAGGCTCATGAGCCTTTACCTTATCCTTCCTCCTTGGTTATATAAGAGGGAATACTACTCTGGGTCTTTTCCTGGTGTGTCTGTTTTAAGTTTTGCCAACTGTCCAGGGCTTCTTTTCTTGTGTTATCTGTGCTCTGGGTGGGACTCCTTATTAGTGGTATAGTTGCCCATGAGTCACCCAGGAGAACTTCCCCATGCTCTCACATCTTTGAGTCATCCATACCTCTGTAAGTAACCATAATATATTCACTGGTTCACCATGCTGGACTTGACAGAATTTTTTTTTTTTTGGGGGGGGGGGAGATTGTTGGTGTTCTCTCTATCTAGGATGGGGCGCACTCCCACCCATCTCTCTCTGGAGTAAATGAGCCTTTCCTTGCATATATCCAAGGATTGAGCCTCTGACTCTTCCAGTGAAAGTCAGAGGCTGGGCCCCAAGCAAGCATTGAGAAACAGGAAGCAGGTCTGTGTGGTTGTAATTCCCATGATAGGAAGAAAAGCTCTGTGGCCATGTGAGTATCTAAGAAAAGCAGAAGGAGCAGACTTCCTTGTATACCCCGATGCCCAAGTGCTTCCGCTGAGATACCAATGTATACAGCTTGGGACATGCAATACAGAGGCAAAGATACAGACTTCACATGACAAGCTGGTAAAGAAGAGGCTCCATTGGGGACAGCCTGAAGACTGGGAATTTTAATTTTTGGCTTCTCTTCAGTGGCCACGACTACTCCACAACCATCTGCCCTGGCCTGCCCCTTTTAGACCTCTGGGCATTTCCTTGTCCTACCACCCTTGCCCATCTCTGGGGAATTAACCTTGGGTGCCAGATCCTTAAGGGGTCCGGGCAACTTGAACTCATGTCCAGCATGTCCCTTGGCCTCCAGCCACAGTACGCCGGCTGGTCATCATGGCCATGATGTGTCCCTCCTAGTCCTGGGTACTGAAATGACAGGGAAGAGAAAAACTATAGACCAGCAGATGGGTAACGTTGTTTGGTTACTTGTCTCTTCTTTGTGACAAAAGCAACTTAGGGAGGGATCGGTTTGGCTCATAGCATGAGGGTACAGGATGTCCATGTAAGAAGTCACCAGCTAAGTCCCTGAGACTGTCCACTTTACTAATGTCACTTTGTGCCTCATAGATAGAGTTAGGTGGTCTGTGCACCTGGAAGTACAGTGGCGGCTGCCTCCAGCCACTGATCAACCCCCCTTACATGCACACACACATACACATAACCTAAGATGCACAAAGATAGCAGTATCTGAAAGAATGGCCGCTCCCAGCACTGACCTCACATCGCTTCTGAGTCACAGATAGTTGTCAGGACTCACTCCACAGAATGGGTAGAAGGTAAAAGGGCAGAGAGGGCCACCTGCCCCAGGGCGATCCCCCAACTGTGACAATGGGGCATCTTTGAAGGGAAGGGAAGGGTGGAGCTGGGAGGTGTGTGTGTGTGTGTGTGTGTGTGTGTGTGTGTGTGTGTGTGTAAAGGGGAGACCTCACTCAGATTTCTCATAAGCAAAATACTCTACCTACTTCATGAGTCTTTGGGGAGCAGAAAAAAGAAAACGGGGAAAGGGTATGATAGCAGATGTCTGTGATCCTAATGCTCAGGAGGCTGAGACAGGAGGATTACAAGTTTGAAGCCAGCCATACGCCTACGTTCATCTCTACTCAAACTCAGAGGGACAGATGACTGATTTGCAAGATTCCATATCTATCATATTAACCTCAATTCTCCTGTCAAGACTCCCTGGAAAATGGGCCAAACAGGGCATGACAGAGAAACTGGCCGGAAGAAAGCAGGGGGGAGCACCTAAACTGATGTCCGAGGAGCACGGTGGACAGACAGCAGCAGGGAGCACCTAAGCTGATGTCCGAGGAGCACAGTGGAGAGACTGGGTAGTTGAGGCCCAGGAAGGAAAATAGAAAGCCTTACAGGAAATGATTGTCACACCCCAGGGCCTCAGCAACAGGGCAACCACTGCTATTTCCTCCTTTCTCACCTGAGGGACAACACCAGATAAAGTCAAACTCTCACTTGTCAGCCCTTGTCCCTGATCTGATTGGAGTCAGGAAGGATAGATAACCTTGAACTTCCGATCCTCCTGCCTCCGCCCTCTGAGTGCTGGGGTTAAGTGTGCACTGCCATGCCCAAATTTATGAGGTGCTAGGGTTCTATCCTAGAGCTTTGTGCATGATGGGTTAGCACTCTCCCAACTGAGCTACATCTCCAACCCTGTGGCTAAATGTTTAAAAACTAAATCAGATAAGAGACATCCTCCCCAGCCCTCCCTGACCTGGCTGAGTCCTGTTCTCCTCATTTCTGAGGTTGCTGTCCATTTGAGGACCTTCCCACTCTGACCAGTAGTGAGTGCTCCAAAAAGCTACTTCTCTGCCTGCAGAGTGGGAAGAAACACAGAGATGTGTGTGTGTGTGTGTGTGTGTGTGTGTGTGTGTGTGTGTGTGTGTGCCACCACCATGGCCAACAGAGTAATGATCCACAGGACGTGAGAAGATAGTCAGGTGCAGCATGACTCAGTAGCCAGTGTTGGTTCAAGCTTCAGAAGTCTAATCCTGTGTAGTTTATTTTGGGCATATTTAAACTAAGTACGGCACAATATGGTGACCATTTTCCTGGTGATAATTAATTCAGTCCTGTGTGTACTATAAAGCAAGATGTGGCTACAGTGAACTCTCTGAAAAGTCCGTGTGACATTTTCCATAAATATAAGTTCTATAGATTGACTATGTGTGATGCCTTCAGTAAACACGGGCTCTATAGATTGACAAGCTCTTGATAATGGTCTGGAAAAGATCTGGTATGGTCTTCTTTCTTCAAAAGTAAACAGGGCTATTAACCATATCTGCTCCAGCCTTCTGGGTGGAAAACAGATTACACATGCCTCCCTTTGAAAAGTCAACCCTGTGTGTTTAACATTCTTCATTCCCCTAGGGCTTATCTGTGAGCACAAGGATCTCTGAACTTCCCATAAGACTGGATAAGCCAGGTACCAAAGCCATTAAAACCCTCAAGGAAGGAAACAAACTCCTTATTCTCCAGACAGGAGGCAGAGGAGCCAGCCTCGAGGGGCTGCTTCTCAGTGGACCCCAGGGAAGTACTTACTGACTGGGGCTGGCCTGGCTGGACTTCTCTGAGACCAAGTCCTTCCCACACCAACTCTTACTGCCTGTCTGCCTCCATCTGGCCCATCACTGTCTGTTTCCAGGACTCTTCCTTGGCAGAGCAAACTCCTTATAGATCACCAACCAACCAACCGAAGCATGAGGCCACCAAAGCCTAACTTGGAGATGCTGAGAGGTCCAGGAGCTTCTGTGACCCTAAAGCAGTCACATCACTGGAAAGGATCTTCTCAGCACAGAGGACTTTCCTATGGCTGCATAGGAAAGTATGCATAGGAGCCCCTACCCACTGCCTGCTTCAGTTAGACTTCAGGGTCTGCACACTCTATTTCCTCCAAAGACCACAGGCCATATGCAATTAGGAAAGAATTCAATCTAAATGGCTGTAAATGAAGACAATGACCCTACACCTACACACACACACACACACACACACACACACACACACACACACAGAGACACACACACAAGGAAACATCAGCCATTAATAGTTCAATTTTTTATAATCTTATTTTATTCATTTATTTTATTTATTTTAAGACAGTGTCTCAGTATACAGCCGTGGCTAGCCTGGAACTCACCCTGTAGATCAGGTTGGCCCTAAACTCATCCACCTGCCTCTGTTTCCCAAGTGCTGGGATTGAAAGTATTCTCCAGCACAGCTGGCTAATAGCCTCCTCTTGTATTGTAAGAGACTCTTGGGAGTCTCTTACAATAGTCACAGCTGCTGTGAAGATGGCTGCTATTTATGCAGAGGATCACATGGTTCAACGCCATCCCAGGTGTGGACCTAAAGGAAAAGGAAAGAGGAGGAGAGTAAACAGGAACTGGACCTGAACATAATGAGGCTGGGGTAGACCAGATGGCCAAACCTGAAACAGAGGGTTCTGCAGGGTGGTGGTGCATGCCTTTAATCTAACACTTGGAAGCAAAGGCAAGTGGATCTCTATGAGTTTGAAGCCAGCTTGGTGTAGAGTGAGTTCCAGGACAGCCAAAGAAAACCTGTCTCAAAAAATAAACAAACAGAAGAAAAAGAGGAGGAGGAGGAAGAAGAGGAGGAGGAAAGGAAGGAAGGAGGAAAGAAAGAAAGACAAAAAGAAAAGAGGTGTCTGCCAGATGTGGGAGTAGGTCTTTAATCCTACGCAGCACTGCGGGAGGCAGAGGCAGAGAGGTAGAGAGGCAGAGAGAGCGGCAAAGAGAGAGGGAGGCAGAGAGAGAGGCAAAGAGAGGGAGGCAGAGAGAGAGGCAGAGAGATGCGGAGGCAGAGAGGCAAAGGCAGGTAGCTATTGTGAGTTCGAGGACAGCCTGATCTATATATTGAGAGCTGCATAGTGTGAGACCCTGTCTTGGGGAGGGGGGGGGAGAGAGAAAAGGAGAGGGGGGAAGGAGGAGGAGGGAGGGAAGGGAAGGGAAGGAAAGGGGCTTTTTTCTTGGACCCTAGGTGAGATCCCAGAGAGCCAGAGAGCCAGAGAGCCACAAGCAGTCCTTGTCGCCATCTGCTGGTCACCTCTGAGAACTGCATAGGAACTGCAGGTGTATCCAGGGGCTCACCCCCACCTCCTGCCTAATCTCAGGTGCATCAAACACTGGGAAGAGGACCTGAGACCTCCTGAGGGGCAGTTAAGGAAGAAGACATGAGAGGAGTCTTACAGCTCAGCCAGAAAGTAACCAGAGGACACTGAGATCTCTCTGAGAGACACTTGGGATCTCTCAGGCCCCAGCCTACCAACCAGTGAAACCAATGCTACTCAGGTCTCCCAGTATTTCTGAGACCTACCTGATGCTGGCTCAGCCCTCTGGGGCAAGCAGAGCATTGGGTTGTCTTACCTGCCAGACTGCTTTGGAAGAAGGGAGGGGCTGGGCTGCAGGTGCAGCACAGAGAGACACCTGCTCATCTCCCCGGGGGCCTGAGAAGGCAAATGAAGGAATGGGTCACACTGCACCCCCTCCCCACTGCCAGGCAAGACTGGATGTGGTCTTTCCCTATGAACTGGGTTCTGGGTCCAATGCTGACCATCCTAAAGCTCCCAGCTTACAGGAACGTTCACTCCTTAAGAATGTGTTTTGGGGACTGGAGAGATGGCTTAGCAGTTAGGAGCAGAAGCTACTCTTCCAGAGTACCTGGGTTCAATTCCCAACACCAACATGGTAGCTCACAACTGTCTGTAACTCTATTTCTAGGGGATCCAACACCCTCACACAGATATATGTACATGCAGGCAAAACACCAGTGTACATAAAATACAAATAAATCTAAAAAATGAGAGAGAGAGAGAGAGAGAGAGAGAGAGAGAGAGAGAGAGAATATGTTTTTTGGCTGAAGGACAAGGGGCCCAAGGAGTCGACTTTAAATGCTGCTAAGGTTTCCTGCTTTCAGAATGGAGAAGTGGTCCAGCTGGGCAGGCCTCTGTCGGGCAAAGCAGAACTCCACTTCCCAGTCTCACTAACCACACTGGCAAAAACCCAAATCCAGATGCACTTCTGAATCCTGCGGGGAGTTTTTTTAAAAATATCTGTGCCCAGGGCTGGAGAAATGGCTCAGTGGTTAAGAGCATTGGTTGCTCTTCCAGAGGTCCCGAGTTCAATTCCCAGCACCCACACGGTGGCTCACAACCATTTGTAAGAGGATTTGATTCCCGCTTTCAGTGTCTGTGAAAACAAAGCATTCATATACATAAAATAAATATGTAAGTATTTTTAAAATATCTGTACCCAACCAGGTACAGGATGGTAATTCCAGCCACACTCAGAAGGCTGAGACAGGAGAGTCATGAGTTCAAGGCCAGCTGACGCTACCTAGTACAAGTTCTAAGCCAACAAGGGCTCCAAGAAACAAAACAACAAAAATAAGCATCTAGCATTTCCCCAAGCATATGGTGCACATTTAGAATCCTAGCATTTGGGAGTTGGAGCTAGGAAGATGAAGAGTTCCAGACTATCCTCTGCTACATAGCAAGTGTGAAGCTAGCCTGGGCTACACAAGATCCTGTCTCAGAAAGAACAATAAGGGCATTTCTTCTTTGAATTCCTTTGCACTCTTGGAAATTATTTTCTCCTTTTTTCTGAACAAGTGTTTGTTCTGCTATTGAAAGAAAGGAAAAGAAAGGAAGGAAAGAAGGGAGGGAGGGAGAGAGAGAGAGAAAGCAAGCAAGCAGGATAAAGCAGGAAAAACACCTTATGCTGGGACAGTCCTCTGACCTAATGGTTGTTCAGACCTGGGGGGTTGGGGGGCGAGGCCTGTGGTGTGGGGGCGGGGTGGGCAGGGCCTTGGTGTTGGGCGGGGCTGTGGAGAAGAGGGGAGGTTTCAGGTGGGACTCCCTGAACTCAGTTGTTAGTTCTAAGGCAGGGCTCCCTCACACTAGTAAATCACCAAAATTCTCTCCACAGAAGGCAGGGGTCCCTACAGGGAGGATTTCACAATGACAAAATGGCTGAGCTTGTGAGACCCAGTGTACCAGCTACACCTTGGAACTACCCACAGGGCCGGTAGGTAGATAAACCAAAAAAATAAATGAAAAGGGATAGAAGGCATAGCCTAGGGTTTCAGTTTTTGTTTGCCGACGCAGGATCTCACTATGTATTCCTGCCTGGTCTGAAACTTACTTTGTAGACCAGCCTGGTTTCACACTCACATAGATGTACCTGTCCTTACCTCCTGAACACTGGGATTAAATATCTGAACCACCACACCCAGCATAGCCTAGGTTTTGAATCCCACCTCGTTTTGAGTAAGCTGTGTGACCTTGGCTGAGTCTCTAACCTCTCTGAGCCTTAGCTTTTCCTCCTACAGTAAAGAGGCTATCAGTCTATATCAGTAACTATAGTCCAGAAGGGTTTGTGCTTCAGAAGGGTTTGTGGTTATTGTTGTCTCTATTGCCTTTATTTATTTATTTATTTATTTATTTATTTATTTATTTTGGTTGTTTTGTTTTGTTTTGTTTTGTTTTTCGAGACAGGGTTTCTCTGTATAGCCTTGGCTGTCCTGGAACTCACTCTGTAGACCAGGCTGGCCTCGAACTCAGAAATCCACCTGCCTCTGCCTCCCAAGTGCTGGGATTAAAGGCATGTGCCACCACTGCCCAGCGCCTTTATTAATTTTTATTTATTTAATAAATAAAGTGGTATGTACAGATATGTATGGTCATATGCATGTGAACATGTGAATGCACGTGGGTATGAAGGTGCATGCGCATATGTGTATGTATTCAGACGGAGACCAGGGTCAACCACTGAGCTGTCCACCTCTCTCTCTCTCTCTCTCTCTCTCTCTCTGTGGAAACTGAGACTCACCACTTAAATTAGGGTGCCTTGCCAGGGAGTCACAGAGATCCTCCTGTCTTTGCCTCCCATGCCAGATGTTTTTTGGTGTGAGGTGTGTGTGTGAGTGTGTGTGTGTGCACGCGAGTGTGATAGTGGGTATTTACAAATAACCTAGGCCAAAGCTTTCCACATTCTCTAACTAGCTCATAACTGAATAACCCATTTCTCCCATCCTGTGTAAGGCACATGGCCAGTTCCCTCTGCTCAGGTTCCAGGTGTCTGTCCTCCTTAGGGTTCCCGAGGTGAATCCTCCCATGAGCTTCTATCCCAGAATCCTTTCTTCCTACTGGAACTTCCACCTCCTATTCCTGCCTCAGCTATAGGCCAATCCGCTCTTTATTGACAGGTGAACGCTTACACAGTGCATAAGAGATTATCTCTGTATGTTTGTTTGTTTGAGACAGAGTTTCTCTGTGTAGCCTTGGCTGTCCTGGAACTCACTCTGTAGGCCATTGGCCTGGAACTCACAGAGGTCCATCTGCTTTTGCCTTCCGAATGCTGACATTAAAGGCTTGCTTGTGACACACCATGGATGGGCTACCATGCCTACTTTTTTATGTGGGTTGGAATGGAGCCTGGGCCCTTACACCTGCTTAGTGAGCACTTTAAAAACTGGGCTGTCCCTGTCTCAAAAAAACAAAAACAAAACAAAACAAAAACTGGGCTGTCTCCTTAACCCTCTCCATGACCTTCAGTGCATAACTCCCCCTCCCATGTTTACAGAAGTTATGTGCAGTGGATCACAGTGGATGCCTCACCTTACCTGTTCAAAGTGGGCAGAGCCTCCTCCTTCCCCTCACTCTGTTGACCATCTGACCCCACACTTGGACATGGGTCCAAACAGCATTACCAGGACACATCCCTGCAGGTCCACTGATCTAGCCTGAATCTGAGACACCACCGAACTGGGTGTCTCCACCAGGTGGCACTTGATACCCAGACCTTGTTTATTTGTTTAACAAATATTTCATGGCTTCCCCTGTTATGCCAGGCTCTGGGTCCAAAGATGGGATCAGGATCATAGAGATAAAAATACAGCAACTTCTCCTTTCTGGGAGTCCGTGGCATAGTAGGAAACACGTAAACAAAGATGGGGGGGGGGGGAGATTCCCTTAAAAGGTGAAAAACACTGCTAAAAGCAGAGCCCGGATCTCATTGACCTGGTGAGTCACGGACTTCGGCCTTCCATCTATCTGACACAGAAGAGTGGCAGGGAAGTGACCCAGAGGTGCTACACCCCAGCCCTGCACCTTTGCCCTACTTGATCTCTGTCTCTTTGACGAATTCTAGAGGACACTAAACAGGGACCTCTTGAAAATTCCTCAGGATGGGCTGGGGGTGTAGCTTAGCTGTAGGACTGCTTGCCTAGGGCTTCCATCCTGGACACTACACACACCAGGAATATCAGTACACACTGCTAATCCCAGCACTCGGGAGATGGAAGCCAAAGAAAGTATCAGAAGTTTCCAGGTCATCCTTGCATCCGTGGCTACTATAAATGAGTTCCAGGCCAGCCTGGGAGGCATAAGTTCCTGTCTCAAAAATAAATAATTTTTTTTTGGTTTTTTTGTTTTTTGTTTTTTTTGAGACAGGGTTTCTCTGTGTAGCCCTGTGTCCTGGAACTCACTCTGTAGACCAGGCTGGCCTCGAACTCAGAAATTCGCCTGCCTCTGCCTCCCAAGTGCTGGGATTAAAGGCGTGTGCCACCACCGCCCGGCTTAAATAAATATTTTTTTAAAAATCCAGGGTGTTCCTACTTAGGATGTGTCTAGAAGGGGTGGTGTATAGCCTTAGGTTGTCTGGACCTTTTTTACCCCACAAATGAACCCCATGTCATCTCCCAAGGATGAGCCCTTTGTAATGGCTTCCTGTTACTCAGCCGTTGGACATTTTTAGAGGTGTGTGTGTGTGTGTGTGTGTGTGTGTGTGCGCGCGCACGTGTCGGCACGTGCATGTACTAGAACCCGCAAAGACTAGGTGATCCAGTGCCAGATTTGGAGCTGGATTATAGCTGGTCTTGAACTACCTGATGTGGGAGCTGAGAACCAGACTCTTCCGAGAGCAAGCTTAACTGCTGAGTCATCCCTCCTTCAGTCAGCTTCCTCTTTTTTTATCTTTGAGACTCATTCCCACCTTGTTCTCTGCAGGAGCAGCGTGTGCTTTTAACCTCTGGGCCATCCATTTCCCCAGCCCCAAGCAACCCAAAGTAGGTGGTTTACGATCACCTGTAACTCCAGTTCTAGGGAATCCAAAGCCTCTGGCCTTCAGGGCAATGCATGCACGTATCCTTACTCATACACACACGCATGTACATACACACATAACTAAAAATAATTAAAAATTTTTTAAAACTGGTGACTTAGAGCTGGGTGGGTGGGGTTTGTGCCCTTCCTCCCCTATACAAGGCTTTGCCTTCCCCCTCTGTGCCCACCCCACCCCCACCCCCACTCCCCCCCCCCCCCCCCCGCACTGCACTGAACTAGGAAATCAAATTCATGGTTTATTTTCAGTGAAAATAAAGAAAGGGGTGGAGAGAGAAGACAGGGTAGAGAAACAACAGGGCAGTAAGTCTCTCCCTCCTCTGTCTGGCAACCCCACCCTCACACACGTGAACCTGAACTTGATTTCCCCAACTTTCTTATTCAGAGTCCTTTTATACAAAAAAGAGCGTCTGAATATGGGGGTGTCGGTATCAGCGGGCTACTAAAACCATCTGCTTTGAGTCTGGGATTGGTTTCTTCTGGAGAGTTCTTTGCATGTGTAGAGCTCTGGGCCAATAGCATCCTGCCCCCATCCCTGCTCTGCAAGCCTGTTCTATAGGGGATCTAGTGCAGGGGATAGGGGGGAATCTGCTTGGGCTACACGTGTGCATGTGTGCGTGCGTGCATGCATGCGTGTGTGCGTGTGCGTGTGTGTGTTGGGTCCATTTATCCCTCTGAGAGGCACAAGACGGAGGGGCTCTATGCTCAGCCAAGTGTGGCCCGCCCCCTGCTGTGACCTGCAGCTGGACACCTGCTACCCGGGCTCTCCCCTGACCTTGGTCTCTGACTGTGGGATTTTCTGGTGGCCCAGATACCCTGATCCAGTGTACAGCAAACAGACTTTTGTGGCTGGCATTCTTGTCCCAAGACAACTCAGCTCACCAGGCAGGAAGTAGGGAGCTGGTGATCACTTGTTGCCTGTGTTATAGCTAAAGATTGGGATCCCCAGGCTGCCCTTCCCCAGAGAAGCACCCAGAAAGCAAGCAAAATCTAGGACTATGTCGATTCCCAGGGTCCCTGTAAGGCAGGCTAAGGCCCCCTGTAACTCCTTAGGGAAGCAGACCTCAGCCCAGGGGTTGGACAGTCAATCCTAACCAACATTTACCACAGCCCCAAGCATCTTTAGTTGTCACATCCTGGGACTTGGTGGAGATTCTGGCATGTAGCCAATAGAGGGTCCCACTTAGCACCCACCACACACAGCTCCCAACAAAGGAGCTTCCTTCCCAAATGTCAGTAGTGCCAGGCTGAGGAGACTGTCCTCTGAAGCCCAACTAAGACAGAGGAGGGGCTCCCTCCCCAGGCTGGCTAGTCCAGACATCTGACCTCTTTGCAGATAGGGACCTGCTTCCTAGAGCTAGGCTGAGACTGATGTGATCCTGGGCTGGTGGAGCACATGGGACAGAGACTTCTGCATCAGATCCCTATAGCTGGGTAGGGGCAACGTGGGCTAACCCCAACAACCCCGACACTCTTACTCACCACCTCTCCCCATCCTCACCCAGGGCTGGGCAGGCACAGAGACAGCTAGGGGGGGCTGCTGGTGCCAACTGGTCGGGGATTAGATTGCAGGGTGTTGGGTGGAGCTTAGGTGAGAGTAGAAGGCCTCTTTGGTTGGCTGGGGACCAGAGAGGCGGGCCCTACAAGGAGAATGACAGCCAAGCACCAGATGTTCAGGCCTACCTCCCTTCAGCCCAAAACACACACCCCAGGAGCCTAGGAGCTTGGGGGTGTTTGTGGTGGGAGACAGAGGATCTCCTGAGCCCAGAACCCTAGAGTTCTGGCAGGGTCCTGCCTGAACCTACGGCTTAGGATTCAGTGTGAAATCTTCCCAAGTCCCTACCACCTGCACCCCCAAAGTGCCCTAGGAGGGTGATTCAACTTCTGCCTCTTTATGGACACACCAGGAAGCATCTCCCCCTCTCCCTGGCTTGGTAGAGCCTGCAGGCAGACAGCTAGCTAGGCTGGGCCTCCTAACCCCCTCAGCTCCTCTGTGGAAGGCACAAGCCTGCAGTGACCTTTTATCTGGCTAGTTCTATTGCAGACCTTGGGCAGAGACTGCTGTATCTTCCTAACTCTGACAGAGCAGGACAGAGTCAGGCCATGCCATGAGGATGCCCTGTGGCCCCTCTGGAATGACCAGTCAAAGCCTCCATAACTTCTTCAGAGCTCCAGTCTCTCCTTTGCAACAGTCGCTACTCTCAATGACCCATATGGGTGCTTGGGGGACAGTTGTCTGGTCCCAGCCCTCCAGCTTGGCTACTTGGGTTTCCTGTGCAAGTGGGCCAACCACCAAAGACGATTCCCCCTACACATCAGAGAACTGCAAAGATATCCCAACATATACCCTCAAGCCCCAACCCAGCTATTGCACCTACCCTGGGAATCCAGTGCCTGGGGCAAACAGAGTTAAGTTATGTCCAAGGACAGACAGCAAATGATCCAGTCTAGAGACCCAATAGTCTAGGGAGAACACACTTGAGTGCTATGCTTGAATGTGATTTTTGTGTGAGTGCTTACTGTATCCAAAGGTTGTCACTCGTATTTTACAGATGAGCGGAGACTGGGGACAGGTGGAAGGGACTGTGCAGGGCCACAGCTAGTAATCACCCTTTGATTTCTATACGTGGTATAGAACTCTCCACTTCGAAGTCACTTCCTGGTTACAAGGCTAATTGAGTCTCTTTGAGAGTGCTGGTCTCAAAGAGACCCCTGCCCCATTACTGACACCCCATGGGACCCACCACCCCCACTCCCGGCTATTAACAGATATCTTTCCTCAATGAGGATGAGGTCAGAGCCGCACAGGGCCCAAGGAGGATGAGGTCAGAGCTCTCTGGCTGGTGCAGATGCTAAATAATTCATGCTGCTGCTGTAAACGGGGCTGCAGCTTCCTGGAGGACCCAGCCCTGAGACAGTAGACAGGAAGTCTGCTTAGCAGCCCCCTGAAAACAACCTTGGCGTGCCCTCTGTAGCACTAGAGGGGACGCTGGTCTTGGTGAGAATGTTGGTGTCTGTGCGGTGACAGCCGGGCAAGCCAGCTAACCTTTCTGTTTCTTGCTTTCTTCCGTGAGGAGCTGAAACACTGCCACACAAGTACAATGGGCCAAAAGAGCAAGCTGGGTGTGGCCATGACAGGGCCCCTAAGCCTGGGGCAGCTGTGATGTCTCTGGCCCAGCATGCCTTTCTGTGAACAAAGCAATTAATGAAGATGAAATGGGCAGTGCCCTACCTTCCAACCATGCCAGGCATAGCTGGGTAGTTATCTGAGGGTGTCCCCTTGCCCACTGCACCCCTCCTCCATCTCCTGTGTGAACCGTTTGTCTCTCTGCTTGGCTGGTTAAGAATTCAATGTTTTGTTTTGTTTTGTTTTTCTTCTATGTAGTCCTGGCTGGCCTGCAACTCACAAAGATCTGCCTGCCTCTACCTTCCAAAGTACTTTATTAAAGTCGTGCAACACTGGATCCAGCTATGAATTCAAACTTCTTTTTGGAGGCCTGGTTTTCTCCCTTAAAGTCTCTAACCAGAGAGAAGTTAGTTGCAATCAAACAGCTGTCGCCTGTGTAGCAGAGATGGGGGATGGGGAGAGAGAGGCAGGCAGACCAGCTGACAGACATTCCACAATCACTTAGAAACACACAGGAACAGAGGCAGTAACCCCTCACAAAGAAAGGGCAGTCATTTAATTCTGAGTAGTTACAAGGTAGAACCTCCCTTTACATCCACTACAGGATTTAACAGTGTCAGTGTGACAACTATCAAGGGATAGTGGCCTGCAGATGATGAGCTTGCATCAAGCCTGGACCTACTAGATGTCTCCCATTCAAGGCTTGTGCATGATACAGAGCTGTCAATTGGGAGACCCCCCAACCCTCCTAAAAAATGTACTTCTCCACTGGAACCGGAACTAGGAGACGCAGGGTAACCAAGACACTCCTAAATCCAGGCAGGCCTGTATCCTCCAGGAGCCCATCACTCCTCAGCTTCATCTGCAGGCAGGACTTGGTCTTTAAACACAGCCACACCCGCCACAGGATACACACCTAGGGATCTGGGGCTTTGTGAGTCCTAAAGGACTCACTTAAGACAGCAAACTTGTCCCTTACTTACTGCGGCAGATCTTGAGGCTCTAGATCAAGAACAGCGTGAGGTGCGTGGAGACCCCTTCCTTATGGAAGGATTGAGCATCGTCATTCAGAAGAGAGCTCAAGGCAGGAGGAGTGAGTCACATTCAGAGGTATACTCTTACTCTATGGGAATCTTTCACCCAGTGATAAAAGGCACAGGCTGCTGGGGACAGTATGAGAACTAGGCACGGGGCGCCCTCCGGGGAATCCACTCATCTACCTTGGCACTAAGCAGGACTGGGCTAAGGGCCAGGTTAGCACACTTAGGGGGGGTCCCCAGAAGAGGCTCTGTCTGGTACCCAAGCGTAGAACAAAGAACGATGCTCTGCAGATCTCAGTTCCAGGGTCTGGTACCATGACGCCATCTCAGCGGCTGGTGCCAGCAGCTTGCAGGCCTAAAAATGGCCCTCTCTGACCTGGGTGGCCATCGAATCCCTCGGGTGCATATCCTAAGGCCAAGGACACTCCTCTAATGATGAAAGCAACAGAGCACGTCCAGGTGTCCCAAGGACATCTGCTGCCCAAGCTGAGGTAGAAATTTAAGAAAACTTTCCATAATCGATCTGCAGTCCTGGAGCCCACATCCCACCAGTCGGACACAGGAAAGGCTCAATTCACCCTGAGAATGCAGCCCTGACTCCCACCCACCGTCTCCTAAGGGTACTGCCAGACCCCACCCACGTATGTCCTGGTAACCCAAGCAGGTACCTCCAGAACCTGTGAGATCCGGGTAAGTCAGAGACATGCACATCTGCACCTGTCCCAGGAGCTGCCCTGGGAGCTGGCACAGAAACCGGAAAGCAGAGTAGGGGGTGATTCAGCCAAGGGATTAACTGAGATATAGAAATGGTGCAAAGTCCTAGCACCCCTGTGGCTCTTCAACTCTGATGGGGGTTCTCTGTGCAGTAGGGCTGCAGGACAAAAGCTTTCCCGGGTGTAACTGCCATCTTCAATGCTGATGGGTAGCAGTGAGGACAGAACAGGCAGACTGGTCCTGCCCTGGTGAGGGGACACGACCCACTGAAGGTATAGTAGACTCAGTCCAGGTTCAAAGGTGTTGGGACCTGGGACCCTCAGGCCATGAGAAACAGCTTGCCCAACCTAGCTAGTGACCTTCCAGTCTAGGAGGTGCAGCAAGCCCTAAGTAGGGCAAGGGACAACTTCTGTGTGGCTTATCTCCAGAGACTCACAAAGATTCATCTGACGTGCATTGTGAGACACACTAACACAGGTCACCAACATGGTCAAGAAGGTCCGTCATGCACCTGACGTTCACAGCGGGACAATAACCTGGAGAACCACATGGGGACACAAGACTCTGTGACCTGGGGGATGTGTTAAGGCAGGAGATGGAAGTCAATAGTTAACTCCCTATAGCTGTGGTGTCTTGGGTACCAGGAGGCTGGGATGGGCAAGGGACAGGAGGCCCTGTGAGCATGTCACGTGCTTCAGGCCTATCCCAAGGTCCCCACTCAGTCCACTGCTTCAAACTGGTGGCCTCTGGTCCCTCCCAGCTCCAAGGACAAAGATGGGAAAGCTGCTGGGCCCTGCTCAGCTGGAGGCAGAGCAATGAGAGATCCGGATGAGGTGTGGTCCAGGGAAGAGGGCATCTACCATCTTGTTATATTGTTCGGGGCCTGATCCTAAAGTAACCAGAAAGAACAAGAGTCAAAAGGGAGGATTCTACGGCTCATAGCCAAGCACTGAATTGTACTAAAAGAAAAATTTTAAAGGTCTCAGTCCTCAGGGAGCAATGCCATCTAAATATAGAAGTTTGTGAGAAGTCTGGAGTCTTCTTCCAATAACCCTTTTCTCTCAACAACGACAAAAAAAAACTAGTTTTTTCCCCTTACAACTGGTGTCAGAAAATAGCTTCTGGCTAGTCAGGGACAAACATTCCCAAGCTCTGGGGATGGGCAGGCTCTCAAGTCCCCTTGAAGAACCTGGACCTGACCTCCAGAGGTCAGAACATTGTCCCATCCATAAGGAACAGAGGCAGCTCAGAGCCCCGGCCACTGGTCTGGCTTATCCCAGGGAAGGCCAAGGACAAACACTGGGATATCATTCTGGCCAGTTTTGGTCCAGCCACCTAGAGGCTCTGTGACCAGACTGGGTCACTTTGTTTACTATAAAAGAGGTTGGGACAACTACCCTTAAGTTCTCATATAACCCTGAAGTGACAGCATTCTGAGACTTTGGTTCTAGAAATGGAGGGAAAGACGGGTCTTGTCCTGTTGGTTGAACCCCCATACCCATTCCCCCACACACCCACCAGTCATGGAGATGAACCTGAGCTGTTGGGAAAAGACTTTTACTGATCCCCAAATTTTAAGCACATGGATGCTGTGACCCTTGAACCAGCCAGGAGTGTTCTGACTGCCTGTCTTTGTGAACCCCCATTATAAACAGTTCAGGCCCACTACAAGCCAACCTACTCATGCCATGAAGCACGATCTCAGAGCTTGGAGCAGAAAGGCAGCCTGGCTTACCTTTAAAAGTATGCTAGCTTCCCGTGGAAGAGGCCAAGATGAACTGATGCCCCCCTAACCCTAGAACTTCCCACTGGTGGGTCTGCCTCCCTCATTTTGTCTCTTAATATAACCAGTGGAAGATGAGACCCAGATTGGACACTCCCAGGTGTAGGACTGCACCCCAGATGTGAAGAGCCCAGATACTCATTCTGACGGTAATCAATGGCAGACACACTAGAAAGCCCTGCCCCAGAGGAGGTGCCAGCCCCTTTACCACAGGAGACCCAAAGAGCATCAGCCCTAAGAACCGGATAAAGAAAGGAGTCATGGGAAGTGAGAACCCGGTCAGAAACCACAAGCCCAAAGCAAGAGTTAATAAAGCAGAAATGTGTTTATTAGGCACCCTTACTCCTCACAGAGGAGCAAGATTCAGCCCAAGGTGTTCTCTCTGAGCTCAATGGAGTCGTGGAGGTGTCACCGCAGAGTGTAGGCAGAGAACCAGCCACCATCCCAAGCAGAACACTATTTGGATAGAGTTAAATCGCCGGAGGTGGCCCTGGCATGAAACAGGGCAGGCTCCTGGACGCCACAAATACTGAGTGGGAGGGGCCCTCATGGACACCCACCCAAACATCAGCAGATCTGACCCTGAGTCATAAGCTACCCTGAGTCAGTGAAGAGGGAAGGGAGCCACAAAGCATAGGGTCCCTAGTGGTCCCTCGCCCAAACCGGGTCCCGGGGGCCCTCTCTAAATCGACCCACTTCCAGTTGGCCACAGCTGCTGCCTTAGTCCCACACATAGGGATTCCTAAAGACCTGAGAGATCTTGCCGTCTTTTGGTGGTGTGGCCACCTGGTGGCTCTGGACCAGGTACATGTCTTCAGCTCGTAGGGTTGAGTTGGCACTGCCCATCACCTGGCTGTTGGCGGTGGCCCGTGGGAGGATGACATCGTATGCACCTTCGGACTGGAAGGAAGAACAGGCGGTCTCACAGTCAGGGCATTGGGAGCCAGGTTCCGCCAGGGCAAACACACAAATACCCGGCTTCCTGCAGGGCTGCACCTGCCAGTTCCCACTTCTTGACCCCTCCGCCCCCATTCCTCCAGGGCCTTGCTGGCAGGATGGAATGGATGACTCTACCTCTGGAAATAGAGAACTGTTCTTCTGGGAATGGAAGAAGGTCCATGGCCACATCGGGGCTTCCTAGGAGACCCTGTCTCTGAGTTCCTGCTCCTAGGTTCTTGGGGTAACCTCAGGTCTCGTGGAGAGCCGGCTCACACTGAGCTGCTACTGTCTGACTCCGACCATGCGCAAGCTCCCTTCCTCCAAGTGTCTTACCCAAGTCCCTAAAATGTCACTGCAATACCCTCTACCCTTCTGGTAAGGTAGGTCCCGGTTCATAGAAATCTGGCCTAGAAATCTGGCCTCAAATACTCTGCCTGGAAAGAACATGAACCCCTGGGGTGGTCCCACCTGTCTTATCACAATGACCACCAAAGCTCTGAAGCAGCCAGGATCGTGTGTGTGTGTGTGTGTGTGTGTGTGTGTGTGTGTGTGTGTTTGTGTGTGTGTGTGTGTGTGTGTGTGTGTGTTGGCTGTGGTGGCGGTGGTATGTACCTTAAGGTAGTATGTACCTTAGAACATCCAACCATGCTGGCTGTTCAGGATAGTTAAATCTGGGATCTTTAACTCAACTGGGGGATGAACCCAAATTATCAGGACTGTTTGTAAAGCCCCACCCGGAATTAAGCTCCACTCCCTAGCTGGGCGCCATCCTGAGGAAGGCTGGCAAATATTTAACTACTGAGATGGGAAAGCCCTGAAGGCCCCTATAGATCTGCCTTGGGGAGTTACTCCCTTCTAGGTAGAACACAAGCTACCAGGTGATGTCAATGCCCTTACCCACCTCACCATCAACACAGAAGTCACATTACTATGTCCACCTCAGACCAAATCTGCACTGTCAGCAAGTTCTCACTTGCTCCTCACTCTGATGGTCTGTGGACCACGGGGTGTGAGAACAAAGCAGGAATAATAGCAGCCCAGTTCAGCTCTCCCTCCAAACTGGGAGAGAGGCTGGGCCGGCTCCACAGGGCTGTGGATGGAAACTGCCCCTGCTCTGCTCCAGGGTGCAACTTCACACTTGGAAAAGAGCTGGGCTGGAAGTCTCAGACACACCAGCCAGCCATCCCCTGCTCCCAGCCCGGAGAGGTGGGGAACGGATGGGAACAGCACCCTGCTGACCTCCTGGCTTCCTGTTCCCAGAATCCTGCCAAGGCAGGTCCTGACCTCTCTGGCAACCACTGCCAGCAGAGGGGAGGACCACATATGGAGGGAGAGTCTACTCCACCTCCTTCCTGTTCCCACAGCCCCCATAGCTAATGAAGTACTGCACCCAGGGCTCAGGGGAGGTGTAAGGTCAAGGCATGGAAACAGGGTGTCATATAGCCCAGGCTAGTGGTGCAGGCTGTAGCCAAAAATTGCCCTCGACCCCCTGAGCCTTCTGCTTCCGCCTCCTGAGTGCTAAAATTACAGGTATGTGCCACCATGCCTGGGCCTCAGGCTGTGGGTGATGCCAGTGATTCAGGGTACGTCCCACTACATTGTGCTAGAGCCCTAGGTTGGTAGGGTTAATGTCCCCAGGAGAAGCTCACCGTACCCTAATGCCTCAATCCAGCTACGGCCTGCACAGCTGCTCTACAATAAAAAACGAGGCTGGGCTCTGTGACTATCAGCCAGATCACAGGAACCTGAGGGACCGACTCACCGGGCCTTTGTGCATCAGGGCCATCTCGGTGGGCTGGTACACACTGGTCAGCAGCTGTCCATTGTAGCCACTATAAGGTGACACCGGTCTCTTTGCTGTAGGGAAAAACCAAGCTCAAATTTGAAGATTTCAGGACACTCATCTCCTGTCTGTCTCCCCTTTCCCCACCCTAAGCGACTCTCCTGGGCACAAGGAAATGAGACCCTGGGCCAGTGACAGATGAGTGAGTCAGTGGGCCTGGTGCCCCTTCCCACATCTGGTGCGCTTTTGTTTAGATGTACAGAAAAGTACTGCTTGGCTTTCTGCTTGTGGAACGGACACACACACACACACACACCCTCCCTCATCGCTCAGAAAAACACGCTGTCAGCAACCCTCACATCCCTATCCATCCTCAGGGCCAGAGGCCAAGAAGGGCACATGGGCCTTGGGCTGCCTTCCAAGATGGCCAGCCTCCAGCTCCCACCTCTACCACTGTGGACCCACTGCCAGGCGCAAGGGGAAATACAGCTGAAACCCCACAGCCTTTTGTGTTCATGTCCTCACAGAACATGGGTGGCTATGGTGTCACTCTATAGCCACACAAGACCCAGCCAGGGAGCCTTGGCACTCCACCTATCCTGGGCCCCCTGGCAAGCACCCAGACAGATTTGTAACTCTCTGCACCTTCTGGTGTGGGTTTCCCATGCTGAGCGCCGCTGGAGTATTGGAGGAGAGCTGTTAACTAGCCTGAGGGGGCCAAGCATATAGAATTCACCTGCCTCCTGCAGGGCTGAGGGACCCTACAGCCTGTGCAGGGACTACACTTAAGTGCTCGGCTCATGCTATTGATTTTTCCATTGTGGGGGAAAAAATGAAATAAATAAAATACATAAAATAAAATAAAAGCCTAGAAGTAACTCTATGAGAAGAAAAATACCAAGAACTCTCCGGTCTGTTGACAGTACGGAGGGAAGAGCAAGGGTTTGGGAAGGGTTTGCTATACCTCCCAGCACCTGCCCAGGTCTTTCTGGCTTCTTGAATGATGCCTTAATGCCTCTGTGTGCCAGAAGCCACTCCAGTGTGGGGAAAGTGTCAGCTCCACAGAGTAGGTCACAGACCATGTATGTGTCACCGCCTTCCACAAAACAGGAAGTATGAGGCCCACGCAGTGTGCACAGAAGACCCTAGGATTTCTGACTCTAGCATGTCCATTGCCCCTTGACTGAATTTCTGTCAGAGATCCCAGAGCCGGGATGTGGTACCACATCTTTATCAATATAAACAGCTGGGGTCCTGCAGAGCTCTGATCATGCCTGAGAGGGCTGCAGCTTGTGAGCCACAAGCCCCTGTGTCTTAGGCGAGAGCCCAGCACATAGCAGGTCTCTGACAACATTCCTTCCAGTTAAGAAATATGCTGCTGAGGTCAATATGGGCCATGGTGAGCGGTGTTTGTGGTGCCGGAAACTGAAAGTGGGGAGAGGGGTCTCAGGTCTGCTACACAAGAACTCTCCCACTGCCTACGCCCTCCATCCCCGAATGCAGGGGTTTTAAAGCAGAAAATTGCAGACATTTTTCTCAAGAGAAAGGCTCCCTGCCCAGCAGTAAAAGTCATAGGATAAAAGTTGGCATAGGATGGTGCACGCCTTTTAATCCCAGCACGTGGGAGGCAGAGGCAGGCGGATTTCTGAGTTCGAGGCCAGCCTGGTCTACAGAGTGAGTTCCAGGACAGCCAGGGTTACACAGAGAAACACTGTTTTGAAAAAAAAAAAAAAAAAAAAAAAGTTGGCACAGCCAGGTAAGGGCACTTGCCACCAAGCTTGACAACTTGAGTCTAGTCTCCAGAACCAACATGGTAGGAAAGAAATGACTGTCAATCCATCAATCAATCAGTCAATCAATGTAATTTTAAAAAACAAAAGTTGGAAAGTTGGACATTGGTGGCGTGTGCCTTTAAAATCAGCACTCGGGAGGCAGAGGCACACAGATCTCTGAGTTCTGGTCAACAGATTGAGGTTCCAGGCCAGCCAAAGCTACACAGAGAAACCCTGTTTCAAAAAACCAAAACAAATGACAAACATAAAAAACAAAAGCTGGAAATGTCGGCATCTACCTATAATCCCAGCAACTGGGAGAAAGAAGGACCAGAGGATCAGTTCCAAGACCCAGCCTCAGCTACACAGTGAGTTCAAGACTAGCCCAGGCTATGTGAGATCCTGTCTAGTCTTACACACCCTGACACACACAGACACACACATACACAGCCCTGACACACACATACACACCCTGACACACACATACACAGCCCCACAAGGATATAAATAACATCTTGCCGCACCTGAGGCTGGTTCGTCCATAGAAAATGCCTTGTTCTCCACAAACATGCTCTGGCCCGTCTGCTCCTTCAGGATGGTCTCATAGCCCACCCCTCGAGTAGGGTACATGTCCCCCTGGTAGCTCTGTTCTGGGCTAGGTTTGGTCACCTGGGAGACCTCAGGGATGACATAGAAGAGGACAAAGGTCCAAGCATTGGCAGCGAGGGCAATGGCCAGCGTGGGGTCATCCCAGGTGGGGCTATGGTGCTGCTCGTTGCCGTAGGTGTACATGACAATCCATACCACCCAGATGGCAATGGAGATGGCTGTGGTGAGCAACACAAAGACCCCGTGCTTCCGCCAGCGCTTAAAGCGGCCACACAAGGTGGGCCAGGCTCCTAGGAAGGCCCCCAGCAGTAGCAGCATCACATAGATGAGGGCCATGACAAAGTCCATGTTCGCAATGGCACAGGGGGAGGTCATGGTCCAGTCGGCACTGCCATTGACCAGAGGGGTAACCTGGCCACCTCCTCGTACCAGGGTGATGATCAGCCACTCGGTGTTAATGATGACCTCCACCAGGGTGAGCAGCAGAGCCACAGTGAAGATCACCCAGCCTCGGGGCCCATGGTTCTTCCGGGCTAGGAAGTTGAGGGAAAGGATGTGGGCAACCAGGCAGGAGAAGCAGATGGCAAACAGGACCCCAAAGAGGAAGCGTCGAGAGGCACAGGTAGAGAAGTCCGGCTTCACCACGCAGGCAAACACAAGGCAGAAGAGGCCCAGGGTGCCCAGCAGGAAGAACACCTGGGTCCCCAGGAGGCTCCGCTTCTTAGTGTCCTGCACAAACGGAAGGCTAGCCACAAGGATGATGGTTAGCACAAATGTTGTGATGATGCCCGCCCCGGCCACTGCCTCTAAGACAATGCCCCAGGCTCCGGAGCGGTCACAAAGGTTGTAGTAGAGGGGGTCCAGGTCTGGGCTGCAACCAGGTGGGGCATGACTCTGGGCCAAGGCTCCTGGGAGGAAGAGAGGCAGTCCTAGGCACATCAGCAAGGTTTTGTGGGTGGCCATCCTGGCTCCCAGGCCAGGCTTCAGCTGGGTCCCTAGAGATAGGAAGAAGAGACAAAAATCAGTCCTCCAAGGTCAGACGTCAGTGAGCACAGTATCCCCTCCACCCACTCCCCATCCTGAAAGAGAGTTGATCAGGAGACATGTTCTTCTAAGCTTCAGAATCCTTATTTTATGTATCTTCCATTTTTAAAATTGTATTTTATGTGTTCGGGTGTTCTGGTTGCAAGTATGTCTGTGCATCCGTGTGTACCTGTTGCCTGGGGAGGCCAGAAGATGGTGTTGGATCCCTAAAATTGGAGCTACAGTTGGTTATGGCCATTATGTGGGTGCTAAGAATCGAACATGGGTCCTCTAGTAGAGAAACAAATGTTCTTAACCACTGAGCCATCCCTCCAGCTCTTCAGAATCTTTTAACCTAAAAGTCAGGAAAGTTTATCTGAGTGGCGAGATGAGACCCATCTGTCATCCCTATTCCTGTTCTCGTTTCAGTTTTTTGTTGTTGTTGATTTTCTTTGTGTTTGTTTGTTTGTTTTTTGAAACAAAGTTTCTCTGTACAACCACAGCCCTGGCTGTTTTGGAACTCACTTTTTAGATCAGGCTGACCTGGAAATCAGACAGATCTGCCTGCCTCTGCCTCCCAAGTGCTGGGATTAAAGGTGTGAGCCACCACACCTGGCTGTCATCCCTATTCCTAACCATGGGAAAGGAGAAACTTCTTAACTGCAGGAGAGATGGCTCAGTGGTTAAGAACGCTGGCTGCTAATTAACTAATCATAACAGCAACAGCAAAAGGAAACACACAAACACACATATATATCAAGAACTAGGGAAAGACAACAAGACCCCGAAGGGATTAGCCTTTAATGGAAGACTTTAAGACATTGGAGTGAAAAGGGGAAAACGGCCTATTTTATTAACACCAGAAAAGTAACAGATCACCCCACTTGCTCACCATAACCATTCTGAATGCTGCAGATTTGTGTCAAAGGGGAAAACCAAAGCCAGCTGCCCAGAACAGTATCCCTGTGTGAAGTGAAGGGTGTCACTGGTGAAGAGAAATTCAAGAACAAACCTGGGGGACTCGGGAGAAAGAATCTCAGTGGTGAAACACTTCCCTGCCATAGGTGCAGAGTTCTGGGTTCCATGCTTAGCTCTGCTTCCTGCCCCCCTCCCCCCCCACCCCCCAACCAAAAGAGACAAATCATCCATTCAAAGCGTTAACTTGGAAATATAATGGTTTGAATGAGAATGGCCCCTTTGGGTACCTGTATTTGAATGTTTGTTCCCTCTAGGAACTGGAAAGGATTAGGAAGTGTGGCCTGGCTGAAGCAGGTGTGTCACTGAGGGTGGGATTGAAGTTTTCAAAAGCCCAGGCCATCCCCAGTCAGATCTCTGAAGAAAAGGGTGTGAGCTCTCAGCTACTGTTCCAACACCAAGCCTGCCTGCCGCCATGTTCTCCACTGGGATCATGGACTCCAACTCTCTGAGTCTATAAGCAAACTCCAATAAACTCTTTCTTTCATAAGTTGCTTTGGCCGTGGAAAGAATGTTTAAAGGCTCAAAAAGAAACTATTATAAAGCCCCAAGCTCTGTAAGCCACCTTACATGTTCAAGAAACTAGCTGTAGCTATGCAGGCATGGCGGCTCACACCTTTAGCCCCAGCACTTGAGAGGAAGACATAACTGGGTTCCAGGACATGGAAAAGATAAAGAGGAAGAAAGGAAGGAAGAAAGGAAGGATTTCTCCTGCCTAACCAGGAGGATGGTCCCTGAAGCCAACAACCAAGCTTTCCTTGAATGACAGCGTCCACTAGTGGCCAGCAAAGGCATGACACTTATGTTACTAAACGCTTTCTCCTCCAAAGCCAATATCTATCTATCTATCTATCTATCTATCTATCTATCTATCTATCTATCTGACTTGAAGCAGGGCTTTGCTACTAATCCCTGGCTGGCCTCAAAGTTGTGGCAATCCTCCTGCCTCAACCAACTTTTTTTTTTTTTTTTTTTTTTTTTTTTTTGGTTTTTTCGAGACAGGGTTTCTCTATGTAGTCCTGGCTGTCCTGGAACTCACTTTGTAGACCAGGCTGTCCTCGAACTCAGAAGTTTGAACTCGAACTGCCTCCCAAGTGCTGGGATTAAAGGCTTTCGCCACCACCTCCCGGCTGTGCCTCAACCATCTTAAGTACTGGGAATATAGGCTGGAGCCAATACTCTTGGCTAATTTCATGTATACAAAACGCCAAATTTCATTTGATAGAAAATTTCCAACCATAACTGATAAATGAAAAGTTATGAAATTAGAGGAAATGACAGAAGCCTGACCGTTGCTGTGAGAGTTTATCTAGATTAGGTTAATTGAAGAAGACTCACCCACGGCGCCATTCCCTTGGCTGGTGTTTCCAAGGAGAAAAGAGGAGAGAGTGACCCAAGTACCAGCATTCATTGCTCTCTGCTTCCTTGACTGCAGATACAATGTGACCAACCGCTTTGAGCCAAAACAAACCCTTCCTTAAGTGAGCTTTCTGTTGGTTATTTTGTAACTAACATACAAATTTAAATAAAGTTAACATAATAAAGATGATTAATTTTTTCCACATTTTCTTCCCACTCCCCTCTTTTGCATTTTACTAAAAAAATTGTGTATGAATGTTTTGCCTGCAAATAAACCCATGCAGTTCCATAATATAGGGAAGGAGAGGCTTTAGTGCCTCTGGAATCCAAGCTATAAATGTTGGTGAGCAGCCATATTGGTGTTGGGAATTGAATGGGTCCTCTGGGAAAGTAACCAGTCTTCTTAGCCACTGAACCATCAGCCATCATAGTACGCTTTCTTCTTTGTTTTATTTATTTATTTACTTATTTATTTATTTAGAGAAACTCAAGTGATAGCCTGGAATAGCTGCAAATATGTGTCAATCCCTCAGCCTCAACTCCAGAGTGCTAGGATTACAGCACTTTAAGCCATCCCAGCTTTTGCCTCTTGAAAAAAAATTTCAGGGCCCAGCATGGTGGCACACACCTGTAATCCCAGCACTTGGGAAGTGGAGGCAGGAAGATCAGGAGTCCTGTTCCTTAGCTACATAATAAACTAGGCATCTGTCTGAGCCACAAAAAATCATGTTTCAAAATGGGGGGTGGGGGGGAGACTGGAGAGTTGGCTCAGTGGTTAAGAACATATTCTGCTCTTACCGAGGACCTGGGCTTGGGTTTATAGCATCCACATAGCAGCTAGCAACCACCTGTAACTCTAGTTTCTGGGGGTCTAACGCCCCCTTCTGGCCTTCACAGTTATTACATGGTGCATATAAACTCCCACAGGAACACACATAAAAATAAGTAAAATAAAAACTGATGTAGCCTAAGCCATCTATTTCCTCACCTTTCCTCAGCTACCATCTACCTTCAACTCCTAAAATTTCATGCGTACTTAAATAACTTTATAGCTGTTTTCCTACGTAAGTACTGTTTTTAAAGCTAGTTGCTCGCTATTTCTAATGCAAAAGTTCACTTCCCCTACACAGAGACTGTATATTGGTAAATCAATAAGTGTCACTGGTATTTACAAGTACTGGGAAGAGAGTGACCATTGGAGTTAATAGGGAAGGAGTCATGCCCAGCCACCTGAGAATAAGTCACGGGTAACAAGATCAAGGATTCTAAATATCCAGTGTTTCAGCAAACAGACAACAGCTAGAACATAAGGTGCACCTACAATTTTAGAATGGAACCCTGAAAACAACCCAGAAGCATTGGCTCTTGGGAAGGTTTCTCACCCCACCTCCCTTGGCCAGTAGTTTAGGGAAAGAAATTGGGACCAGGGACATAACCTGGCAGTACAGTGTTTGCCTAGCCTATGTGAGGGTCCTAGGTTCAATCCAACACTGGGAGATGCGTAGGGATATAGAATAGGTAATTATTTGGTGTCTGCCAGTATTTACTATGTATCTCGGGAGACAGGGCCCAATTGCTTTTAGAGTTCTGTAAAACACAGAGATGGTCAAATACAGTTGCTGGCCTGATGCTAGCTAAGACTGGTAGGTATGCAAAAAATGATACAGATAAGTATGCTATTTATGAGAAATACTCCAGGAGGACAGAGAGTAAGAAGGGAACAAGAAGAGAGAGAATCAGAAGAGAAGACCTAGTCTAAAGCATTTTATTGGGAATTAGGGATATGACTCGTATATTTAGCATGCATGAGGCGTTCAGTTTGATCCCCCAACACCTCAAAAAAGGAAGAAATATGTCAGTCAGTGAGTGCCTGCTGTGTAAGTAGGAGGACCTGAGTTTGGATCTCCACCATCATGTAAAGTATGCACCTATACTCCCAGCTCTGGGGAGGTAGAGACAGGAGGATTGCTGGAACTTGTTAGTCAGCCAGTCTAGCTGAATCAGCGAGCTCTGGGTTCAGTGAGAGATCCTGTCTCAAAAAATAAGGTGGAGGGCTGGAGAGATGGCTGGCTCAGTGGTTAAGAGCACTGACTGCTCTTCCAGAGGTCCTGAGTTCAATTCTCAGCAACCACATGGTGGCTCACAACCATCTGTAATGGGATCCGATGCCCCATTACAGATGTCTTCTGGTGTGTCTGAAGACAGCTACAGCTTAATCATAAACAACTCTTTAAAAAAAAAAAAAAAAAAAAAGGTGGACCTTCTCAGGGAACATTCTAGAGCATGGTGAAAGAATGTCAAGAGCCAGAGGATGGGAGGTGCACTGAGAAAGGCTGACTTCTGGACCTGAGATGGCCACTGTACCTAGGAGCTCACTGCAGCCATTATTACCAATACAAAATCAAGCCAGCAAGATCAGTCAATGTTCCAACAGGCTTAGTAGATTATTAACAAGGAAAGAGAAAGAACACGAAGTAGGGAAAGGAATGTGCTAGAGGCACCTGCAGAAGATGAAGTGTTTACATGCATGAAACTGTCAAATAATAATAATAATTATAATTATATATATATATATATATTATATGTACATATATATGATTTGTATTTTCAATACAGGATCTCACTATGTAGCCCTGGCTGCCCTGAAACTCACTCTGTAAACCAGGCTGGCTTCTAACTTACAGAGATCCTTCTTCTACCTCCTGGGTGCTGGTATTAAAGGTGTTCATGACTATTATGCCTGCTTAAACATAATCTATTAAAAATTCAAATAATGGGCAGACAAGATGGCTCAGCGGCAAAGGTGCTTGCCACCTAGCCTGGCCACCTTTGTTTAATTCACAGGACCTGGAACTGATTCCTGTAAGTTGTCCTCTGGCCTCCACGTGTGCCTGCACACACATTAAAAACTAAAAAGTAAACAAATAAATAAATGAAATAATAATAAAATAAGGTGGAGATCGATACAGGAAGACTTGGGGTACAATCAGAAAATACCACATAAAGCATTTTAGTCCATACTTAGCAAAAACTCAACAAGAATGCTAATGGGGGGGGGGGGGCCTGGAGGGATGGCTCAGTGGTTAAGAACACTGGTTCACTGGTTGCGCTCTTCCAGAGGATACAAGTTTGATTCCCAGCACCCACATGGCAGCTCACAACCATCTGTAACTCCAATTCTAGGGGACTATATGATACACTCTTCTGGTCTCCCTGGGTACCAGGCACACACATGATGCATGGATATACATGCATGCAAAACAACCATATACATGAAATTAATATTTTTTTAAAAAAAAATAGAATGCTAATAGAGGTAAATTAATAAAAAAAAATATATTGTGCTAAAAACCAAAAATAGATATCAGTACCCTGAATCTGTCTCCCAAATTCTGAGCAAGAGAAAGAAAACCGTGTGAGCAGTGGTGCGTGTGAGCGGTGGTGAGTGTGTGAGCAGTGGTGGGCAAGAGTGAGGGCCTTGTTCAAGGAAACGAGGAGCCATTGCAAGCCGTACCGAACATGATAGCAGCATCAACAAGGCAGTGCTTTCAGAGATGTATCTGGCACAAAAGCACAAAGCCAGTTTAAGGAGCAAGGCCAGAGGAAGCACCATAATGGCCAGATCTGGAAGATCATTGCCACCACCCCTCCCCTGCCACCCCTTCCCCTCAATACACACACAAATCTGGGGACTAGGGAGATACAGGAGGAAAGCATGCCACAGGCCACACTACCAGTTTAGACCTGATAATAGCCAGGTCATCCCAAGGCTGGGGATGTAGGTCACTGCGAGCCAAGTCCAAGGTCCTGGCTTCCTTCCCCAGGGAGAAGGGAGAAGGTGAAGTCCCCAGTATCCCCACAGACAGAAGGGTCAGGATTAGGAATGGTTCAATCCTGTTCTATTTCCTCTTACCTTTGCCACAGAGGGAGCAGCTTCCGCCTTGACCTGTTCCTCACATCTCACCTCTGTCACCAAACCTTACCAGCGTGGAAAACTGGGCTGCCTGAAATGTACCATTCCTACCCGAAAATGCTTCATCTGTTTGCTTCCAAAAAAAAAAAAAAAAACCAGAAAGAAGTGTGTGTATACCTGAGTGGAAACGGTCAAGATGGGAAACTGGGACTCTCGGCTGGACTCTCTCCCCTGTGAAGGACAGAGGTCCCTGAGGTGAACAAGACAGTGGAAGAGAGCCAGGCTTAGTGTCTTTAAACCTAGGAAGCAGAGACAGGCAGATCTGAGGTTGGCCCTGTGTACACAATGTGTTCCAGGACTCTCAGAGCTACATAGTAAGACCCTGTCTCCAAAAAATAAAAAAAATAAAAACCCGGTAGCAACAACAAGACAGTTGAGGAGAAGAAAGCACAGAAGAGCTCAGACCAAATCCTTCAGTCCAGGAGTACAGATTAGCCAGATTCATTTTGATTTTTTTTATGTGTATAAATATTTTGCCTGTATGTCTGTATGTGTACCACATGTGTGTCTGGTGCCAAAGAGGTCAGAAAAGGGCATCCCTGGTACTGGAGTTATAAACAGTTATCAATACCACGTGGGTGCTGAGAATCCCAGTCCTCTGTAAGACCAGCTGCTGCTCTTACCTGCTGAATCCCTTTCTTTAGCCACCTGCTACCTTTTAAGATGGTGGCCAAAAGGTAGACAGGGGAGAACAGCTCTGCCTAAAGGCTCTTAAAGAGCTCTTGGTGTGCCTGCCCCCTGCTGTGCGCTCTCTCTCTCTCTCTCTCTCTCTCTCTCTCTCTCTCTCTCTCTCTCTCACACACACACACACACACACACACACACACACACACACACACCCTACATCTAGACTGACTCTTTGGAGGCCTGAACTTTTGAGTCATGTGACCTGCCTCCCCGACCAGGTCTAAGTCTTGAGGGCTTGTGAAGAGACTTGTATCCTTTGTAATGTCTTCTACTCTTTGAACAGTCTACAGTATCCATCTCTGCCGGGGAGTGGGACAAGGCCTCCTGCCCTAGAAGCCTTAACAGAGTGCAGCCAAGACTCTACCTTAGATTATTTCCTGTACAAAAAAGGCTTTTAACTTCACCTCCCTAGACTCAGACCTACAACTATTTTTAATCACCTCGGAAATCAGCCTTTCCTTGGGGTCAATGACCCGGCCCCCAAAGGTGGTCAGTGCAATCAAGTTCCCAAATCCCCTCCCTCCTTCTTTCTGTCTTCAGGGGGAGTGGAGAAACCTTGGTAAGGCTGGTGGGCTGAGCCTACCAGCCCTGGCCGGGTTTAAGCAGTTACAGGTGAGGCAGAGCAGACCTTCCCCTTCTCACCTTTTGGAAAGAAGAATATCTCCTTCATCTCTCCCATCAGCATCCAACACACACACACACCACAGAGGGAAAGAAGACTACAGCCACCTAGGGCCCCGTTTGATGCAGGAACGGCTCAGCCAGGGACACCACACAGCATCCTTCTTCCTCCCTGGCTGCGTCCCCTCAGCAGCTGACCAGGAAAGCTGGGTGGACGGACACTTGGCCAGCCTTCCTCCATCCTCTTATCCACCACTTCCTCCTTTTTCTCAGGACAAGTCAGTCCTATTGTCTCAGCCCTCTGGCCCTCTGAGTAGTGGGCCGTTCAACGACTCGTAAGAACGACCTGGAAAGATGCAGGGAAGGAACCACACAGCACGTTTACCGTCCTCCCTTTCACTGGACCAAAATACCGCAGCATGCTGAGTCTTAGATCTCCTAAGCAATCAGGGGTCTGCTCTCCGCCTTGGAATGTGCCCCACCCCCATCGCCAACAGCACTCCCCCCCAGCCACAGAACAGACATTGTTGGGGGGGATGGGGTTCACCAGGAGCACAAAGCCACGCTTCTATATATCCTCCTGTCTGTACTTCAGAATCAAGATCGTGAAGTCTTAAGTGATTTAGAACTTTGTAAGTGTAAACGTGTGGGCGCGAGGTGGAAACGGAAAGCGCTCTGACAAAACTAGGGGTAAAGGGTGGGATCCAGAACCTAGGCCTCCACAGGGAGAGGCGCCATAGGCCTCCGAAATTCCAAACTTCCCGCGGAAAGATCCTGAGCCCTGACCTCCCCAATTCCAACTGGACTACTGAGTCTACGGTCTCACGCCCCTGAAAGTCTGAACCGAAAGACCAAAGGGCCAGGCTCTCTGTTCCTAATCCCCCTGGTCACAGGAACCTGCCCTCCCCACGCACAGCAGCGAAATAAGGAAAGGAAGCCAACCTACGTAGAGTCACAGTCGACCGTGGCCTCCCATTGCGAGAGTGGGTAGAGGAGCACCTCTCGGACGCTCAGATCCCTTGCCGTACACCTCCGGCCGCAGAACCTGGCTTCCCCGAGCCATTAAGTCCCCAGCTGGCTCGGGTTTGGAAACTTTCTGCGAACTTACAGAGTGGATGCATCGTCGCCCTCCCCTTGGACTCTCACAGGGCCCTCGGCCCTCTCCCTTTCCCAGCCAGTTGGAACCAGCCCTTCCTGCCGGCCGCTGGCAAGGGCGGAGCGCCGAGGCAGCAGCCCTTACCTGGGACGCGCAGCCAGCCCGCTCCCGCTCCGGCGCCGCGCTCAGAGCCAACTTCGGCCCCAGGCAGAGCGCCGGCGGGCGTAGGAGGGACTCAAAGCAGGGCGCTGGGCCAGAGCCCGTTCCCGCGGGGGTGACCAGGCCGGAGCAGAGGTGCGGGGGGCCAGCTTCCCAGGGACCCCCCACCCCCCGACTGAGCTGGGCGCGCTTAGTGGTTCGCTCTCCCGCCCGCCTCCCAGGCACAGCGCTCCCCTCTCTCGGCCAGGGTGGGCCGGGCTGCATCACCGTGACATCACCTCCATTCCGGGCGCTCCTCCGGGGCCAGCAGCCCTCCAGGTACAAGCAATCCTAATCCCCAGTAACAAAGCGCGCCCGGCCCTGCCCCCTCCGACTCACCTCCAGGCTCGGCCGAAACGCACTTTCGGGTTGGGAAGGGAGATTCGAGTTTCTAGCCAAACTGACGGGTGGGTTGTTGCTGTTTACTGCCACGCCCCCGCACGCGGGCGCGCGCGCACTTGCGCGTACTCACTTTCGGGACTCGCCTTTCTCTCCCGAAAGCGGTTCGGGGTGCAGTCCAGTACACCCCTGGGCTACATCTCCCAGCGATCACACGCACCCAGAGACGCACGGTGGCCACCTTGGCGCGTCTCCCCGTGACAGACACCCAACCTTTGTCACTTTCGTCCTGGCTTTCCCATGAGACACATGCCTGGCACAGTTCGCTGCTCCCGGCTGGAGCGAGGAACACACTAAGACACAAAGTCCGTCTTTGTCACGGCTTCTGCGCCCCCTCCCCTCGCGAGCTTGCACACGTGGACACAGCACACACGGAGCGTCCGCCTCTTTCCTGCGTGATCCTACCCGGAGAACCCAGTCTCCAAGATCACGAGGGAATGCCACGGCGCACGCCCCTAATTCTGTGGACTGAGTCCAGAACTCCTGCGGACTGTTGGCCAGCGTCTTTGTCGGCCTGACTACCCCACGCCCGAGTTTCTTACATCGCGGGCTCCCCTCCCCGCGTCCCGGTTCCCTGTGGTGACCTGTCCTAATTAGCCTTCTCAGTTTAGTTCCCCGAGGTAGTGTTTAACAGGATCCCTGTGGTCTGTGCGCTCCTGGCCACGTTGTTGCTAACTCCGAGTGCGGCCTCTGCCGAAGTCCGGAGACCTTTCCACGAATTCAGATTCCCCTGAACCACACCCCCACTCTCTGCCTGGGTGGATCCACCCTTTCTCCTCCAGCCCCAGGAATCTGCGGAAAAGAAACCGCAGAAATAGGGAAGCGAGTCCCAGCTGAGGCCTCTCTGGCCCAGTAAACAAGAGATTTCCCCCCCCCCCCCCCCCCCCGGCCACTTTCTCTGGGGACATGGGATCCCGCGGGAGTGTGCTGCGCTGTCTTTGGAGCATTGAGTGGGTCTGGTTGCATTGCTCTGTATCCCCGGAGGGGACAAGACGCAAGAGCAAGGGAGAGGTTGTTGGGCCTGACTGGAGCCCTGGGGAC
Organism: Arvicanthis niloticus; assembly: GCF_011762505.2. NCBI lineage: Eukaryota > Metazoa > Chordata > Mammalia > Rodentia > Muridae > Arvicanthis > Arvicanthis niloticus. The sequence continues at coordinate 7,677,510 of NC_047663.1, forward strand.
TCTGGGGGAGGGCAGGGAGTCGGGTCTCAGGGTGCGGGTTCTCGTGACGCCTGAGTTGCCTGGGGGATCGCCAGGAGCTCGGTCGGAGCCAGCTCGTGGCAGGGCAGGCGGCAGGGCGTGTTTGCTCAATCCTGGGCGCCCGCGAGGGGGAGGGGAGGCAGCTGGTCACAGGCGAGGGGATAGCCAGGTGGAGGAGGGCAGGGAGCTAGTGACCCGTACCTCCCCGGCTGTGTGTTTGCGTACCTCCATCTATGACAACCTGGAGTCTAAACTCAAATGAATCACCCGGAGTTGCCGGAGCGATAAACCTTAGGCGGGTTCCTCCCCTTCGAGCACCACTCTGCTCTTTTCTGTCTCTAGGAGGAATGTTTGCTTAAGGGGAGTTGCGGGGTTGGGGAGGGAGCTTGTGGGGCCCAGACTTTCTAGAACCCTGAATCCTTTCCTGTGCCTTGCAGTTTCTGTCAGGTCTGGGCAACGTGGCAAACAAAGTTCGAACTATTTCAGTGGGTGGCTGCTGCTGGGTACCCGCGCTCCCATTCCTAAGTTCACCTCCCAGCCCAAGGTTAGGGATCCAATGCTCAGGTGTCAAGGCTTGACTGGAGCAGGCAGTTAGTGCCCACGCTAGCTAGAAAGGCAAACAGACTGGTTAGACCTAAGTGCACAGAATAAGTCTCCCTGGACGCTACCTGCTTTTCATTAACTAGGTGACTGATGCCTAACTATGCGCTGAGGGCTTTTTGGCATCTGTGAAAAGCCAGCTGGGGGGGGGGGGTGGTAAGTGGCAGGACCCTCTAAACCATCTCAATTTTCTGTCTTCTCTTTTCCCTACAGTCTCCAAAACTATGATTGGTTTGCCCTGCTTCGTGGCGCACACCTGTAGCTCTAACTCTTGGGAGGAAGAGGCAGGAGGATAGGGAACTCAAGGTCATCCCAAGACCACCCTGAACTACATAAGATTCTGTCTCAAAACTAAACTACCAGTCTTAGCCCTTGCTTTCCACCAGGCAGGGTTATCTATCGGGTGCCTGATCACCCACTGGGAGTCATTTAAAAGGGACTGTCCCACGGGGGCTGAGCTCTGCCCTCAGCTAGCCTTAGTGAGGCAGCTGGCACTAGAAAGGAGGCCAGTGTCTGAGAATTCTTTGCTCTTCCCTGTTCACTAAGGCCCCCTTCTGTAACAAAATCTGCCTTCAAAGGACAAAGCAAATTCCTCTGGGCAGATGGCTCCCACCTCTGCTTCTCTGAGATCCCTGCTGTGCTCTGCTTAGGTCTTGGGAGAAAGAGTTGGGGACTGGGTGAAAGTTCTGTGGACCCTCTCTGACTCCAGTCATAGGAACATCTATCTAAAATCCCTGGTGCCTCTCACCCTGATTGAACCCAATGTCTGCTTCATTTGCTCTCTGCACTTGAGTTTCTGCTGAAAGGCAGGCTGACACCATCTTTATTCAGTTGGCCCATCTTTGAGCTGCCAGGGGCCCTTGGTCCTGGAGTCTTAGAAATGCCACCCACCAGCTGTGTGACAGACCAAGTCATTTCACCCCTCTGACCCACTCACTTTCCTCTTTTGGAAAATGAGAGTGATAACTCCCCCCACACACATACACACACAAATACAACATGTCTAAAATGTTCCACACACACACACATTAGCGCTTACAGACAGGTCTGAGGCCAGACTCCCCCCCACCCCCCACCCCCAGTGTGATGGTCCAGCCTTCTGAGCCATAAGGCAGGTAATTGTTCCGGAAGCACACACTGGATGAAGCTGCTTCTCCAGCAGTGGATAACCCCCCTTTTCAGCATCACTAGGGAAGGCTTGCTGGCTGTGCCCAGCTGAGCGCTGGTTTGTGCTAATTTGTCCCTCTTCAAGCTTTGTTTCTTCTACCCCCTGTCTCTGTCTGAGCAAAAATTTCTCTAAACTCCACCCTGCCTCCATGTCTCTGCCTCTCAGAAGCCTTCCTCGGTTCCCCCAGATGGCCGGGTCTTAGGGTTTGTCTGTGTAACAGCCCTGGCCATCCTGCAACTCACTCTGTAGAGTTCAAGCTGACCCTGAACTCAGAAATCCCCCTGCCTCTGCCTCCCAAGTGCTGGGATTAAAGACGTGCACCACCACGCCTGGCTCAGAAAGGACTATCTTAAGAGGGCTCAAGAGATGGTTCAGCATTTAAGAGTCTTGTCGATCTTGCAGTGGACCCAGGTTCAGTTTCCAGCACCCACATGGTGGCTCACAGCCAAGCAGAGCTGCCTCTCAGAGCCTCTCAGATCTCCTCAGGGGCCAGGCGTGCATGTGGTGAGCATATAGCCAACGCATGCAGGTGAAACGGTTATAAAATAAATAAATCTTAGAAATATCTTTTTAAGGAGCGAGCCCTCCTGAGTTGCCTTGTCCACACAGAGCCTACTCTACATTCATTTATTTATAATTTATTCTAGTGTGTTTTCATTAACCTTCTAAATTGTCTTCCCTACTAAACAATACCTTTTATTAAAGAGCAGGGATTTTTCTGGTCCTAGCATCTGACATACAGCCTGACACACAGTAGGTGCTTTTAGTGGATGCTTCTGAACTTGAATTTGCCCACTCTGTGCAAATCACCACAGACCTTCCCCTCACACCAGTGACCTTACAAGTCGTGCCTTACCTGCTTTGCACCAGCAGTGTTACAGCTTCCTGAGAAATAGGAAAGCCTCGTACCTGCTGGAGAGGTTAGCCTGCCCTAACACAGAGAGCAGGGCTCCATATTAGAAGCCCAGGGTAGAAACCTGATAACCCATTTTGGATATAGTCAACCCATATATACTATACAGGTCATTCATTACCTGTTCCTAAGAAGGAACCTGTAGTCTATCCCAAGCACAGGGATCCTGGACCACAATGTGTAGAATCTCACAAGGGAGACAGGAAAGGCCAGCCCTGACTTAGAGATCAAGGGTCCTGATGGATTACAGTCTTTCAAAGTCAGGCATGGTGTCACATCCTGTAACCCTATCAAGAGAAAGAAGGGGTGGAAGAGGAGATCATGCATTCTTCCTTAACTATACATATTGGGTTAGAGGCTAGCCTGGGCTACATGAGACCATGTCTTATCCACCCACCCCAAGAAAGAAGAGAAGAGTAAAAAAAGGTGTGGGGGGAGGAAAATAAGGAAAGACAGGCCAGCTATATCATACTGCTGAGAGTGGGGCCGGGAACCCTGTGTGGTGGAATTGGGGGTTGGCTGGGAGTCCCACAGCTACTGGGAAACCTCTCCCTGTTTATTGAGCCTGTATTAACCATTACTGCCCCGAGCAGTATACTGCTGGCTCCTTTCCCCTTGAGCTCCTAGGGGCTTCCTGCTGAACAGACAGCTGGGTTATTTCAGAGTGTTCCTACTACCTGTGGCAGCCACTTTACAAAGCTGGAAGCCAGGATCCTAAGAAATCAAAAACCATTCACTCCTCACTGCTGGCTGCCCATGGCTAATCTCTCAGGAATTGTACCCGGAAGCAGGCTTTGGGTAGAGCCTGCCGGAATGTCACCTGACACTGAACCCTTCCACGAAACCTGTGCCTCCCCTGTCTTGTGTCAACCTCCCGCTGGCCCCTCTACAGCTCAGTGGCTCAACACCAGTGACCAACTCCCCCAAGGGAAGGAAAATAGGCTTTTCTAAGGTGTTCATATGGGTCTGGCCAGTCCTCATCAACAGACCTAGCGCATCCTAAAACCAGGCCTCAAATCCAAGTCTAGACATTCAAGACAATCAACTAACCCAGCCTTTCCAAAACCAAGACAGAAACGTGTGGCCATGCTGTGTTCCGCTCCCCTCACCTTAGGGTCACCTCAATCTGAGATCCTTTCAAGGGTGAGCATACTTGGTGGCTGATCCCTAACCCTCCAAACCTACTGCACTGCTCACAACCTCGCTGTCATCCCGCAGAGTCCCACCTAGTGAGGGATAGCCACCAACTCTGATCCAAGCTGAAAATGGCTCCAGGGGCCACTAAGTCAAAATCCAAATTAATTCCTGTATCTGTACTTTCAGTCCCTCTGGCCTGTGCTCAAGGAAGAGCTTTCCAATCTTCCCCACAGGAAGTCGCCACTCCAGCCAGAGAGGCCTGAATCAGCCTCCCACACTGGCCTTCCTTTGGCTCACTCCCACCAGCCTCCATTCTCAATCCAGGATGTCTTCCCCCTCCTCTCAGCCTGTCAGAGAGCATTCCCCCTGCTCATCCCCCCACCAGCCCACCACACCACACCCCTACCCCTCCCTCCCTCTATCCCTCTCCTTGAAGCTCTGGGGATTCTTCTGTAAGGAATGCTGGTAACACCAAGAGTCCTTTTCCTGGGCAACACACACACACAGAGGAATCTTCTATTTTTATAGTTTGTTTTTTTCAATTGGTTGGTTGTGGATTTTGCTTAGCCTGGCTGGCCGCACATTCTATAAGTAACCAAAGACGACCTTGAACTCCTGTCCCTCTTGCCTTTCTCTGTCTCCTGAGTTCTGAGATTACAGGTGTGGCCACTACTCCGGCTTTACTCTTTACGTTGTTAATTTTTAGGGTTGTTTTTGAGATGACCTCCCCAACTATCTGAATCTCATCTCTCTCTCCACCGGACTATATTGTTAGTGATATCTTATGCACAGATGTCTTGCCTCCATGTTCTCTGATAGTCTCTGCTGGGAATGGATTCTAGATTCCAAAGCTCTTCTTCCCAGCAGCCCCTGGCATAGAATGGTACACATCTAAGCGGAGGCATTAACTATGGGCAGATTGATTGGATTGATTGTCCAGGGCTGTAGGAGGCTGTCAGCCTTCTGTGAAGGGATGATGTTGGGGGCGGGGAGCTTGGAGTCTACAAGAACCCAGTAACCAGGACTCTGGCTCCCTGGCCCTGGGGCTGATGCGCTTGGAGAGGAAGCCTGGTTGATAATACAATACCTGCGACAGTTTACCTCTACATAGCATTAAACCGTTTCTGTCTTTGGCACAAATGAAGCTTACAATCGTGTAGCTATCCAAATGATAAATAGATTTCACAAGCCAGGTGTTATTAAAGGTAGGTAGCGTAGCATTCCACAAGGCAGATATTATTGTCTCTATTTTATAGATTGTTAGAGATTCATAGAGGTTAAAACCAGCCATGAGTTATAACCGTTTTTAGCCTTTGATTCTGCTCGTCTGGTACCCTGAACCCCAACTCCCGCATAGCCTTACCATCTTCCGCTTAAAGTAAGGTTGTTTATGTACACGTGTCCGCAACCAAGGAGCGGTGTGCCCGGTTCATCTTTGTGCTTACACAATGAGGCTTCGGTTAACCTTTCTAAAGGGAATTATTAGATGAGAGATCTGCACAGGGCCTGAGGAGGCTACCAGGGCTGTAGAACACACCTGCTGGCAAGCCCGCAGGGTGTGCCCAAGTGCTCTCCGTTCACCTTCAGAAGCCAGCCACAGCCTGTTCCCATTTTCTGCTGGTGGCCCTTGTTCCCAGTGGTCACTTCAACTCTACAGCTTGAGGCCATCTGGCAGTTCAGCCTCTGTAGCCACCACCGACAAGGCTCTTCTGCAGCTAATCCAGCCACTGACAGGCTGCACAAAGCAAAGCCTTATTTTAGTTACTGTGTTTGTTTGATTGATTTTTAAAACAGAGGTCTCAGGTAACCCAGTCCAGCCTTGGATTGGCTATTGGCTGTGTATCGAAGGGTGACCTTGATTTCTGATCCTCCTGCCTCCACCTCCGTGAGCTGAGATTACAGGAGGGCTCCACCACAGCTGGTTTATTCCATGCTAGGGATGAACCCAGGGCCCCATGCTTTCTGAAGAAGCACTCTGCTGACTGAGGCACACCTACAGCCCCTTATTTTGTTGTTGTTGGTGGTGGCTGGCTAGGGTTTCATCCTATAGTCCAGACGGGCCTCAAATTCATGACAATTCTCTTGTCTCAGCCTCTCACCGCCAGCTCAGCAAAAACTTTTAAAAGTCCCAGTCACTACTCACTCCCCGATCTGGAATCTGAAGCCACCAATACTCTTGAACCCAGCTCAGACTTCTGGTCCTGCCTGCACTCACCAAAAATGGTATTTCCAGCAGGGCAGGGCAGGGCAGGACAAGGCTGGGCAAGGCAGGGAGGGGCCAGCCAGCTGGCTTCAGGGCTGTGTTTAGGGCCAGCTGTTCCCACTGCTACCGGAGCTTGACTGTCTCTTTCACCGGAAGCCCCAGTTGCGGTGTGGCTCTGGCTGCCGGGAACCAGTGCGCTATTCTGGGAGTGTGATGGGGCTGGGCAGCCGGTGAAACTTCAGCTCCCTTGGTTTCTAGGCTGGTCTCCTCCCTGATGATGATAAGGCAGAGTTCAGGCATTAAACAAGCACAGAACCACTGATGGCAGGTCTGAGGGTCCTAAAAGCAATTGTGGTCTTGCTAAAACGGGACCTGGCAGGAGTGGGCAGCCTGTGTTCAGTTCTGGGCTCAGCAGCCAGCTTTCTTGATGTCACTCACAGGGCCCATGGTTCTTCCCTCCCCCCTCAACCCCAAGTCTTACACTTAGTCCTCATATCTGCCCTATTTTTTTACAAAATTAACCCATTCATGGGCCTTCTGAAGCCATCCCTACAGGTTAAATCCAGTGACCGATTTCCTCAAAGGTCCTTGCTTTTTAAATATTCTTACTGTATTTATCTATTTTTATTTATTTATTCGAGGGGCAGGGGGGCGTGGTACACAAACACACAGCCTCAGAACTGATTGTGTCATTTGCTTTGAAACAGATGATTTAGGCCACTTTTTGACCACCAAGTCCCTGGGACTCTGCTTGATATCCACACCCCCAAAAGATGCACACTGGCCTTAGGAAATAGTAGGGTCAAGGCTGGGTGTGGTGGCACATGCCATAATCCCCAGCGCTCAAAGGCAAAGACAAGCAGATCTCTGTAAGTTCAAGGCCAGCTGGGTCTACATTGGAGTCCCAGACCAGCAAGGACTGACTATTCAATGAGACCCAGTCTCAAAACAAAGGAACAAAATAAAGTCAGGACTGGAGAGATGGCTCAGTGGTTAAGAACACTGGCTGCTCTTACAAAGGACCAAGGTTCGGTTCTCAGCACCCACAGGCAGCTCACAACCCTCTATTGTCTTCAGTTGAGAGGCTCTTCTGGTGATCTCATGTGGCTTCCATGAGCACCAGGCATACACGTGGTGTGCATACACACAGGCAGGCAAACACTCATACCTAGTAAAACATAAATGAGTGTTTTGTTTGTTTGGGTAAGGTAGCATCAAGTAAAGGACAGATGGCAACATCTGGGAGCAAAGGAAGGCAAGACAGGCAAAACACAGGGAGAAAGATGCTGCCTCCGGGTCCCACCAGGTTGGCCACTCCTTGGACTACAGCAGATGAATGGAAGATGAACAGAAGGGAGAATGGAGGATGGGTTCCCAACGGAGGCCGACTGGGAGAAGTCAGCCAAGCAGCACGATCTGTTAAGCAGCACGATCCGTTCCGAAGCTGCACACTGAGGACCCAGCTCCTTTCTGTTTTTGGAGCTTCTTTCTCACGGTATTGCCGAGTATTGGGGAGACAATTTGGGGTCTCAGAGCTCCCAAAGGCAGTGGTTCCCTAGGTCAACGGCTCTGCCACACTTCCACAGCGGTCCCCAGAGGCAGGGGCTGTCACCCATTTTACAGATGAGCAAGTTGTGTGGTCTTTGGGTTTCTCTGCCATCCCTGCAAGCTCTATGAGCTTTCCATCCATCAGAGTGTGCCCCTGGGTGAGCTCTCAACCCAACCCCAGGCACCAATCCCACTTTTGTCTGTTCCTCCCCAGATGGAGGTCTTTTCTTTATCTCTGTGATGATTAAAGACTAGGACGTTGGGCCCCTGAGATGGCTCAGGGGGTACAGAAAGGTGCTTGGCTGCTCACCAAGGCTAAGGACAAGGATCATCTCCCAAAAGTTGTCCTCACATATGCACCTGGCACAAGCATGCATGCAATTGATAAATCAACATTATTTTAAAACTTTTCTTAAGAACAGAAGGTTGGTGTGTTGGGTCTCCTGCCTCTCACCTTTCCCTAGGTTCTCTCCAGTGCTCTCTGACATCATCCCAGTTAAACACACCTGTAGTGGTTTGTATATGCTTAGCCCAGGGAGTGGTGATATTAGGAGGTGTGGCCTTGTTGGAGGAAGTGTGTCACTGTGGGGGTAGGCAATGAGACCCACATGGAAGCCAGTACTCTGCTAGCAGCCTTCAGATGAAGATGTAGAACTCTCAGCCCTCCTGCACCATGCTCCCACCTTGATGATGATGGACTGAACCTCTGAACCTGTAAGCCAGCCCCAATTAAATGTTGTCCTATAAGAGTTGCCTTGGTCATGGTGTGTGATCACAGCTGTAAAACCCTAACTAAGACAACATCCTTCCTTGGCTGGCTGTGGTGGCACATGACTTTAGTCTCAGCACTCCAGAGGCACAGGCAGGTAGATCTGTGTGTCCAAGGGTTCAAGACTAGCCTTGTCTACAAAGTGAATTCCAAGACAGCCAGGACTACATAGTGAGACCCTGTTTCAAAACAACAACAACAAAAAAACATTGTTCCTTGAAATACAAGGCACACCTCTGTCGCCTAGGAGCTGATTAAGACTATAGACTTCTGGGAATGGAGAAATGGCTCATAAACTGCTCTTGGAGAGGACACAAGATTGGTTCCTAGTTCTCACTTTGAGCAGCTACAACTGTCTGTAACTCATGTGTACATAGCACACACAAACACATGCATAATTAAAAATAATTTTTTAAATATATCTTAAATTGAGCAGTGGTGGCTCATTGTTTTAATCCTAGCTCTTGGGAGGCAGAGGCAGAAGCATCTCTGAGTTCAAGACCAGCCTTGTCTACAGAGCAAGTTCATCCAGGCAGTCAGGTAGTCAGGGCTACATAGAATATATATATATATATATATATATATATATATATATATATATGCCTTCATACACACACACACACACACTCGCGCGCTCACACATGAGTGCCCATCAAGGACAAATGTGTTGGATCCCCTTGCAGCTAGAGTTACAGACGTGTGTGTGTGTGTGTGTGTGTGTGAGACTATCTATTTCTGGGGTTTGGTTTTTTTGAGACAGGGTTTCTCTGTGTAGCTCTGGTTGTCCTGGAACTTTCTTTGTAGGCCAGGCTGGCCTCAAACTCAGAGATCCTCCTGCCTCTGCCTCCCAAGAGCTAGGATTAAAGGTGTGTGCCACCACTTGACTTACATTTTTCCGGCAGTGTGGAGGGCAGAAGATAACTTGCAAGAGTTGTTCTTTCTACCATGTGATTTCTGGGGATCCAACTCAAGTTTTCAGACTTGGTGGCAAGCACCTTTGCCCACTGGACCTTCTCACCAGCCCAAGACTAGATTTCTGAACCCACCTAAACCTATCCAATCAGAACCTCTCGTTTATTGAGGGCACAGGTGACTGAGATCTCTTAAGGTTGCATCCTCTTAGATACAAGTCCATCTTGGATACTAACATTGTGTGGTAGTTTTAATAAGAATGGCTCCTTTAGACTCGTATGTGTGAATATTTGGTCCACATTGGTGGAACTGTTTGGGAAGGATTAGGAGGTGTGGCCTTGTGGAAGGAGGTGTGGCCTTGTGGAAGGAGGTATGTCATTGGGGGAAGGCTTTGAGGTTTCAAGTGTCTCTCTCTACTTTGAGGATCAAGATGTAAGCTCTCAGATGCTTCTGCTGCCATGTCTTTGTTCTACCATCACGGACTCCAACCCTCTGTCAGCCCCAAATTAAATTCTTTCCTGGGTTGTGTCTGTTGTGGGGTAGAGAGAGCTGACAAGGTGAACAAAACCACAGGCTGATTGAGTGGTGTGTGGAGGGAAGACAATCCCATTAAACAGGAGTAGTCCTGGAAACAGTTTTGATGGGGAAAAGAACTCTCCAGAGGAAATAAGAGACTCACCTGGAGCCTGACTTTGGGCTTCTTTGTGGGTTTCTTTTTCTTCCACCCTTCTCCTCCCCTCTTCCTCCACCCTTTCAACTAGTGTGGGGGGGGGAATGGAGGGGAAAGAGAATGATGATATCATTAGAATACTTCCTGCTGATTAGGGGCATTGAGTTCTTTGGGGCGAGCTTGATCTTCCCCATCAGGAAGTCTGGTTTCTTCTTTTCATGTTTACACACAACTGCTTGATGATCTGTGACCAAAAGCTCCCAAACACCAGCCGGCCAACCTGTCCCTTCTCTCAGAGCTCTAGCATGTATGTACCTTCTGAAAAGTCCCCAGAATTCCAAATGTCACACAATTGCAGAAGCTACCCGCAGCTGGCAAAACCACGCCCCTGCTAGAGCACGGGGCAACTTGTAGTCAGCTGCTAAATAAAGCAGCCCCATACCCCACACCTGGATTAAAAATGAAAACACATTCTTATAATATTTCTGTGTCTTTAAAGAAACCAAAATTCTCACCACAATCATCCCACCACCACCACCAAATTGGCTGGGAAAAGTCCAGAAGTGAGAAGCCCTTGGTGGTTTGCAGTAGGAAGCCCGTAGAAGGGAACTGAGGAGATCAAGCTGTGCCCTGCTGGCTAAGTGACTCCATATTGTGCTTTGCCCTAGGCAAATTTTACAGAACATCATTTGTGTAGATATAGAAGCGGGTTGATGTCGAATGTTGAGTATATAGATACTACCACCTGTGAGACACAGACTTAAGAAGGTTCTTTCTACAGACCTGTCAGGGGAGATTGGAAACACATGGGCACAGGGGCTTATTCAGAGTGTGTTTAGATGTCCTAGCAGGAGGATGCAGCTGCTTGTGTATGCTTGACCCCAAACTGATTCTCCTCTACTGAAGAAGGTCATCCTCTTCAACTCAGGATGCAGCTTTGGGAGGAGCACGGGTGACTGGTGAGAAAGCAAGTGGATACGCCCCTTGACAGCCAATCAATAGGGCCCGGTGTTGCAGCCAAGGGGCTCTCCCAGCCCACTTGGGCATGTTAGAATCATACCAGGCTGGGTGTAGTTGTGTAAGCCTTCAATCCCAGCACTTGGGAGGTAGAGACAGGTGACACTCTGTAAGTTCAAGGACAGCCTGGTTTACACAGAGAGTTCTTGGACAGCCAAGGATACATAGTGAGACCCTGTCCCAAATTTTTAATTAATTAATTAATTAATTAAAAAAAATAAGGGCTGGGGAAATGGCGTAGTGGTTAAGAGCGCATATTAACTCTTCCAGAGGACCTGAGTTCTGTTTCCAGCACCCATGTTGGGTGGCTCACAAGTATCTGAACTCCAGCTCTAGGGGATCTAATGCCTTCCTAAGGCCTCCTCAAACACACACACATGAAAAAGAAATAAATATTTTTTAAATGGAAAGATTGGAAAGATGGCTCAGAGGTTAAGATGTTAAGATCAGGGGCTGCTCTTCCAGAGGACCTGGGTTCAGTTCTCAGCCCTCACATGGTGGCTCACAACCTTTGGTAACTCCAGCTCTGAGATCTTCTTCTGGCCTCTGTGGGAACACACACACACACACACACACACACACACACACACACAAATAAATATAATAAAAATATAATTTAAAAAAATCAGAATAACCAGGCTAAGAACTTACCAAACACTCCCGACCCAGGAAGGCCACAGCGTTGTCACTGGGAGCCTTAAGGAGGAAGACATCAAACACTTCAGTGCTAATGGCTCTCACCACAGGTCATCTGAACATGGGGTGTGCATGAAGGAATCAACAGAGACATAATTGTCCCTGGGCTTTAGTTCAGCTCAGTCCCTACAGCAGATGTGACCTAATCAAGTGGCTGTCCATCTGCCTGTCCATCCATCTGCCTGGACAAAGTTCTGCACTTTGCCTCTGTGGCTCAGCTCGACCTCCAGGGCTGCCTTAACCCATGACCCAGAAGGTAGGCTCTGAGTTTTTCCATCATGTCCCATCCACACCAGCGCCTCTCTCCATAGCAGCTCTCTGCCTCTCTCACTTCTCACCACAGCCTTGAAATCTTTAGGAGCTCCGCCCTTCTGTAGCCACTGTGTTACACACACACACACACATACACACACACACACACACACACACACCTATGCACACGAACACACACAAGCACTCGGGTGCATGCACATATACACCTATGCACGCACACCCATTTGATATATATGAATTATCATTGCTGTGCATATGTGATCTGTGATCTAAGAATTAATATAATATTAATAATTAAAACTGGAATAAAGGAACTATTGTTGCCAATGACCAGCTATGCAGGCAAACTGGGGGCTCCTCAACAAATGGAAGCCAATGAAAGTGACATAGTTCCTAAATTCATTTAATAAATTCTGACACTGTGGAGAGACATGAATCCACCTAGCCTTTTTTTTTCCTTCTGACATCTGACATCACGTACTCATGAGCATGGCAGAAAGCAGAATGGGGATTGGGGCCAAGTGCAAACCTTCATAAAAACGTTTTTCTAGTTATCAAAAGCTGTTATCAGGCCTGGGACGTGGACCAGTGAGTGAGTAAGGGCATGGCTTTGAATGCCTCACAACCTGAATTTGTTCCCCAGAGCTGATGTAAACGCAGAGAGAGAGAGAGAGAGAGAACTGACTGCACACAAGGATCCCCTGACCCCAACATGCACACCATGTCAGGCACAGGGACACACGCCAGGGGCTGGGGACAAATTACACAGCAGTTCCCAAGCAGTGGGTCGCAACCCCTTTGGTGGGGTCTAAGGACCTTTCACAGGGTTTCCTAAGACCATCAGAAAACACAGATATTTATACCACAATTCGTAACAGTAGCAAGATTACAGTTATGAAGAAGCAATGAAAAGAACTTTATGGTTGGGGGTCACCACAACATGGGGAACTGTATTATCAGGTCGCAGCGTTAGGAAGGTTGAGAAGCACTGATTTAGTTCCCTAATGACGATTCAGAGACAGCCATACCCAGTGACCTTTCTTCATATTTTCCAGGCATACCTGGCTGGGAGGAGTCACCGGAAAGCTGGGAGCACACCCGGGGGCTCTTTGCATCCAGTTTTTAGTAGGGATCCCAGAAGCAAATGACACTTGCTGCTGAGCTTTCCTGCCTCTGGACAAACCCTGCCACCTTGGCCTCAGTCAGTTCACCAGCCGTTTCCTGCTCTTAAGTGGTAAGCAGGAGCCTCAGACTTAGACAAGAACGGAGTGTGGTCAGTTCTTCCACGCAGGCCTGAGGCTTGCTGAAGGTCACTTTTATGCTTACCCTGAAGTAGCCAGCACAGAGCAGTTGAACAGGAGAGATTTACTCCCAACAGCCCTTTTGCAAATACCAGATTGCATTTCAAAACAGTTGCCTTGCTCACTGGGCCATTCCCTAACCAGGCCTGCAAACAGCAGGTCTGCAACTTCCCTGTCCTTGGACCTGCTTTGGTGATGAAATGTGATCCAGGAGAACCCCTCTTGGCCTTGGAAGAGCAGCTCTAGGCCTACTCTCCATCTCAGGGTTCTCTTTCCAGCAGCGCATTGGCTCTCATGTAGCCCAGGCTGGCCTTGAACTGCACTGAACTTCTGATCTTAACTGCCTCCACTCCCCTCCCTTCTACCCCGCTTTTTTGGTTTTTTGAAGATAGAGTTTTCTCTGTAGAGCCCTGGTTGCTCTAGAACTCACTCTGCCTCCTGAGAGCTGGGATTAAAGGCATGTGCCACCATTGCCAGGTCTCTGCCTCCACATCTAGAATGCTGGTACTGCAGGTGTGTGCCACTCTACCTAGTTGGGTTTCTCTTTATTTATTTATTTTGAAAGATTTACTTATTTTGATCTTATGTGTGTGTTTGCCTGCATGTATATGTGCCCCATGTGTATGCAGTGCCCATAGAGTCCAGAAGAGGGCGTCAGATCCACTGTAACTTGAGTTACAGATAGTTGTGCGCCACCATGTATGTGGGTGCCAGGTACTAAACCTGGGTCCTCTGCAAGAGCAGCAAGTGCCCTTAACCACTGAGCCGTCTCTTTAGGCTCAGCACCTGGGTTTTTTATGCTAGGATTCCAACCCAAGGTTTTGTGCATGCTAGGCAAGCTGGCTACCAACTGAGCTACACTTCCAAACCCCGCTAGATGTTATACAACCCCTTCTGGGGAAAGGGTAGCCTGGTCTGGCTAACATCTCTCTGGTCCATGCTTCCCTATGGGTTCCTGAAACCACTAGTTTCCTCAATGTTCTGTCTTGGGTAGAGTTCCAGCATCTCTCCAAGACACACTGTCCAGACCCTTGCTCTGACATTCAGTAACTCTTCTCCAAACACAACACCTACCTACCTGGCCAGGTGTGGAAATACAGAAGCAGAAAGCAGCTTCTGGTGCCAGTGGGCTGGGGGAAGCACAGGTTAAGTTGTCTTGTTCCCTTCCTACCTCCTCCCCCCCCACTCCAGATCATGTCTTCATCATCTACGGACAGCGGGTGTTCTGTCCTTGCAGAGGATCAGTTCTTCTGTGCAATCAGTTCAGTCCCAGAGCCGGCCGTTTCTCTCAGGCTCACAAGAGTTCTCGACAGTTCACCTCTGTATTAGTCAGGGTTCTCTAGAGTCACAGAAAACTTATGGAATGTCTCTCTATATTGAGGGAATTTATTGTGATGACTTACAGTCTGCAGTCCATCTCCCCAACAATGGTCAGCTGTGAATGGGAGTCCGAGAATCTAGTAGTTGCTCAGTCCCAGGAGGCTGGTTGTCTCAGCTGGTCTTCTGTAGAAGTAGATTCCAACAGACATACTGGCAAGTAAATGCAAGCAGGCAAAGAAGAGTGACTCTTCCTTCTTCCAGTGTCCTTTGTAGGTCTCCAGCAGAAGGTGTGGCTCAGATTAAAATGTGTATCACCATGCCTGAATCTGGGACTTGTTTTGTCCCAGGCTGACCTTGAACTCAGAGATCTCCTCCCTTTAGTCTCCTGGGATTAAAGAAGTGTACTACCTTGCCTGGGCCTAAGCTTTTCATAGCCACTGTGCCTCAAGACCTCCATGCCAAGATCCAGGTCAGAAACTTGTGTCTTTCAGCCTCAAGGTCAGGATCACAGGTGAGCCCTCCAATTCTGGATTGTAGTTCATTCCAGATATGGTCAAGCTGACAACCAGGAATAGCCATTACAGCCTCCATTTCACAGATGAGAAGACTGAGGCCTGAAAGAGTTCAGTAACTACCACCAATTAATTACAAACATTACCTGACCCACTATGGAGTCCCAGATATGATGCCGGTACCCAGACCATCGCTCACTGCCGCCCAAATCTGTGCTTTTGCCTCCTGGTTTTGCTCCTTTGACCTGATAAAAACAGGCCTGACCAGGTCTAAAACTGCTCTCCGGGATGGCCTGGGGATAACTAGGATGTTGCACAAGAGAGACCTGCAAATAGTCGCCTCACAACCTGGCTCTGGATCTTTTGACTGTGGAGCCTGTGATGTCATTTCCTGCCTGATAACAAAGCAGCTTTGCTGCCTGCCCCCTGCGCTGGTTGTCATGGGTGGAGTGAGCTTAGCCGAGTTAAGAGTGCTCAGAGAGCTGTTTGATGTTCTTCAAATAAAAGGTATTGTCAGCCTCTTTGACTCCTCAGAGGGCCTGAGTAGCTCGGCTGCTCTACAAATATTTGTGGGTTTCAATGAGCTTCCTGAGAAGTCCAAGGAGGAGCAAGGCCACCCAGCCACTCTTCTCTGTAGCCACAGCTGGCCCACAATGCTCAGAAGAACAAGACTGGGTCAAGCGTCTAAGGAGTCACATGAATGCGTTGTCGTGCCTCCTGGCTCCCAAGAGATCAGTGAGCAAGGATGGCAAAGAGATAAATAATAAATCTTCCACGTGATTCCGGCGGTTGATATATAAGCAAGCCACCCCAGACTTAGTGCCTTAAGACAATAATATCTAGTTATTTAGTAAGACGAATGCTTATGTAACCCAGGCTGGCCTCCAGATCCACATATGGTTGAGGATGACCTTGGTCTCCTAAAACTCCTGCCTCTGCTTCTTGAGTGCTGGCTTTGCAAAGTCACTATGCCTGGTTTCTATAATACTGAGGATCAGATCCATGGCAGATAATCTTCCCCTGAGCTAAGACTCCAGCCTCATTGATTTATTTCTGTCTGACAGTTATATATATAAGTTGGCTCAACAGATTGGCTCTTCCTTAGGTCCCTATGGATTTGCAGGCTGTGGTCATCTGAAGGTCCAACTTATTTGGATGGACTAGATGCCAGCTTGGGGCTTCTCCCCATGGCCTCTGCCCAACAGTAGAGTCCAGACTTCTAAATGTCTCAGTTACAAGAATAGCTAGAAATTGTTAGTCTTCAAGGAGATACAGATGTGCCTAGTGTTGGCATTGGCCACATTCTGATGGAAGGCACCCACGTCAGTCCAGGTTGAAGGAGGCACCGGAAGGGACTTCCTATCTCTGTGGATCGATCAGTGCCAGAGGGAAGTGGAGTCTGATGATTTAAGAGATAAGCATCACCCAGGCCTTTCCCAAGTCTCCTGAGCTGCCCAGCTTATCAGAGCTGTTGTTACGGCAACAAGGAAGCCCTGGCTTTGGTGGGGGATATGGGAATAGCCTGAATAGAAAAAACGCTGGACATTGCCCTTTTCTCTGCTGGACAGCTGTGTAGGCCTAAGTTCTGTAGCTAGCCACTCTTTTATCAGGTAAGGCCTCCCTGTGTAGTGCAGGCTGGCCTCGAACTCATGATCCATCTGGCCTCAGCCCCCAGATGCTGGGATTACAGGTGTGTGCCACCACACCCCAGTGTCCATCAAAATCTTATCTTGATACTTAGTTACATTTATCAAGATTCAGATGCCAGTAAGGGTGTGGCGGTACAGGACTTCGGCTGTCTGGCCTAAATAACAAGACCCTGACTTCAAGAAGAAACAGCAGATACTCAAACACAGCAAGGACCGCAGAGCCACACTTCATATACAGCCTCTAGGCATTCATCCCATTAATACCCTAAGGTCTTTCCACCCCGGAGGGACTAGCAGGACTCTCTCCCCCAGCTGAGCACACAACGGCTTAAAGACAATTGAGCTCCCAGCCTCTGCAAGCTATCAATTTGCCCATTGTCTGCAGCCCCGGCCCCAGGTTCTTCACTCTTCTGTATCAGCATTCGAGGTTCTCCTTTGATTAGTGTTAACAATGTGTGCTTTTGGACAATTTACCACTTCCCTAAACCTGAATTTCCTCCTCTGCAAGTAAGAAACAAGACCGCTGCCTCTTAGCAAGGTCATGCATATTAAATAAAAAGGCTGGGGCTAGTGAGATGGTTGGGGTGGGGGGGGGGGAGAGGGAAGAACTTGCTGCCAAGCCTGATGATCTGAGTTCAATCCCCAGGATGATAAAGAAGAGAGCCAGCTACTGCAAGCTGTTCTGTGGCATCACATGAATTCATGTCTGCCACAAATAGAAATATTTATAAGTTGGGCAGTGGTGGCGCACACCTTTAATCCCAGCACTTGGGAGGCAGAGGCAGGCAGATTTCTGAGTTCCAGGCCAGCCTGGTCTACAGAGTGAGTTCCAGGACAGCCAGGGCTATACAGAGAAACCCTGTCTCAAAAAAAAAAAAAAAAAAAAAAAAAAAAAAAAATTCCAGCCACTCTAAGGGCTGAGACAGACATATTGTCATAAAGTTGAGTTCAGGCTGGGCTAAATAACCAAGCATTATTTCAATTTTTCAATTAAAAACAAATGTAGAACACTTGTCTTGCATGTATGAGGCCCTGGATTCAAGATTCCCAACACCACAAAAAAAAAAAAAAAAAAAAAAAAAAACAAACAAAAAAAAAACCCTTCCTAGTATGTGGGACAGGCCCATTGAGCAAGCTACTAGTCACAACCACAGGTTAGCCCTGCGTTCCTATGTATCAGGTATAGTGGTATGTGCTTTCAAGATATTATATTCTCAACCTCTGGGCTCTCAGAGCCCAGTGCAAATCATGTCTCTGTTTTTTGTGATTCTGTTGGTCGTACGGATGTTTTTTTTTGTTTTTTTTTTTTTTTACGTATTTATTTATTTATTTATTTATTTAACGTGCATTGGTATTTGGCCTGTGTGTACATCTGTGTTGGATTCCCTGGAACTGGAGTTACAGACTGTTGTAAACTGCCATGTGGGTGTTGGGAATTGAACCCAGGTTTTCTGGAAGAGCAGTCAGTAAATACTCTTAACCGCTGAGACCTCTGTCCAGCCCTGCCCATTTGTTCTTACAAAGTTTTCTTAGCACACAGCCCTGTGGGTTTATTTACTACTGACTCCTCTGCTTTCACGCCTACAGGACCCAGCAGCGATGGAGATCACGTGACTGTGAAGTTAAATATCCTTGCTCTCTGGCCCTTTACAGAAAGTTTGGCCGCCCTGGATAAGGGCATTTGCCAGGCTTTTAGGCTGTCTTCTGCATCAGATGGTTCCAGCATGGACTTCTGTTGGGCAGAAAGAAGAGTGTAAGAGATTCCTGTTTACAATCAGGATGTTTTGGTGTCAGGATTTATTCAGGACTAGAGCCCAGCTAGGAGCCAAGGTGTCCTTGACTTCACCCCTGCCCTGAGCCTGCCTCTGGGTACCCGGGCACCTCTCGTCCTCCAGGCAGGAACGAACACAAAACAACTGTTTACCCCAATCCCACACCCCAAGAAGACAGGAGGAGACTTGTTCACTACCATCACACAGGAATTCCCCACCCCCCACCACCGCTCCAAACTGAGCGCAGAGCCTCCCCACAGAAGTTAAATTCCCCGGCCCGAGACTGAGCCGGGCTGTAACCCGATCTCCTCCGTCTTAGTGTGACCTGGTTCAAGTGGCTGTCTGGCACTCCCCTCCCCCCTCCAGTCTTCTCTTCCCACTCCAGGAAAAGGAAGGTTTACGGAAGAGGCCGTTCTCCTGTTATTGGTCAAAGACGGTTGGCCAGGGTTGTCTGCTTAGGAGCAACAGCGATCTCCTTACTTGGTCCCTTTTCTTGCTTGGGGTGTCCTGGGTTCTCTGTGGGTTGTGACTCCCGCCGCTTTCCAGAGCTGGCAGGGGTTCTGAGGAAGGGGAGGGCCTGCTCTTCGCAGGATAATCTGAGCATCCAGTTTACCTGCTTCTGGCTTCAATCACCAAATAAACAAGTGCTTAGGCACGAGGCCCCACTCTTCCCTGCCCAGTGAAGTGTGCCAGCTCTGGCTGTGTCTTTGAGTGCAGTGCTGGCGCAGGCTGGCCACAGCTCCTGCTGAGCCATCAACGTCCCCAGAACCCCGGCTGCAGCTGGCTCCTGGGGAGGATGCTATGGTGCCCAGCCCCCTTACTGTCGTGAGTTACTGCCCTAGCCATTGATTATTAATATATTTTTAAAAATGCGTCCTGTGCTGAGTACTCTGTTCTGCCCCGTCTCTTTCTCTGGCACCACAAGGCCGGCCTGCAGGCTGGTCTGGCCAGTTTGCCAGGAAGCAGCATATGCCCATACCCGGGAGGCCAGGAGCGGGGAGAGACGAGCCATTACCCCTCCCCAACAAGGAGTTCTACTAGAACCCTACGGCTCTCCTCCCACCCAGGTCCTCATCCCTGTTCACTGGCACCCTCTGATTTCCAGGACATGGGGAATCTGCTGTGAAATCAGTTTGATAAATCCTGAGCCAAGCAAGCTTAGAAGAATAAGGAACCAAACGCTTTAGCGGGCTGGAAGCTGTGAATACTTACAAACTGCTGTCTGGTATGGTTTGCTTTCGGAATTGGAGATGGATCCCAGGACCTCCGGTCTGCAAGGCACAGAAGACACATCCCTAGCCCTACACTACTTTTAAATCATAAAAGGAATTCAGACCTGTTTTAAAGTTTGAAACCCAATTAGAATTTATTGACGGTAAGAGAAGCTGTTCCCTTTAACTCACTCTTCTCCCCCGCTGAAACTCCAGATTTAGTTTGAGACAGCAGTTCTCAACCTGTGGGTCTCGACCCCTTTGGGGACTGCATATCAGATACCTTGAATATTAGATGTTTACATTAAGATTCATAGCCAGGCTTGGTGGCATACACCCTTAATCCCAGCACTCAGGAGGCAGAGGCAGTCAGATCTCTGTGTCTTCAAGGCCAACCTGGTCTATAAAGTGAATCCCAAGACAGCCAGGGGTGTTACCCAGAGAAACCCTCTCGTGAAGAAAAAAAAAAAATTACATTATGACATAAGAGTTATGAAGTAGCAATGAAATAATTTTATGGTGGTGGTGGGGGTTTCACCATAACACGAGGAAGTGTATTAAAGGGTTGCAGCTTTTAGAAGGTTGAGGACCGCTGGTTGGGGCAGTCTCTTTTCAGAAATTCCCTATGATTAGTCATCTGCATATAGCAATAATTCAGTGAGCAGGTCCGAACACAGTAGCTAGTTTACAAGTAAGCAGAAGGGGTCGTGGCTGCAGCTCTGTGTGAGGAGTACATGCTTGTCTGCATGAAGCCCCGGGATCCATTCCTAGGATTGCATAAACGCTTACCTAAGCACTCGGGGAAGTGGAGGTAGCAGGATCAGAATATAGTTATATAACAAGTTTGAGATCCTATCTATAAACAAAAATAAACCAAAACCAACCAACCAACCGAAACAAACAAACAAAACCCCACCACCATCAACAACCAGTAAGAAAGTAAAAAGGACCCAAGGAAGTCGGGTTCTTTGTCCGGACCTAAGAGTAAACTGCGAGGAGCAAGTCCATCACCCCAGGCTTTGCCTGCTGCTGATGACCCCGAGATTGGCTGTCCTGGAATGTTTTCATCTCCCCAAGTGGATCACCTAGCCCCGCAAGTACAACATGCAGATACCTTCTCTCAGAAGTATCTCTCATAGCCCAGATCAGCCCTGAACTTGATCTGTAGGATGATCTTGATCTCATGATCCTCCTGCCTCAGCTTCCTAAATTGTTGGATTATATATATATATAAGCTAGTGCCACCGAATGCAGTTTACCCCGATCTTACACTGACACTGTGTGACCACCTCCAGGGAGGCCTTGGCTTGCAAGGATGGTCAGTGCGGAAGAGTCTTCCCAGAGCAAAGGGCAAGGACATTGGGTTCAGTGCCAGTAAGAAAGCTGGTGGAACTTCTGGTGGGACCTCTGGTGGGACCTCTGGTGAGACCTCTGGTGGGACCTCTGGTGGGAACTCTAGCAAGCCCAGAAGAACCAGCTGTTCCCAGTCCCTCTTAAAGACTCCTCTCTCTGGTTAGTCAACAAAATGATGGACTGGGTATTAGGACTATCTTGTACCTCACTGGTACAATTAGGAATAACTATGCTCTAATTGCATTTTGAGAGAAAAGTTTTATTTTAACAGGAAGGGTGAAGCTAGGTGATGAGAGAGAGAAAGAGAGAGAAGGAGGGGGGGCATGGAGGCAGATGTCCACGTGTCTCCACCAGTCAAAGATAGTTTATATATCTAGGTTGGGTATTGGGTTACACTTCTGACTGAGCATTACCAAACTTATAAAGCCTTTGATTAACATTTTTAAAAAATGTATAAAAGCAAAAAGGAAAAGGGGGCATGGGATAGGGGTTTTCTAGGGAGGGGAAATAGGGAAAGGGGATGGCATCTGAAATGTAAGTTTAATATATATATATATATATATATTCCTCTCAACAGAGAATTGGAGACATTGCACTCTAACCTGACAATCACAAGACAGGTTTCACTCCACAGCATCTGTGGGAGCAGCAGTTCCAGACGAGTTGCTGGACGAGAGAAAAGGCAGGCACATTTTCCAGGCTCCGAAAAGGACTGCCACCAATCTTGCTGTCAAAACCCCAATGCTAACTTTGCATGGCAAACTAGCAGAGCGTTTATTAGTCTGAGTCTCTTTATAAACACGGACCAACACCAAATAAGTAGAAGAAAGCAAATTTGCATTTTTCACGGTCCTCGGGTGGAATACATCCTTTTCTACCAGAAGCAGGTGAATGGCCATTCCTGAACTTTCTAGAAAAATCTCCATTTCTAGCTCACAACCATAACTCCGATTCCAGGGGATCTGACACCTTTATACAAACATACATACAAGCAAAACACCACACACACAGAGCAAAACAATAATGTTTAAAGATAGAAATTTAGTTTTTCTGACTTTTCTTCTTATTTTTGTTTGTAATAAATGGCCTTATATATTTTGCCACGAATAATCTAAGTCAGTTGTAGCGCTATGTTTGATAAAAATTAAAAATTTAAGTTCTTGGACTGGAGAGATGGCCCAGCAGTTAAAAACTTTTGTTGATCTTGTAAAGGATCTGAGTTCAGATCCTAGCACCTACATGGTAGCTCAGAACCATCTTCTGACCTCTAAGGGCATGCATGCAAGTGGTACACATACATCCATGTGGACAAAACACATAACATATAAAATAATATAAATAAATTTAATAATGATAAAAATACACATATATTTGATTTTTGAAACAGAGTCTCACTGTGTAGCCCTGGCTGTCCTAGAACTCACTATGTAGACTAGGCTGACCTCAAACTCACAGATATCTGCCTGCATCTGCCTCCTGGGTGCTGGAATTAAATGTGTGCCACATATTTAAGTGACTTCTAAAAATATTTTTTAGAAAGAAAATAAAATTTTAATTTCTGCCCCTGGTCATCACAGATGTCTGTTTAAGTACCCAGAAAGTTGACACCCAAGCCTTTCCTTAATTTTTATGTGTGTAGGTGTTTTGCCTGTATGTATGTGTGTGTGTGTGTACCACATGTATGCAGTGCTCACAAAGGCCAGAAAATATCGCTGGGTCCCCTGGAGCTAATGTTACAGATCATTGTGAGCTGCCCTGTGGATGCTGGAGACTGAACAACAGACCTCTGCAAGAACTGCCTGTGCTCTAACCACTGAGCCATCTCTCCACCCCCACTCCCAACCCCCTTTAAAGAATGAGATACAGCCTGGGGCTCAGCATTCAACCCTGGCTACTGGAGTAGAAGAAGAAAGAAAGGTTCCTATCTCTTTTGAGCCTGTTTCTCTCCATTACCCATATCTATTTGAGTGCAATCTTCGGGCAAAACAAATATTAGAATATTTAAGCTGCTGAGAGGGTGAGAAAAGGCAAAAGAACTAGATGCTGACATTCCTCTGTCTTCCCTACTCACCTCAGGGCTGGCTGGGGTCCCTGTGCAAGGTCTCAAGCCCAGAGTGGTAGCGAATACCTTTGACTCCAGCACTCAGGAGTTAACAGCAGGACTGCCACGGCCCTGATTACACAAAGACCCTGTGTCAAACAAACCAATTATGGGGGCTGGAAAGATGGCTCAGCGCTTACACTCACTGCTCTTCCAGAGGTCCTGAGTTCAATTCCCGGCAACCATATGGTGGCTCACAACCATCTGTAATGGGATCCGATGCCCTCTTCTGGTGTGTCTGAAGACAGCTACAGTGTACTCATATACATAAAATAAACAAATCTTTAAAAAAATTTATGACAGAGGCGAAGCGAAGACTTGGTGCTTAAAAGCTTTAAAGTAAAGTGTACAAGCACAAGGACGGGAGCGTTTTTGGATCCCCAGAACTCCTGTAAATGCTTGGCGAGCAGAGCAGCAAGCCTGTGATTTCAGTTTGGGAAGGTGGAGACAGGAGATCCCCTGAGTAAGATTGGCATATAGTGAGCTCTTGGTTTGATGGAGAGACCCTGCCTTAATTAAATAAGGAGGAAGCATGCTTGAAGATTCTCATCGTCAACCATAGGCTTCCAGCTCAGGGCAAGAAGAAACAGCAAAAGCAGGAACAGGCAAAAAAAGGGTATCTGCGGGCACCCTGGCAGGCTGACATGCAAAAAACATGCTCCAGTGAGTGCACAGAATTTCCCCTCATTCCACAACAGCCGGCAGCCGCAGCCGGGGCTGTGAGCACCTCTGGGCAGCTGTGTCCTTAGGTCCTGCTGTCCCACACAGCCCTGTGGTCTGTCATTACTATTCTGTCTTACAACTAGAGCTATGGAAAGCCTGGGTTTGCTCATTCAAGATACCAGGACAAAAGATCTCAGCTCAGACGATTTATAAACAACATGAAGGTAAAGGGGCCATTTCTGGGGGCCGGAAGTCTTAGATCAAGGTGCCCACTGATTCAGTAGCTTATGAGGACTTCCGATTTCACAGATGGTGTCTTCTCACATCTCTGTATAGAAAGTGGAGAACAGGTATTCCTCAGGCCTCTTTTGGTCTTTAAAACTTTTTTAAAATCATTTATTTATGTGTATGTATGTGGCCAGAAGAGAGATCAAACCCCCTGGAATTAAACCTTCAGGTGGTGACGAGTCACCGTGTGAGTTTTGTGAGTAGAACCTGGGTTCTCTACAAGAACAGTAGGTGCATGTAACTGATGAGCCGTCTCTCCAGCCTACCTCTTTTTTCTTAAAACAAGTCAAAACAGAACTATTACTATTATTATTATTATTATTATTATTATTATTAGTGTATTGTGGTGTGTGTGTCTGTGTTTGTGTGTGCCATGCCACACGTATGAAGGTCAAGGGAACACTCTGAAGAGTTGGTTTTCTTCTTTACATGGATTCTGAG